>NC_080782.1:62174382-62483882 GCF_028018385.1 Neofelis nebulosa
TGTTTTGGATTCTGTGTCTTCCTCTCTCTCTGCCCCATCCCACTTGCACTCTGTCTCTCTCTCAAAAATAAACAAAAAAATTTAAAAAAAAAAAAAAAAGAAAGAAAGAAATACACTCCTGCTGTGCCTGCTTCCTCCCTCAAGGTTTGTGTGGACCCGAGTCCCTGCAACCACAAAGTTGAGATGGACACACTGCAAACCCCTGGGTAACTGTCAGGTGAAGATGCAGACTTCAGGCTGTTCCATGTGAGATGCAAAATAAGTGTTTTTATTAACAACAAAAACAACCACAACAAAGCGCCATGTGGATTGTATGAGCCGTTGGGGGATACAGGTTAATAAACAGCGCTTTCCCCCACATAGCCTGAGAAATGTTATAATCTGAGTCAGTCCAAGTTGTTGAGCAACTTTAGGGTTGGGGAGCCTGACCTAGCCTGGAGGAGCAGAGAAGGCTTCCTGGAGGAGGCAAAACCCTGGCTGAAGGTTTAGTCAGATAGGCTGAGAAAAGAAACAATAATTACAGCTTTCTTGGGCACTTACAGTATGCCAGAGATGGTGCTAAGCATGCGTTTTATTCTATTTTGACACTCGGGGGTATACAATTAGATTCATCATAACGTCTCGGTTCACAATGTATTATCATTATTCGTTGATATGTGGTCCTCTTTCATTTATTTTTAATTATACAAGGAACATCATGAGTTCAACACCTCACCCAAAGAACTAGAACATTATCACCAATTCATATGTCTCTATACACTTGTCTCCCATCCTGTCTTCCTGCCTCCCCTCAGATAGAACCGATATCCAGAATTTTGCGTTTGTCACTTCCTTGTTTCGAAATGCATATATTTATAGTTTTCCAGATTCATATGTATGCCTTAACAACATGTTGTTTAGGTTTTCTTGTTTTATTAAACGTGTGTCTATGAGATCCAAGGTGTGCTTTTTATCTTACAACATACGCATCTAAAATTCATCCATGCAGCGGTAGCTTAGGCATTTTAACTGCTGTGAAATCATCATCAGTGTGCCCTTTCTCCTATCGATGGGCATTTAGGTTACTTCTAATGAGTTTCTCTTGGGTCTATACCTGGGATGGGAATTAATCGGTTTTAAGATACACAAAGTTTAGCTTATAAGATAAAGCCACATTGATTTCCAAAATGATTGTACCAGTTTTCACTCTTTACCAGTGGTATCTGTTGGCCCACCTATCTGCAAAATCTGGTGGTGTCAAAATTTTTAATTTTTGCCACGTTATCAGTAGCCTTAATTTGCATTTTCCTGTTACTACTGAGCTTGAACATCTCTCCATATTTTTTAATGGCCATATGTGTTTCCTCTTCTCTGAAATGCCTTTTCTTGTCACCCATTTTAAAAATGATGTTATCAATTTGTAAAAGTTCTTGATAGATAGTAGTTTATCAGTTATATCATTTTTACTGTTGTAAAAAACTTCTAGTTTATGACCTTTTGACTTCTTAAGAGTGTCTTGATTTACAGAACCCTTAATGTAGTCAAATTGATCAAGCTTGTCTTTTGTTTTAAAATATTCATTTACATTTTTTTTTTTAATTTTTTTTTCAACGTTTTTTTTTTTTTTATTTATTTTTGGGACAGAGAGAGACAGAGCATGAACGGGGGAGGGGCAGAGAGAGAGGGAGACACAGAATCGGAAGCAGGCTCCAGGCTCCGAGCCATCGGCCCAGAGCCCGACGCGGGGCTCGAACTCACGGACCGCGAGATCGTGACCTGGCTGAAGTCGGACGCTTAACCGACTGCGCCACCCAGGCGCCCCCCATTTACATTTTTTAAGAGAAAATTTTAAAGTTTGGCTTTGACATTCAATTCTTTAGTCTATCTGAAATTGATTTTTGTGTATTAAATGAGATAGTGATCTGAGTTCAGTTCTTTCATATGGGTAACCGATTCTCCAGCTCCATTTATGGAATTGTCCCCTTTCCCCCCCACCAACCTGTAATGCTGTCTCCACTAAATAGTGAAAGTCCATCATTGGAATTTGCTGCATAGATAATCATGCTATCTACAAATAGAGTTTTATTCCATCCTTTCTTTTCTATGCACTTTATTTCTTTTTCTGACTAGGATTTCCCCAAATGGTGTTGAATAGAGGGGTGAGAGCAGACATTTTTGCCGGGTTATGTTTCTCAGGACTTATTTAAATATGAATTTCGCTGTGGGTTTTTCATAGATGCCTTTTATCAGTCTGAGCAACTTTTCTATTCTTAGTTGGCTGAGATTTTATTTATTTGTTTATTTATTTTAATGAATAAGTGTTGGATTTTATCAGACACCTTTCCTGTATTTACTGACATGATCATTTTTGTAAAAAATTAAGACTATTTTTCAGATCAGTTTTAGGTTCACAGCAAAACTAAGGGGAAAGGTATAGAAATTTCCCATTTACCCTCTGCCCCCACACGTGCACAGCCTCCCCCATCATCAACATCTCCTACCAAGGTAGTACATTTGTTGCAATGAGAAACCTCACTGACACATGATAATAACCAAAATTCATAGTTTACATAATAGTTTACTATTGATGCTGTGCTTTCTTTGGGCTTGGTCAAATGTTTGATGATATGTATCCATCATTATGGCATCATACAGAGTATTTTCATTGCCTTAAAAACCCCTGTGCTCCATCTGTTCATTCCTCCCTACTTCTCCCCCGAGCCCCTGACAACCACTAATCATTTTACGGTCTCCATAATTTTGCCTTTCCCAGAATGTCATATAGTTGGAATCACACAACACATGGCCTTTTCAGATTGGTTTCTTTTACTTAGTAATCCACATTTAAGATTCTTCCATGTCTTTTCATGACTTGATAGCTCATTTCTCCTTAGCACGGAATAGCATTCCGTTGTCTGGATGCATCACTGTGTTGTTTATTCTTTCACTTATTGAAGGACATCTCTGTTGCTTCCAAGTTTTGGCAATCATGAATAAAGCTGTTATAAACATCTGTGTACAGGTTTCGTGTGAACATAAGTTTTCAATCTCTTTGGGTAAATACTAAGAAGTCCGGCTGCTGGATCGTATGGCAAGAGCATGTTTTCTTTTGTAAGAAACTATCCAACTGTCCTCCAAAGTGGCTGTACCATTTTGCATTCCCACCAGCAATGAATGAGAGTTCCTGTTGCTTCACATCCTCGTCAGCATTTCGTGTTATCGGTGCTCTGGAGTTTGGCCCTCCCAATAGGTGGGTAGTGGTATCTTGTTGTTTTCATTGCGTTTACCTGACGATGTATGATGTGGAGCATCTTTTCATGCACATGTTTGCCATCTGTGTATCTCTTTTGGCAAGATTCTGTTAAGGTCTTTGGCCCATTTTTAAGTTCATTTGTTTGTTTTCTTTTTTGTTAAGTTTTAAGAATTCTTTGTATGTTTTGGCTAACAGCCCTTTATCAGATGTGTCTTTTGCAAATATTTTCCCTAAGTCTGTGGCTTGTCTTCTGATTCTCCTGACACTGTCCTTCACAGAGCAGAAGTTTTTAATTTTACTGAAGTTCAGCTTATCAATGATTTTTTTCGTAGATCATGCCTTCGTATTTTCTTCTTATTCTGCTTACAAGGAGAAATAGATTGTTTTTCAAATATTAAATTTTTTTTAATGTTTATTTATTTTTTAAGAGACAGAGAGAGACAGAGCATGAGCGGGGGAGGGGCAGAGAGAGAGAGGGAGTCACAGATTCGGAAGCAGTCTCCAGGCTCTGAGCTGTCAACACAGAGCCGGATGCAGGGCTCGAACTCACGAACTGCAAGATCATGACCTGAGCAGAAGTCAGACACTTAACTAACTGAGCCACCCAGGTGCCCCTTTTTTTCAAATATTAAAACAACTTTTCACTCCCCTTGATCATGATGTGTTATCTTTCCTGAGCTCAGTTTGCTAAAAACTCAGTTTGTGTGTATGTTCATAAGGTATGTTGGTCTGTAGTTTTCTTGTGATGTCTTTGTCTGATTTTGGTATCAAGGTAAAGCTGGCTTCATCAAATGGCTTGAAAAGTATTACCTCCTCTTTTATTTTCTGGAGGAGTTTGTATAAAAGTGGTATTATTTTTTCCTTAAATGTTTGATTGAGTTAACTACTGAAGCCATCTGGAGGGGCCTGGGGTTTTTTTCTGGGAAGATTTTAAACTATCAGTTTAATCTACTGTAATTGACATAGGGTCACTAGGGTTGTCAGTTTCTTCTTCGGTGAACTTGGTAGTTCCTGCCTTTCAAGAAATTTGTCTATTTCATCTAAATTGTTACATTTTATTGTCAGAAGTCTCCATGATATTCCATTACTATTTTTTTAGTGCCTTTAGGCTCTTTAATGATGTCCCCTCTTTCTTTAAAAAAAAATTTTTTTTTAATGTTTATTTATTTTTGAGAGAGAGAGAGAGACAGAGTGTGAGCTGGGGAGGGGTGGAGAGAGAGAGACACACAGAATCTGAAGCAGGCTCCAGGCTCTGAGCTGTCAGCACAGAGCCCCACACGGGGCTTGAACCCACGAACTGTGAGATCATGACCTGAACTGAAGTCGGACACTTAACTGACTGGGCCACCCAGGCACCCAAAGATGTCCCCTCTTTCAGTCCTGATATTGGTAATTGTGTCTTCTCTTCCTTCTTTTTTGTCCTGATGACTCTGGCTGGAAGTTTATCAATTTTGTTGATCTTTTCAAAGACACATGCTTTGGTTTCGATTTTCTCTATTGGTTTTGTTTTCTATTTCATTTATTTTCCCCTTATCTTTTTTTTAAAAAATTTTAAATGTGTTTTCTATTTATTTTCCCCTTATCTTTATTATTTCTTTCTTTCTGTAAACTTTGGGTTTCATTTCTTCTTTTTTTTTTTTTTTCATTTTTTAAGGTGGAAACTCAGATCTTTGATTTGGAATTTTTCCTTTTTTAATAACATTCAATGCTATAAATTTCTCTCTAATTGCTGCTTTAGTTGCATTCCACAAAGTTTGATATGCTGTGCTTTTCTTTTCAATCAGTTCAAAATATTTTCTACATTCTCTTGTGATTATTTCTTTGACTCATGGGTTATTGGGAAATGTGTTGTTTAACTTCAAAATATTGAGGATTTTTCCAGGTATCTTTCTATTATTGATTTGTACTTAATCTTTTCATTATTAGGGAGCATAATTTACTTTCTAAATTTACTTTTATTTTTGCTTTTGAACTGGTTATAGACTTATAGTAGAGTTGCAAAATTTGTATAGAGATTGCATATATCCAACTTTCCCTAATGTTAACATTTTACATAACTATAGTATAATTGTCAGAACCAGGAAATTATCATTAGTCCCATACTATTAAGTAAAGACCATGTTTTTTTTTATATTACCAGCTTTCCCAACAATTTTAATTTTCTGTTCCAGAATCATTATCCAGGCTTCCACGTTGCATTTAATTGTTATATCTTCTTAATTTTCTGCAATTCTTCAATCTTCCCTTTTGTACCATGAACTTCTTTACCCAGAGTATTGGTCAGATTTTTTTTTTTTTTTTTTTTTTTTTTTTTGTCAAATGCCCCTCAGTCTGCGTGTGTTTGATATTTTCTCATAATTGTACTTAGGTTTTGTATTTTGGGCAAGAATACACAGGAATGATTTTGGAGTCTTTTTAGCGCATCATATCACGGAGTTCGTGATGCTGATATATCTTATTACTGGTGATGTTGATCTCGAACACTAGATTAAGGTGATTTCTGACAGTTTTCTCCATTGTAAAGTTACCATCTTTTTATTTGTAGTTAACAAATAGCTTGGGGAGATACTTTAAGACCATGCAAACTCTCTTTTGCCTCATGCTGCCACCATTAATTTTAACATCCACTGGTGGATTTTGTTCACAATAATGATTACTGTGGTGTTTATTAATGGTAACTTTCTATTTCCCTCTTTGCTTCTACATTTATTAATTGGAATTCTACACTATGAAAGAACTAGCCATCTCTTTTATCATTTATTTAATCAGTTACTTATATCATTAAAGACTCACGCATATTTATTTTATCCTATGGCATATAATTCAATACTATCATTATTTCTTTCGTTTCTCAAATTGTTCCAGGGTTTGGACCCTAGAAGGGCTTCAGTTTGGGCCCTGTTATTATTTTAAACAAGACTCCATATTTTAAAAAATTTTCTGTTACCAAAATATGTTTCAGGCTCCTCTTATATTTTCCCTATTTCAGTCCTGAATCAACCACTTATCTAAAAACTGCTGGTGCCTTTTTTGGGAGCATGATGTTTAGAAACCAAGATCTGGGCTTTAGGTGAGCACATTACTACTGAGGTGTCATTGCTTCTAGGCCCTCCAGTGGACAGAGCTACTAACCCACACATATTTCACATTTATCTACCTATCATCTATCTATCTATATCTATCTATCCATCCATCCACTCAGTCACCCATTTCAAAAAACAATTTTACATACTGATACTGTAATCTGAGGATTACAATCTAACATCTCACAGTTTACTTTGGACTTTTCCTTTCATTTATAACTTCTTTCTCCAACGATGAGAAATGTGGTTCTTACTATCTAAAATATATTTGTGTTTCACATTACTTGTGTTTTAAAATTTATTTATATAGGGGTGCCTGGGTAGCCCAGTCCGTTAAGTGGCTGACTTCAGCTCAGGTCATGATCTTGCAGTTCATGAGTTTGAGGCCTGTGTCGGGCTTTGTGTTGACAGCTCAGAGCTTGGAGCCTGCTTCAGATTCTGTGTCTCCCTCCCTCTCTAGACCTCCCTTCCCCAGCTCACACTTTGTCTTTCTCTCTCTCAAAAAAAAATTAATATTAAAAGATTAAAAAAAATAAATTTATTTACATAAAAGTTTACAAAGTATTTGTATACGATTAAAAACTTTTTTTGGTGCCCTTGATATTTTTTCCTTTGGTCATTTCACATTTTGTGTATTTGTGCCTTCTTCCTTTTATTCTTAATCAAATTAACTAAAGTTTCATCTATTTTGTTAATTTTTTAAAACCAAGACCTCGATTTATTCATTAGGTCTTTGTTCTGTTGTCTTCCTCATTAATTCTGCTTTTATTTCAATTATTTCCTTCCTCTTGCTTTCCTCTGGTTTGCTTTGTTGTAGTTTTAGTATACTGAGCTCAGAATTTAATTAATTTAATTATATTTTTTATATTTACCGATAAAAGTGTTAAAATAATGAGTTTTCCTCTGATCAGTGCTTTACATGCATCTCTTGGATTCTGACATAGAGTATTTTCACTGTAATTATTACTATTTCTTAATTTGTAATTTCAGTTTGTATTTCCCCTAGTATTTCTCCTAGGTAACTAGGAGTTAATGGGGGGGGGGGGTTGAAATTTGAGACAGAGGATCTATAAGTTTTTTGTTAGTATTGAATATTAATTTTTGTCAGTGTATTATTTGTAGTATTTCTACCTTACGGAAGTTACTGATGTCTTCTTAGTGATAACTTTTTATGAATATGTTGTGGACACTTAAAATTCTCTATTATCAGGGTGTATACTTCAACTTATGCCTAGAAGATCTACCCTATTAATTATGTTGTTTTAGAGCTTCTATCTCTCACACCACCTATCCCCCCATCTGCCTTGTACTGTAAGTGACCTATTCAAGTCTATTATTAGTGTGTGTACCTATATTGCTTTGTAGCTTTTCTTATTTTTGCTTCATAGAGATTGTTGCAGTGTTATTTGGTGCATAAATGTTAATACGTTATATATCCATTGTAGATGAAAGCTTTTATTATTAAGATGTGTCCTTCTTTGTCATGTTTAATGTTTTGGGGCTTGAATTCTACTTTGTCTTATGTCAGTATCACTTTGACACTTTTGTTTGCTTGTATACTTATAAAAGTATAACTGGATTCATTTACACATTAGTTTATTTTTCACTTTTCTAAATCCCTGTGTTTTGTGTGTGCCTCTTTTAGACAGGATATAATTGGGTTTGTATACTGAGCCAAAATTTTAAACCTTTTCCTTTTAAAAGATGAGTTAAATCTCATTCATATTTATTGTGATAACCGACAAGAGTGATCTCAATTCTATCATATTTTATAGTGATATATATTTTGGTTTATTTGCTATGCTTCTTAGAAGACATTCTTTTTTTATTAACAATTTTTTAATGTTTATTTATTCTTGAGAGAGAGAGAGAGAGAGACAGAGCATGAGTGGGGAGGGGCAGAGAGAGAGGGAGACACAGAATCTGAAGCAGGCTCCAGGCTCCAAGCCTAACACGGGGCTCAAACTCATGAACTGCGAGATCAAGACCTGAGCCAAAGTCAGATGCTTAACCGACTGAGCCACCCAGGTGCCCTGAGGACATTCTTTATATAATTTAAATCCACTTGAAGTTTGAGTCTTATTTTATAGCCCAGCATCATATGGTATTTCTTTTTTTTTTTCTTTTTGGAATTGATTTGTAAGAGCTCTTTATATACTAAGGACACAGATATTTGTCAAATATGTTGCAAATCTTCTCTACTTTTAGTTGATGGAAAGGGTGATTGAGGAGTAGAGAGAGCCAAATAAACACCTGCATATTAAAAAGGGTGAATATTTATCTGCTATTCACAAAGATTACTCAAATCTGTTCCCTCTCTCTATCTGCAACTGTCTTCATTTAGATCATCATTTCTTTCCTGGATTGTTAGGCAACCCAGTGAATTATTTGTCACTAAAATTCTTTTCCTGTAAAACATTTATTGCTTCCAAATTATCTTTTCAAAATATTTATTTGGATTTATTATTTATCTATAAATTCCCTGGTTTTATACAGTAGAAAGGGAATCAATCACCCAAATGATAAAATGTGACTCATGTTCCGCTGTTGTACAGGAAATTTTTAATAAGTCATCATGATCTTGTTGATGTATTTGACTGGTAATAAAGTGTTGTGTGTGATATAGTCATTTTGTTATAAAATTATTCAATCCACAGGATGATCACACAATGAAGTCCAGTCGTGTGAGTCTCCTGAAAGGTACATGGCAAGTGGGAGTAATTAACACGAAGCCATACCTCCTGGCACTCTGCTCTGCAACCCCAGCCTGTCAAACCCCCGTCACACTGAACCCAAAGGTCTTTAATCACATCAGGCTCTCTCAAACTTCCTGCCTCAACCCTTTCCTCACCACTGCCTTAACTAGAAAATTCCGACTTATTCGCCCGGAGCCTGCTCAGTTGTCGTTTCTCTGCAGAACTTGGGGTCCTCCTCCAGGAAGTGAGATTGTTAACTCTCAGGGAGTGACAGTGCTCTTTCACCCTTTTCCCCAGAGTGAATCCTTCTCATCTTTCAGAATTTTCATCTTACATGGCTTGTCAACCAGGAAGCCCTTCTTGACCTTAGTCCCAGACAGGGGACTCTTCTTGTGCTCTTTATTTCCCCTCTCATTACCCTATAGAGTCTTTGCCGGCTTCCTACTCTACTCCTCCATCAGACTGGGGCTTTCTAGGAGTAGGGACCACCTCTTTCTTATTCACTGTTGGTCTCTAGACCCCAGCACAGTGCCCGCATATAAGAGGGCTGAACACATCTTTTCTGAAAGGATGAATTTATATCATTATTACATATCATGATATGATGTTACTTAAAGGAATTCTTTAAGCCTCAGTTCCTGTATCAGTGAAATAGGGAAAGAGTTACGGTGCAAATTACGTAAACTTGTATTTGCAAAATGCTAACCAGTGTGGCTAGCACTTTGTGAGTGTTCAATAAATGATGACGGTTGTAACTGTTACTCAGAAGTTACCAATGGGCTTCATTCTGTTGCCAAGTGGTCCCTGAAATGTAGTTTGAGAAAGTAAGTAATAGAAGACTACTACTTATAGTCTTATTTATAAAAGACTATAAGCTTAAAATTAAGGCTCTTTGAGAACATATCCACTAACAGATATCCAGGGTGACAGTCATAATAACAGGTTTGTTTATAAACCCGGCCCGCAGTATTGATGAATTGCTATTCAGAAAAATTAATATTCCAGTAATGTCCTAGACACCCCACTTTAAAGAAATACTAGAAAGCACATTCAGAAAAACCTGTTCAAGAGTGGTCTTGGCAGTGTCACAAAGCAAATGTGGAAGTTGAAGAATTCAAAGAAGAACGATTATTGTTCCAGGAAGGCAGCTGTCTTCTCAAACATGAACCAGCCACTTAGGGGAAGTAAAACTCATTTGTGTGAGTGATAAGTAAAAAGGTCATGTCATGTCCCATGCTTTAAACCTTTCAAGGTCTCCCCCACTGCATTTAGAAAAACCTTAGCTCTTCATCATGGCTCTCTAAATCCTGCCGATCTGTCCTCTGCCCTCCTCTCTGAATTTACATCCTATATTTCTAACACATCTCACTCGTCCTGACGTCAGGGCCTTTGCACTTGCTGCCTGGAATGCTCTTCCTCTAGGTACTTGACATCTACTCCTTACCATTCTTGTCTCACCTTCAATGTCATCTTTTCAAGGGCATCTCTAGCCTACCCAAAGTACATCCATTCCGGACTGTCCCTCTATTCTCTTACTTCTTGCATCTGTCAACATCTAAAATAATGATACTATTAGATAAGTATTTGTTTATTGTCTGTGTCTGCCAGGGAAAGGACATTGTGTCTTATTTACTCATATCTGCAGCACCTAGGACATATAGTTGACATATAGTTGGTGCTCAGTAAATATTTGTTGACAGGTGCTGCTTCTGGATGCTCTGACAATCTCAGATGAATTTTTGCCCAGTGGACTTGGCCATCAGACTGAGTCCTATTTTGATCAGATTACACCCAGATCATTGAAGCTATGAAATGAAATAATGATAATACAAATGGCCAATGAATAGTTGTTCCTTTCCACTTCATCTTGGAATGTAGTTGTGGTAGACAAGTACTCACAAGTAACAGAAAAATCATGAGTTAACTTTCAGGACCAGAAAAAGGAACCTTCAACAGAAGGCCAGTGTGAGAGGAAGAAAAGTAATCAGGACATGAAACTTGAAAAGCCACAATGACTACAATTTAACTGTGAACTTGCTCCTGAGCTTCCTGGCAGCTAGAGCAAAAAGGAAAACACAAATATTTATACAATTCTCCATCGTCCACAAAAATAAATCACCATTCCCCCCCCCCCCTTTTTAGGAGAATCAAAACATTCCCTGGCCTAGAGCTCATATGAAAATTTGTCACCTGGGGCAGGTGACAAACCCACTGAGAAGTAAAAGCAGGTATTTCTTTAAACCACATTCCTTCACTCTACTCAACATGACTGGCTCCAGAAAACCCTTTCCTGCAAAGCCTGGACACATGGCAGGACAGCCACGTGCAGTGACTCCATGAAACCACAGTGGTTGATTCCATGTCAGTAGTGAAAACTTTGTTACCTTATGCCAGTAATTGCCCCTTTGTGAGCCTTAGCTTTCTCATCTGAAATATGGCATACATGATACATTCATTCTGAATAGTACAGTACCAGCCCTAATGGAAGGGGAAACGAGTTATTTATTTTTGCCTTTATAATTTAGCCCTTAGACTGTGATCTGCGGATAAGCAGCTGGAGGACAACTTCTTGAAGCTTGTCCAAGAGATGGGCAAACTTCTGATGAACCCACGGGAGACTTGCCTTCTGTTGGCTAATTTACTGGAACACTGTTGGGGAATAGCAACCACAGAAAGACAAGGCTTGATTTCCCAGGACAGGATGGAGAAGAAGGTCTCCCTTGGATGTGGAGAAGAAAGGGTAATTATTTTCATCTTCTTTTAGAGCGAATTGCTGCTTTGTGCCTGCCCACCTGGGGTCCGAGAGCCCTGACAGCTTCAAGAACAACTGTTGTTTCCCCAGGTGTGAGGGTATCTTTAGCAAGCGCTCCTGGGAAACTGTCACTCACACTCCGCCTGGCCCCACAAAGGATCCCAGAAGGAAGAGAAAGGCACAGAGCAGTGGAAGCAAAGCCAGCTTGGCACTTTGCCAGTGCCCCACCTCACCCAACTCAGGTGGGTGGAGAGCTTGGGCAGCTGCCTCAGGTCTGCGTCTGAGTGTCTCCTTGTATGGGGCCGGTCACCCTCCCACCAAGCCAGTGCCCCATCCCCGGCCCGAGCCCAGACGGAGCCTTGGGTTACAGGGAGGTAGAGGACGCGCAGAGAAACACACATTTATCAAGGGGCCACCGGGCACCATTTCTGTTACCAATGTGATTTCTTCTAATTCCCCACAGCAACCCAGGGCGTGGGAGCTCCCGGCAGACGAGAACACGGAGATTTCGAGAAACAAAGTGACTTGTTTGGAGTCACATAACCAGCAAGCAAGCGGTGGAGCAGGGATTTAGACTCAACTTGGAGGTGCAAAAGTCTGTGCTCTTGTGTGGTGGGGGCTGAGGAGGGAGAGGAGTAGGAGGTGGAGAGAGAGAACAACAGGACAAACTGATGGAAGAGGAGAAGGAGGAGAAAGAAAGCTGGAAGAGAGGAGAGGGCAGTCTAGGAAGAGGGGCCGTGGGGGAGGGGCCAGAAGAAGAGAAGTAAAGGCAGGAATGAAAACAAAAACAGGAGCAGAGCAGAGGAAGGATGGTCCATTAATTTTTCTCTTGCTGCTGCAATAAATCGCTACAAACTTAGTGGATGAAACCAAAGCAGACTTACTCACTTACAGCCATGGAGGTCAGAAGTCTGGAACAGAGCTTATGGGGCTAACCCCAGGGTGTCAGCAGGGCTATTTCCTCCTGGGAGCTCCAGGAGAGAAACTGCTTCCTTGGCTTTCCAGCCTCTAACGGCCTTTCCTCCCTTTGCTACACTCGGATCTCTGTTTCCAGCACCAAGTGCACGGCCTTCTCCTTTCACTCTGACCCCTGCCTCCCTCCCACGAGGACCCCTGTGAGTACATCAGGCCCACTGAGAGGGTTGGGGATAATCCACCCACCTCTAGATTTAGAACTTAATCACATCTGCAAAGACTCTTGTGCCATAGAAAGGGACCTTCACAGATTTGGGGTATTACGGTGTGGACATGTTTGGGGGGCATTAGCAGCCTAGCACAGGTGTGAAGAGAGAAGAGAAAAAAAAATGGAGAGGAAAGAAGGTATAGGAGGATGTGATGGTGGAGATGTCAGAAGAGAAAAGTGGGAGTGGAGGAGGAAGGAGCAGGTCCATCAGGGCCTTGGTTTCCTGCTCTGTAAAGTGGGGAGAATGAGCTCATCTACTCCCAGGGGTGGCGAGGATTCTGCAGAATTATACAGTGCAGGTAGACGGATGCTCAGCCCAGCTCCCACCGTGGCCCGTGTTCTCTCCTTGCCTGTCAGCCCACCCCCTGTCTATGAGGGTCTTCCCCTAGAATGCCCATTTTCTCACCTCCCACCAGAAGCACCCATCCCCCTGTCAGCTCCCCAGCCCAGACCCTGGCCTAATGCACTGCAGCTTGAGCCTCAGGACTGCCTGTTGGCTCCTTCACCCTGCTCATTCCCTGCCCAACCCGACCCATCACTTCCAATCACTCCAATACAAAATATTCTGCCAGATCCATTTTGGCTGCCCGGCGGCCTTGCAGGGCTCTTGAACGCCAACGCCTGGCCATGAGCTCAGACCGGCAGGGGCGGGTGCATGTGAACTCCAAGGTCAATGCTCACCATCCCCTCTCTCCCCATGGCCTTAGGGCTTTTGAAAACACCAACCTGTGCACCGCACCTTCCCCTGACCATCAGTATCCCCCACTCTTCATTCCTCCCAGTCACAAGAGAAAGCTGCTATGGACATTAGCCACCAAAGGTCCCTCAAGAACCCTTGAGGGACCCCTTAAGAAGAGGGTCCGCCACTTCATGAGCATCTCTGTGAACCAGGTCCTTTGCAGACATTAGCTCAGATAATCCTCAGAACACCCCAGGGAAGTAGGATAGCTCAGGCACAGAGCAAGCGTGCATCTCTCTAAGGGCACACAGCATTTTTCCTTTCTCACTCTCTGTATCTATGTACTGTCCCCCTCACCCCCAGTTATTTAGCATGTGTTGGGTTTGCCGCCCTAAAAGAGCTGCAACCTTGAGTACCTGTGAATGTGAGCTTACTTGGAAATAAGAGTCTTTGCAAATGTAATCAAGTTAAGATGAGGTCATACTAGATCAGGGTGGACCCTAATCCCATGACGGGTGTCTTTATAAGAAGAGGGAAATTTGGATACAGACACACAGACAGGGAAGAAAGCCATGTGAAGGCAGAAGCAGAAATTGGAGTGATGTATCTACAGGCCAAGGAGTGCCAAAGATTGCTAGCCAGCACCAGTGCTAGATGGGGCAAGGCGGGATTCTTCCCCAGAGCCTTCAGAGGGAATGTGGGCCCGCTGACACCTTGATTTTGGAGCTTGGGGCCTCCAGGACGTGACAAAATAAATGGCTGTTGCTTTAAGCCACTGGTTTGTGGGCAGCTGGGCCAGACATGTGGCCTTAAACCCAGACGTGGCAAACCCCAAACCCGACCCCTGCTTCTCACCAGGAATGGGTCTGCAAAACTGGGTGCACCCCAGATTTATCCGGGGAGCCGGTCAGGACTCCATCAGGAAGACTGTGACGTAGTCAGCCTGGGCGGGGGCCCCGGACACTGCGTTCTGATAGCACCACTGGAATTTCTGAAAAGCACTGAAAAGCAGCCGCTTTAGGGAAATGTCCCTCCTCACTGGCCTCCTCTCCCTCGAAGCAACGTGTCCTCCTCAGGCGCCTGCAGTTCGGGTCTTCTGGGAGTTTGTCACAGCAGGGAGAGGTGCAGCAAGGCGGGAAAGTGAGTCAGAGGCGGCAGCAGGGGACGACCCAGGTGAGGAGGACCTGCCCTCTACACCCGTCCAAGGGAGTTCGGCTCCCCCATCTCCCATCTCTTAGGACCTCACCACCTCGGTCCTACGCCAGCCCCTTCCCAGGACCACAAGCCCTGGGGACTTTTGCTTTCCTGGAGTCTTCTGGAGTCCCTGAGTTCTAGACATCGGAGTCACCCATGAAGCATCCATCTCATCCAGCTCCCTCGGGCCCCCCACTCCCCACCACCCTGCTAAAGTTGGGAGAGATGAGGCCTTCAGGGGCACAGGCCAACCCCCGACAAAGCTTTGCTTCAGACCTCCGTCTCCCGACTACTGGTGCATACCACAGTAAGCCAGAAAGCAGCCACAAGCAGGAGTCAGGCCAACAAGGAGCAGACAGTGGGCCTCAGGAGAGGTGGGCAGCCAAGGTAAGGGACGGGAGGGGAGCTCACACACACTGAGCAGGCTGTGTGCCAGCACCGGGCCGCGCGCTTCGCGTCGGTCACCACGCTCGATTATGTGGTCGTTTACGTCCATTTCACAGATACGAAAAGGAAGCCTTGGAGGGGTGAAGGCACCTGCCCAGGCTCTCCCAGCTCCCAAGTGACTGAGGTGGGATACGAACACAATTCGGGCTGCCTCTCAAGCCCCGTGCCTTCCCCATCCTGCCCGTCCACTGCTCCAGCCTTTCAGCTCTGTTCCCAGACCACACCCTCCCAAATATGAAACTAATTTGCAAACCAAGTGTTCAGTGCCATTGGCAAGAGGCACAGGCCTCGGAGCTATTAGTGCACAGCAAGTGCTCAGCTGGGCCGCACAAAGAGGCATCCAGTGGGTGTTGGCAGCAGACTCCCCCCCACTCCCCCCCACCACACACCATATTTCAAGGGAGAGATTGAAGCCACATGTTTGGAGGCCCTATGCTGATTGCTGGAAGGACGTTCCATATAAACAGTATGAGGCAGAGCCTGTCACTTGGCCTCACCTTTGGTCCCTGACCCAGGCTCCAGCCCCTGGAGCCAGCTATTGCCAACCCCTTCCCTCCCTAAATGCTAGCTCCAGAATGTTAAGGGTCACTGAGCCCTGGCCAGCAGAGAGAGGGTTAAGCAGAAGGCAGCAGGTGCAAGGGCAGAGAAGAGACAGGTTCTCCTGGGCCTCAGGATGGGTAGATGGGAACAGAGAAAGCAAGGCAGTTCGGGGGAACTCCTCTCTCCAATCCGCCTGGTCCTGGATCCTCTCCCAGTGCCTGTGAAGTCTGGGATCATGCCCCCACTTGACCCTGTATCTCCAGCAAGGACATCCCGCCCTTCCCTCCGTGGGCCTCAGCAGCCCCTTCTCAGACCCAGGGGTTCCGGTCGCCTCTCCCAGCCCCGAGCTCTTCAGGCCTTAGAGACCCAGCCAGCTTCCTCTGGCAGGGGCTGAGCATGGAAAGCAGGCCCCTCGGAGACCCAGGTGGGGTGGGGGGAGGGGAAGGGAGGCCGCTGGGCCACATGGGCTGAGGGCTCAGGGTTACTAGAGCCAAAGCAACACACGTGTGTTTCGAATTTTCTTTCAAGTCTTCTCGGTGCCTGCTAGCTCCCATTCCTCCCCCTGCCTCTTGGTCTGGGGCTGTAATCAGTTTGGATGGAGAACAGCAGACACACTTGGGGGTGGTGTGTGGGGAGCAGCTGGGGCTGGGAATCATTTCGGGGTTTTGTTACCTGCCAGCAGCTTGCAGGGCCATCTGAGGGGGGGCAGCACGGAGATGTGGATACTGGCTGTGCCCGGGGTGGGGGCGGGGTGGGGGACACAGAAGTGCTGGTGGGCGACCTGGGGGAGGGGTGGAGAGAGACAGCCCTGGAGCTCTGGCCCTTGCTGGCTGAGTGGCCTTGTCTGTGCTCTTTGGCCTCCATGAGCCTCAGTGTACTCCTCAGTGAAATGGAGCCTAGGTGATATCCTGGCTCTGAAAGTTAAATAAAATAAGCCTGCTTAGCACAGAGAGGTGGTCTGATTGCGTGGGTTCCCTTGCCCTTTGGGGGAGTAAGGGAAATGAAACAGAGACCTCGGGGCTACAAAGCTAGCCCTTGGACCACTGAGGCCATTAGCCCAGAGTAACTCAGGCCTGAAGAACAAGTTAGGCTTTGTGCAATTTCTGACTGTCTGTAGCCTGTGTCTGCAGGTGTCAGTGGGAGTACAGGAGATGTCTGTGTGGGGGAGACAAGACCCCTCCACACACACACCCCGACCAAAGCTGTTTCCCTCCCCTGGCAGCCGGGACCCAACCTGGGCCTGGCCTGGCCTGGCCTGACTATGGCTGGCCGCTGTCCCCGGCACCCAGCATCCAGCACCTGCTCAGACGCATCCAGGCTGCTTGCTACCACCTCAAGGACACCCCCATTTGGGGCGTGAAGGGCCAGATAGTCAGACCCCGGCAAAGGGGGCTCAGGAAGTCTGACGTGCCACCCCTGGGAAGGGCTAATGCTCACCCTGCCAAGGGCCGCCCTCAATTCTGAAGGCCTTCCCCTCCCCCAGAGCTCAGAGACACGGTCGCTTCCACATGTCAGAACCAGAAGGATGTACAGGGGTATGCTGGCTGCAGCCACCCTCATTTTACAAATGGGGAAACCAAGGCTCAGAGAGACTCACTGGGTTAGCCCAGCTCCCGGCTCCTGCTCCAGTTTTGGAGTCTGAGGCCCAGAGCACCCAGGGGACTAGGAGCAGGGGACCTGGCCGATGGAGGATCAGCCGGGCCACGGGGAAGGGGCAGCCCCCACCCGCTCCCCACCCCTCGGCTTTTGTTAGCAACTGATGGAAAGTAGCAACTCGGAAAGCAGAGGTTTCCGGCTCCGCCAGATCATAGCTGAGAGAACAGATGGCCGATTCATCCCACCAAACTTGGCACCTCAAACAAAAGAAACAATATGTGTTTGGCTCCCTAATCTTTTCCTCAGGTTCCCAGGCAGGTGACTGGAAAGTCTGATGACAAGAAAGCGTCGGCTCACTTCTCTCAGGACACAAACCACAAGTCTTGCCTGGCCATTGTTCCTCCTGCTCCCTCCACCCCGTCCCGCTCTCCTCCCTGCTCCTTGCTTTTTCCAGGCCATGCAGGCCCTCTCAAAAGCAGCTCAGTGTCTCCTCCAGAGCCAGTCCCCTGTGAGGGAGGGGACAGGGGGCACCCATCCCCTGAGCATCACACTATTATGATCCCATTTTGCAGAGGAGAAAACTGAGGCTCTTCGGTGTTAACCAACAGGCTACGTGGTCTAGAAGTGGCAGAGCCAAGAGTGATAACAACAGCTGTTGCGTATGGAGTTTCTCCTGGGTCCAGGGCACTGCCCCATTTTCTAGATCTCAGGCAGGTGGCATGGCCTGGGATCTGGTGAGTGGGCATGGAAACACTCCCGTGGAGAAGTCTGAAGATGTGACCCAGATTTGCTACAGAGCTGTGAAGTTGGGGAGGTAGGGGGCTCCACTGTAAGCCCTGGGGATGAGTACCTACAGCTATCATTAACCAATCACCTATTGTGTGCCCGGCGCAAGGTAGGGATTTCACATGGGCTTCCCCTAATGGGCTGTGTGTGGTGTGTACAATTGTCCCAGTTATACAGATGAAAAATCGGAGGCATGGAGAAATGATTTGTCAGAGCCGCATGAGCAGTTAAGGGCTCAAGCTAGGACTCTTTCCACTGCCTCAGCTGTTTCTCTTTGCCCTCCACCCCCAGCCCCGGCCCCGGCCCCAGCCCCAGCCCCAGGGAGGGTGTTAATGAGGCCCCACGAAGGGAGAGGCAGGGGGAAGGAGCTATGCCCACAGGTGCCAGCAGGTCTTCCCGTGGTGGCCAGACCCGGGCCTGGCGCCATTCTGCCCTGCCTGTCTGCTCTTCCTCACGAGGGGTGGTGGCTGGTACCCCTGTGGGGGGGAGGGGCCTTCACATGCTGGGCCTGCCAAGACCCCGCCCTGGAGACCCAGAGTCTGTCTCCCAAGAACGGCAGGTTCCCACTCAGATTCCTGGGCAGGGTAGGTGGAGCTCAGGGAGTCCGGGGCTGGCTACTAGGACCGGGAAGCCAAGGGCCCCAGTGGCATGTAGTGAAGTGTGAGCCTCAAGGCCTCAGGGACCTGGTTTCCTTCTGTCATTTGTTTCTCTTTGTACTGACTGGTTGTATCATTGACTCTTTTCCTCTCTGTCTCTGGGTGACTCAGAGGTCAAAGAGTTTGTGGTGTGATGGGAAAAGCCAGCATGGGAAGCCAGGACACTTCTGCGAGGGGACCCTGGGGTGTCCTTTCCCCATTCTGGGCCTTAAGCTACTGGACGCATCTGCTGGCCACAGTTTAGAGCCCCTCTGGCCTCTTAGGCCCCGGTGTCCAGGCCATCCCAGAGCAGCGAGGAGCTCAGAAGGTAATGCTTGTCTGTTTTCTCCACACAGAGAACACCTGAAAAGCGGCTCCTGGCTCTCAGTGGAAAGGGATTTAAAGAGGAAAATAAATAAAGTGTGAAAGTGCCTCTTACTGACAAGCTCAAGCCCTGTCAGCTTGGCCTCTGCTCCTGCCCTGCCTCTCTCTCCCCTCTGTGACTGGGGAGCCGTTTCTCCATCCCACAGCCCCTTCCCACACCATCTTCTTCTTCCAGCTTCTGCTGAGGAAAGGCTGCTTCAAAAGATGGGGTCCACGAACTCTGCCACAGCACTATCGCTGTCACCATCGTCATCGTACGGCTATTGTACTTAGTTTCTTTGTGCTGATGTAGCGAATTAGTACAAACTCGGTGTCTTTGTCTTTCCAGGCTGCTGTCACCAATCACTACAGACTGGGGGTGGCTTCTGAACAACAGAAATCGATTTCTCATAGTCCTGGAGGCTGGAAGGTCCAAGACCATGGTGCCAGTAGAGTTGCAGTCAGGTCTTCCTGGCTCGTGGAGGGCCCTCTTTTCCCCGTGGTCCTTACGGGGTGGAAGGGGCTAGGGAAGTCTGAAGGATCTCTTTTATAAGGGCACTAATCCCATTCATGAGAGTCCCATCCTCATGATTTAATCACCCTCAAGCCCCGCCTCCTCATACGACCACATGGGGCATTAGAATTTCAGCATGAGATTTGGAGTCGGGGAGTGGGCATGCAAACAGTGAGACCATAGCCCTTGGTGGCTGAAAACGATACAAATTAGTTTTGGAAGTTAGCAATCCGAAATGAGTCTCACACTAGGCTAAAATCAAGCTGTTGGCAGGGCTGTGTTCCACCGGAGGCTCTCGGGTGGAATCCGTTGCCGTTCCTTATCCGGCTTCTAGAGGCCGCCCACATTCCTTGGCTCTTAGCCTTCTTCTTCCAGCTTCCACGCTAGCCACGGCTGATCCATCTTCCTTACACCACATCCCTCCCCATCTCTCTCCTGCCTCCCTCTTTCACTACGAGGACCCTTGCAAGCACACAGGGCCCACCCAGGTGTTCAAGGACTATCTCCCTATGTCAAGATCAGCTGAGTAGCAACCTTAATTCACCCTGGCCACATAAAAATAACACATTTGCGGGTTCTGGGGGTTAGGACACGGACGTCTTTGGGGGCTCATTATTCTGCCTATCACACCATCACCATCACCATCGCCCAACTATCACCGTCACCCAGTTCTGTCACCATCTATACCGCTATCACCACAAGCATCTTCAGCAGCATCACCATCACCGCCACCACTGCCCCTACCAGCACCCCAACCTCACCTCCACGACCTAGATCTCGACTCTCCTCTTCCTTATAGTGATATTCTTAGACCACTCTATATAAAGCAGCACCTCCGTCTGACTGTCTCCTATCACAGACAGTCACAGACACTGGAAGGGAACTCCTTGAGGGCAGGACTTTGTCTGATTTGCTCATGGCTGCTGCATTGGATGCCTGGCATATGGAAGGCACTCAATAAATTTTCACTGAATGAATGAATGAATGAATGAACAAATCAATGGATGTATTTGAGCCTATAATCAAGGCTTTGACATAGTCCAGAATGCCAAGGAGGGTGTTTCTAAAGGAGTGACGTCAAAGCTGAGATTTGACGGAAGAGGGGGGGACTAACAAAGTGATTAAAGCACAGTGGGAACAAAGCTGGCTGCCCGCAGATAGTGCTGTGCATTCTGGGTACCAACAGTGAGTAGGTCAGGGAGGCTGAAGGCCAAGTGCAGGGGAGCACAGGTGGGGTGTGGCCAGAGTGATCCTGTAAGTATGTGAAGAATGTTGCTCTTTATCCTCAGAGCAATGGAAGCTCTGGGAAGCTTAAGGCTTGTGGTCAGACTTGCAGTGCCGGAAGATCACTCTGGCTCCACTGTGGAGAGTGGTTTGCTAGGTGGGGGCAGGAAGTGCATGGCACTACTTCGGAGAGCCTTGCTGTTGTCCAGCAGTCAAGGGCAGCAATGGCTCTAGCTTGGGCCAGAGTGGTGGGTGTGGAGACAGAGAGAAGAGGGCAGAGTCAGGAACTACAAGACATAAAAATCAAAGGACTTGGGATGGCTTAGATTTGGGAATGAGAAGAAGTGTGGTGCCAAGGATACTGCCTAGGTCTCTGCCCCCAGTCCCATAGCCAGATGGTGGTGACTCTGCCTGGCAGCTGGATGGCAGAGATCAATGTCTCATGAGGACGAGAGTATACCCATATTTACGACTATTATCATTAGTAGCAATATACAGTAAAAAAGTTATCCGAATGGTTACCAGAAGTGATGCATCACACTAAGTTAAGTAATCCGTCCAAGTCACAGGTAATGTCTTAGTTCAGGTTCCTCAGAAGCCGACCTTGGAAGGATTCAGATGCAAGTAATGTATTTGGGAAGGAAAATAGCAAAGTGGAGACGTGAGACAGGGGAGGGAAGGCAGCCAATGAAGTGTGTGTTATAAAGCAAGTTACCCCTGTGGGAAATGGAGCTTAATCTTTCCAGGGACCTCTGGGGTCCAGTAAAGAATACCCATATCAAAGTCATTTCACCCAGTGGTGAAGAAACTGGGCTCTTTATGCACAAAACTCTGGCTAGTCATTGGTTGGAGGCTGCTCCCAAGGGGTGTTCATTCCCCATCGCTTCCAGACTTCAACACATAGGGACAGATAAGACTCAGTGGCAACAAAAAGCCCTCAAAGAGATATAGGTTCTGGCAGTTAGAGGTCAGACCTGTGTGCACTGAGATGCTAAGTACTGTGCAATATGGGAAGAGAATTGACAGCATCTGCTGTCAGGAAGTAGTGAAATAAGGATTTGAATCTAGGTGGTTTCAATTTCAAAGTCTCTGAATGGAAGATCACATTGATGGATGGATGAATAGATAGATGGATGGATGAGTGGATGGTTAGCTGTTCAAAGAAACAGATGGTTAGGTGAGTGGGCAATGGACGGATGTTTGAGTGAGTGAAGGAATGGACAGATATGTACTGGGTGGATACATAGATGGGGAATGGAAGGACAGATGGATGGACGGATGGAAATTCTAGTGTATGGGTAAATGGGCAGATTAAGAATTGTGTCTATGGATGGATGAATAGGAATATGAATAAAGGGGAGTGGGTATACAAGTGGATGGATGGGAGGATGAATAACCAGGTTTGGGAAAAGAGAAGGGCTTAGAGAGCAGAGTCTCAATAGTGACCTAAGATGAAATCAGCTAGTAATATTATCCCCACGACACCCCACCTTCCTCGGTCTCAGAGGCATCCCAGCTGTGGTCTCATATGGATGACCAAGCACATCAGGAATGAAGTTCAGGGAGCAGGGTAGATCCAGGGTGGAGAGGGTGCGGGTTGGAGGAAGCCCATGAAATGGAACTAGAGGACTAGGGTGGAGCCCACCGGGTCTTGTGCCTAGAATGGTGCTGCCCTGCCCAGGGCTGGCTGGGCACCTGCCCAAGAGACAACATCATAGGGCTGGCTCTGACCACAGTGCCATGTGGGTGAGCGCTGGACATATTTGTCCCACCACCAAAGCAAGGCAATGGTTGCAGAATAGGGAAGGCAGCTCTCCCAGTGGGAGCAGCGCTGGCTCAGGAAAGCTGGGAAAGGAAGCTGACATCAGGACAGGGAGCCCCACCATCCTGGCAGAGCTGAGTGATGCCCAGGGACACCCGGCTCCAGCCCAAGCACAGCTGATGGGCCCAGCTCTGCCAAGTTTCACTGCCTGAGGCACATTTTTATGACTGAGGAATAATGAGAGGCAGGCATCCTAGTCTTGGCCTTTCCCTAGTGCAGTGTGTGTGTGTGTGTGTGTGTGTGTGTGCGTACCCATATGGTTTGTGTGAGTGAACATGGATGTCATATGTGGGTCTTTGTGTGGGTTTGTTTGTGTGTCAGGGTTTGAGTATACATGCTAAGACTCTTGGCACACATATGAGCTTGTGTGCATTAGTATGCTTGTGTGTATATGCAGGTGTGTTTGAATGTGGGTAACTGTGTTTATACGTATGTGAGCACATTTGTGTACATGTTATTGTTTGTGTGTATACACATGTGTAAGCATGTTTGCATGATGTGTGAAGATATTCACATCTGTGTATTTGTGCATAGCCTTGCTGTTTGCATTGTGGGACCTTGTTTGTGTGTGTGTGTATGTGTGTGCACACAAGTCACCCAGAATGCTCATTAGGGATGGACTTCATAGAATAAAGGGACTCCATTCTTTACCATAGCTTTATCTTACTGTCCCTTCTCCCCTACCTCATCCTTTCATACAAACTTCAGAAGCTAAGCGATTAGTAGTTTCTCAAACATTCTAGGCTATTTCAGACCTCCATGATTCTGCCTGTGGCACCTGGAATGCCATCTTCTTTTTTTTCTGCTTGGTAAAACTCTTGTTCATCTTTCAGGTCCAGGCTTCATACTTTCATGTTAGCTTCCCAGTCACCGCAGATTCCATACTCTGGGTCCCGTGCTACCTCTCAAACATCTCTCTTACAGCCATGAGGTATTTTCTGCTCTTCCTGTAGACTGGGGGTTCCTTGAGGGCAGGTTCTGTGTCTGATTCCTTTCTGAATCTCCAGGGCCTGGAACAGGATCTAGCATGCAATGGGAAGGAGGGATGGATGGGTGGATGGTTGGGTGGATGAATGGGTGGGCAGATAGATTGACGGACAGGCAGATGGATGGATAGATGTGTGGACTGATGGATAGATGGATGGATGGGTGAGTGGACAGATGGACAGATAGACTGATGGACAGGCAGATGGATGGATAGATGTGTGGACTGATGGGTGGATGAGTGCATGAGTGAACAGGTGGGTGGAAGGGTGAGTAAATGACTAAATCTGGCATTTCTGCTCTAGAATCCTGGATTTTGAAGGGAGACTGCTTGCAGCTCTTCCTTAACTCTCATTTACCCTGAAATAGTCGCTGTGCTTGCAGAGAGGAAGGCTGCAACCTCAGAGCTGGCCTGCTCTCTCCTCTCTCAGCTCTGGCTCTCATGAGGGCTGGCTCCAGATTGGCCACCTACTTTATGAAGGAGCAGATTAGGCCTGAAGAGGCATTGCTGAGTGGCTTAAGTTAGCCCCTGTTTGTGCTCCAGGCTTTCAAAGGCTGGGGGATACTGCAGAGGAGGGGCCTGACTTCAGGGCCCACTGGTAAATGGGCAGGGATTGTGTGCTCTCCAGGCCTTGACTGCAGGCAGCTTAAGGCAGGGCCCTAGGAGTTTTGAGACAGGAAAATGGTGTTTTGTCTTGTTAATGCATTCACTTGGCTTTGAACTGGAGAGTAGTCAGGTGTCCCCAGACGGCTGCTTTTGAGCTGGTCTAGGGAGGGGGTAGGGCATAGCCAGGCCCCGGATTACAGAGGCCTTCCCGGGGGAAGGGGGCCTTTGATGGGGCCGGGTCTGTTGTCCGAGTCTGCTTTGCTGGTGGCTGGAGCCCCTAATGAGGGGGAAAGGGCTCGTTCTGAGGCATTCCCCTGGTCTCCCTTGGGCAGCGGGCGGAGGCCTCCTTTGATGTTGGAGTCCTTAAGCCAAGTGGGGACTAATTGCCACAAGGTACAGAATGTTCTGGTTTCTTGGGGGGTCTGCAGCTTGCTCACAATGCCACAGCCACCCTGGGGTGGGGGGAAAGGCAGCCGATCTCCTGATGTGAGACAACTCAGGAGGGTTTGGGGTTGGGGTGTTTGGGTTTTGTTTTTCTTTCATGCACACAGCCCCAGCACAGAATGGGAAACACATTATGTACAGCAAGCCCACGCGCACACACACCGCTTACTTCACTACAACTTTGTAAACAGTATTATGTTTGATTTTTTTTTTAATCAAAGAGTCAGTGCGGTGGGAGGGATAATGGCAAAGAGAAAAAGAAAGCAGACTTTGGCAGGCCGGCAGCAGACAGATTTGGATTCCAGTCCCAGCTTTGCCACTTGTTAGCTGGGGCAAGTCACTGAATTTTGCTGAACCCCAGCATCCTCCTTTGCCAAATGGAAGGCTATGCCTGGCACCCAGGTGCTTATTTGCATTTGTTCCATCCTTCATGTGCATTCTTGAGACAGTTCACTAAAAACACACGTCTATTTTCCTGGCAGGCATGGAAGCAGGTGGCGAACCTGGTCAGCAAACACCCGTTAGATCATTTTCATTTGATTAGAGAACAGGAAGAGGATGGTTTCCTTTGACGTTTAGTATCGGTGCCCACCGTCCCAAAGGTTTCCATCTCAAAGGAAGATGACCTTATTCTCCTGGTATTATGCTCACCCCCCGCCTCTACCTCTCAGTGGGATCTGGAGTCAGACACAGTGATTTTTGTTATTAAAAGAAAAAAAATTGGAGCCAGCGATCGTGTTTTTTACATTACACCAGGCACGGGGCCAGGTGATCTGACTACATTGTCTCTAACCTCCACATGGACACTTTCGTAGAGTTAGTACGCCCATTTGACAGATCAAGAAACGGAGACTCAGAGAAAGAAATGACTTGCCCAAGATCATCCTGTGTGGGAGCGGGGGGAGCCACCTTTCTCTTCAGCCTGACTCCAAGGCCCAAGCCCTCTCAAGCCTGCCCCAGGTAAATGTTCTGATCAAGCTTCTCTGAGCTTCATTTCCCCACCTGGTCAACAAGAACTATAACTTAAGTGTACCTTGCCAGGATGCCCAGCCATTAAATGAGATAACTCCTGTGAAAGTACTCAGCCTTATACACATGACAAGCCCTCCGTACCCCTGCTGCTTCCCTCCACCTTGCCCTCATCACCTATTCCCCTGATGTACAAACACAACACATGCACACACACACACACGTGCACACACAGGTAGTCCCCATTTCCTCCACTCTCTGGAATCTAGAGAAGGGGCAGATCTAGGCCAAGGGGAAGCAATGTCCATCGAAGTTGTCCTTCCAGTCCGTGGTGCCCCTTCCATGTGGTTCTGTCCTGACCTTCTAGCCTCTAGAGATGGATCCTCCACCTAGCCCCACCGGGGACAGAACCCTCCGTGAGAAGCTTCCTGGGTGCAGGAGAGATGAGGGCCCGCCCCTCTGGCAGCAAGCGAGTCATCCTTGTTTGTAAATAGGAGCAGGTGGAGAGCAGAGGAGACTGTAGTGGGACCTTAGGTTCTTTCCAGTTTGGGGGCCAAAACGAGAGGAATAGGAAAACAGGGAGAGCCACTGGGTTGTGGATGATGCATCACCTACATCCTTTGCTCATGTGATCTTTTCAATACCCCACAATCTAGATATGGTGGCCTTCGATCACACACAAGAAGAAAGGCAGAGCCAAGGAAGCTGGTAAGTGACTGAGCAGAGGCCGGCAGGAGGAGGTGCTCCCGACAACCTGTCCTGAGACAGACACCACATCTGGCCTGGTGAAGAGACGCAGTCCTGGGCCTCTGTTCACCCCCAGCTGCCCCAGCTGCCTCCGTCCTGGTGGGGAAGAGGGGCCTCCCTGCTCCAGCTCCAAACACCTTGGAGAGGGGAAATCCAAGAAACTCTGGCATGGCTACTTTCTTCTTTAAAGAAAACAAAAAACAAAAAAAAACACAACCAATGTGGAGATGGCCTTATTCAAGTTTTATGACAATAATCCATTCTTGTGTTTTAGAGTCAAAAACACAGATGGGCAAAAAAAGGAAAAAATAAAAGTGCCCAAAGATGGGCACTATCTCCCAGACTCAGGTGAGTACACTCCGGGGAGTGGAGGCCGGCTCTCCCTGACTTAACTGTGGCCCCCACCTAGAATGCCATCTTTCCATATGTACATCCCATGACAGCCTTACATGCTTATGTTACATTCCAAGGATGGCTAGAGTTTCTTCGGCCCATCCTCTCCTGCTGAGCATTTCAATGGTTTCTAATATTTTGCTTGAGGCATCTTTCTCCACGGGTGAGGCCACTCCTGAGGCTCCATTCTAAGACATGGCATTGCCATGTGGAAGAGTCTGGGTACTTTTGACACTTTTGATGGCTAAGCTGTCCCCTGGGAAGATCTGTAACTCTATACTACAACCCAAAGTGCCCAGAGAGCTGTTTCCTATCACTGGGCCCCACACTGGGTATGGACAATCAGTCTCTAATCTTTGGTGATACGATAGATGAAAATAACACCTTTTTTCCACGTGAATGTCTATGACTACCTGAGTTTCATTCATTCATCCATTCATTCATTCAACAAAAATGTATTATTGAGTGTCTATCCTATGCCTGACATCCTCTGGTATAGGGCAATGGGCATATTTTAAGCAGAAAATCAAACACACAATCTCTCCATTACAGCTGAAATCAGTGCTATGAAGAATGGTGGCCTGGGGAGATAGGCTGGTGGGAGCGTTGGCTCCTTCATAAGGCTTATCGGGTTCGACTTTTCCTTGATATGGAAAATCAACGCTTCTCAGTCTTATATAAAGTGCCCTGTGAATGCAGCTTTATTTCACCCCCACCCCCAACCCCTTGAACAAGATGTTTTCCTAAGCTCCTCCAACAAAGCTGTTTAGAGTGCCTCTTATTAAGCAGAAAGGTGCAGGGGCCATACATAGTTTCTCTGGTGAGGGACATGACATTCCATGTGAGCCCCACTTTGGATGCCACTTTCTCCAGAAAGGCTCTCTGGGTTCCCCCAAGATGAATTCCTCCTTCAATAAGCACAGTGATACAATCAAGGACAAATTGGTCTTCCCCTCCACAGCAAGGAGCCAGGATCCATTCTCTGTTTAAACATCTATTTAAGTTTTTTTAATTTTTATTTGTGTGTGTGTGTGTGTGTGTGAGAGAGAGAGAGAGAGAGAGAGAGAAAAAACATGAGTGAGGGAAGGGCAGGAGAGAGGGGAACACAGAATCCGAAGCAGGCTCCAGGCCCTGAGCTGTCAGCACAGAGCCTGGCACAGGGGTTGAACCCACGAACCACAAGATCATGACCTGAGCTGAAGTCGGACACTTAACCAACTGAGCCACCCAGGCGCCCTAAACATCTTTTTAAATCAGGAGCATCTTTTCATGAGAACTGAAGTTCAGAGTTTTGAGGTATTTCCTTGAATCCTGAGAAGGTCGGGGGCCTGCCCAAAGTCACATATGCAGGAAGGGGGCTGGATATGAATCCAGCTCCCCTGGTCTGCAGGGCAGGACCCTTGCACCTGCATCATGGCCAGATTCAAAATCTCTGCTTCTTTTCTCTTTTGGACTAAAAAGTCCTCTGAGTCCTGGGCCCTTCAGATCCTGAGGCATCTAAGGAAGTGGTGCCCTGTGAGGGGTGCCCTGGCTGGGGCTTGTTGGTACCTTTAATTGCAAGCCAAGCCCAGAAGCCCAGAGTCCAGCTGTCCAGATAGGCATCTGGGCAGTGCCCACAGATGGCTTCAGTTGTGATGGGCGATGGGCTAGGCATGCTTTCCCTGCTGGCTGATGTCATGAGCTCATTAGAGCAATGGGGTTTATAGTGTACAAGGCAACTGTCCAAACAATAAATTAAGCTGCACAATTTAGCACTTAATTATCCTCTCTCTTGTCTATTTCACTCTTGTTCCCTGGGTGTCTGTCTGGGCCCTCCAGCAAGATGGTGAGATCTTCCCTCTGCCTCACACCCCACAGCCAATCCATCACGCAGCCCTGTTGGTGCCATCTCGGGAACATCTCTCAAATACTTTCCCTTCTCCACATCCCCACGGCCTTGACCTCAGCCAGCCCTCACTCTCTCCCCTGGATTATTGCCATGCTTGCCTCTCTCGCTATAATTCCCCTCTCTGGTCTGACACGAATGTGGTTTCCCTTGGCCTGAAATACACAGTACCAAGCCCTCATCTCTCCATTCGAAGCCCCTGTGAGCAGGGTGCCTTGCTTACCATTGCAGCCGCCTCTTCCCAAAGCCCCACGACGGCTACCCTACCATATGATGAACTTGTGGTTCTGCCCCAAGGAGGGGCACAGCCAGGCTCCATAAACTTCTGGTTTTGGTCCATGAACTTCTGCACACGCCATTCTCTCCGTGGGGAATATCCCTCTCCCCACTCAGCCCTCACCACTCACCTTGCAAACTCATGCTTGTCTCACTGTTCAGCTCTGGAATCTCCTCCTTCGAGAAGCCCAAGGGTATTTTCTTGGCAAACCCAGAGCTGAGAGTCCTCATTTCCTTACCCCTCTCGGGTCCTCTCTTATGATCCACGTCCACAAGGATGCCTGGGAGAATGGTATCCTGGAGGCTGTCCACCTGTGCGTGGCTCTGTCACACCTATTCACTCTGGAGTCCCCATAGTTCAATCCTTACAATCAAGCCATAGGGATCCATAATAAAGGTCCTTTTTACAGGTGAGGAAACTGAAGTTTGGATTCCAGAGCTGGATCTCCACTTGGCCAAATTGGCCTAAGTCCAGAAGGGCAGGGATGGTTTGCTGGGCTCCCGGCAGACAGGTTGGAGGACCACGTGGGGCACCATGCTGGGTGGGGAGGCCCTGGGAAGGCATGGGGGATGGGGGAGGTGATAGTTTGGAGCAGGGTCACCATTTGACCCGAAGGAACTTGGCTGGTCAAATAATACCACCTCCACCAAGTATTCCCTTCTGTTCCCCCGTGTTCCCCATTGGACAAATGAAGACTCAGAAAAAAGGAAGGAGAAACAAAGAACAAAGTTATAGAGGAATAGGGGCCAAGTTAGAACCAAGTGTCTCGATTCCCAGTCCAGCTTCCCCAGTGGGCTGCAGGTCCAGTGTGACCTCTCTATTGCACCTTCTTCTCTCCCCCTTCCCTTCACCCACTGCCTCCATCAAACATTTCTGTATGCCTCCTAGGGGCCAGGTTCTCCACTAGTTGTTAAAGACATAGAGGGCCCCTGTCTGGTGCTTGCCTGGTGCATAGTGGGTGTTCAGCAAACATTTGTTGAATTAATAAATGAATAAGCATGGGAAAGTAATGTACCTCTCTTCATTTCCAGAAGGACCTGAAGGAATGGAGAAGCACTTGCCTAAGCCCTTTGTGCCCACGGTCTCCTTCCAACCACGCTACGAGGTCAGCATCATCACACCCATTTTGCAGATGAGGACACTGAGGCTCACAGAGGGGACAAAATTCATCCAAAGCTCTGCAGTCAGAAAGCAATTCTCAGCCCCCCTTGGAAATTAAACATTACCCATGCTATTTTTTTTTTTAAGGAAAGGATGTTTTCCTTCTGGTGTGTAAACAGGAGAAGGGCTCCCCGAGAAGGTCATTGTAAATATCATTACTTCTCCTCGGGGCTCTGTCAGCTTATGTTACTTTATTTATCAACATTCCATAACATGTAGATCCAAGAACATGTCCTCAAGTGGGACACCAAAGATGTGTGCTTTGGGGGTCAGGCAGAAACACTTGCCAAGCACAGAGCACGGGGCTGGGCAGGAGTTGGGAGCTGGGTCCAGGCTCGGGGCGGGGCGGTAAGGGCCCTTCCCAGCATCTCCTGCCTGGGTGGAGCCTCAAGTTGGAGTTCCAGCGGCATGTCCCTCATTTCCATAAGGGGGAGCTTGTGCACAGGAGATTCCCTCCTGGCTAGAGGCCTCGGCATCCAGGGACCGGCTCCAGGCAGTGGCCACTTGGATGACACTGACAAGGTATCTGCCCTGAGCACTGCCTCCCGCCCTGTGTGTGTGTTTGGGGGGGGGGGGGCAGCCATGGGGGATATGAGCATGCCGTCCCCCTCCCTGTTTATCCACTCGGGGAACCACGGATAAGGAGGGGCAATGCTCGTGTGGAAATAACACAGCTTTGGAGCCAGACAGGACTGAGGCTCACTCCAGCACCATCATGGATTAGCCGCATGACCTTGGGCTGTTCACCTCCTTGGACCTCGGTTTCCTTATCTGCAAAATGGGAACAACACTGACTTTGAGAGTTACACAGAGCAGCGACTATAGTGCCTGCAGCACAGCAAATGCTTCATAATAAAAGGGATATTACTATGATGATTGTTGTCTGGATTATTTTTGCAGGTCCTAATTTCCACCCCAACCCTCACAGGTAGTTCTGCCCGTCATTCCCCAGCTGGGGCTTTGGAGGGATTTGCACAGGGCTATGGCCTCCCTGGATCCCCCAGAGACAAGCCCAGTAGAAAGGCATTTAGGGCTTGTGTTTGCAAATGCAAAGGCAGGTATTTCTTAACATTTCTTAACAGAAATGATGACAAAGCAAAAATATTAAAGAATATGTCTGAGAGAAAGAGAGAGAGAAGTCTCCAGAGCTTAATTCCTCACTCAGATTCAACAACCAGTTTCTCTTTTTTTTTTTGAACGCAAACCCCCTCGTCCACACAGATGTTTTGCTGGGGTTGTAATCCTAGTGACTATACCAGGTGCTGTTTTATTCCCGACTCGCTGTGGTCTTTGGTCTGAATCACTCCATCTCTTTTCATTTGGTTCCTGCCAGAAAGCAAAGCATATATTTCATGGTCCTCTCTTCCTGGGAGGAGGAATTTCTCCACAGGCCTCCCTTTGCACATGCTCACGGAGGTGCATTTGGGTCAGAACGATGGGATGGCAACACATTCTGCCGCCCTTTGGCTGCCTTCTTAAAACTTCTTTTTTTTTTTTTTTTTTCAAAATGGAAATAGCATTTTCTCCCTGATTATCAAAGTAACACTTGTGGATTGGGAAAAATTGGGTAGTACTGAAGCTTAAAGGGCAAAAGTTACCCAGAAGAAAATCACTGCTAACATTTTGGTGTGTCTTTTTCAGACTTGACTCTCTCCGTGCACAGACAAACCACCTTACAAGGGACTCTTACAGAATACATCGTTTTGTATTCGGATTTTCTTAGTCTACCTGCCTGGTTTTCCTCATTCATCCTAAATGGCTCTGCATCATTTTATTGTATGGGTATAAAACACAGTTCATTTAACCAATCCCTGATGGTTGGACACCTGGGTTATTTCTGTTTCTTTTTAAAAAAACATTTTACTTTGAGAGAATTCTAGATTCACCAGAAGCTGCCAAGATAGTGCAGTTTCTATGCGCCCTTGATCCAGTTTTCCCTGATGGTTACATCTTACATAAGAGTAGTATAATATCAAAATCAGGATATTGACATTGGCACCCCCTGAGTATAGTTCTATGCCATTTCATCACATGTGTAGATCTGTGTAACCACCACCACAACCAAGGTACAGAACCTTCCACCACCATAAGGGTCTCCTTCATGCTGTCCTGTTATAGGCACACTCTCCCCTTTCACCCCCTTCCCTAACTCCTGGCCACCACTAATTGGTTCTTCATCTCTATATTTTTGCCATTTTGAGAATGTTTTATATATATATGTATATACACACACACACATATATATGTGTGTATATATATATATATACACACATATATATGTGTGTGTGTGTGTATATATATATATACTTTGAGAATATATATATACACATACATACATATTTACTTTTTCCATTCAGCATAATACTCTTGAGATCCATTCAAGTTATTACATGTATAAATTGTTCCTTCCATCTCATAGCTGAGTAGTGAGACTCCATGGTGTGCATGAACCAAACCTATTAGCCATTCATCCATTTTAGGTCATCTTCGTTGTTTCTGTTTTTTAGCTATTACAAATAAAACTGCTGTGACTGCTGTCGTAAAGGTTTTCATGTAGACATCTTTTCATTTCCTTGGTATCAATATCCAAAGTGTGGTTACTGGGTTATTTGGTAAGTACACATTTCGTTTCTTAAGAAACAGTGAAAGTCTTTCCCAGAATGGCTGTACCGCTAACCTTTCTACCAGCAGCGTATAAGGGGTCTAGTTTCTCTAAAACTTCACCAGCTTTTGATATCACCACTATTTTACATTTTACCTGTTCTAATAGGTGTGTAGTGTATCTTATGGTCTTAATTTTCATTTCCCTGATGGCTCGTGACTTGTAACATCTTTTCGTGTACTAATTGGCCATTCATACCTCCTCTTGGGTGAAACGTCTCTTCCAAACTCTTGTCCATTTTCTTATAGGATTGTTTGTGACCTTACTGTTGAATTTTGACTCTCTCTCTCTCTCTCTCTCTCTATATATATATATATATATATACAAACATATAATATGAATACTATATAATAATATATTAATATATTATGTAAAATACATAATATCTAATATCTATATCATTAGATGTACTAGGATATATACATAGTCTAGATATGAGTCCTTTGCCAGATATGTGGTTTGCAAATACTTTTTTCCTAGTCTATAGCTTGTCTTTTCACTCTATTTCATGGATCAAAAGTTTTTAATTTTGATGAGGTCCAATTTCTTTCTTTATTTGTCTCTTATAGATCAAGGTTTGGTGTCGTGTCTAAGAACTCTTCACCAAGACGTAGGTGCCAAAGATTATTTGTTTCTTTTCCTTTGAAAATAATCCTGTGGCAGACAAATAATGTCCTTCTAAAGACACCCACACCCAAATCTCCAGAGCTTGTGAATGTGTGAGCTTACACGGCAAAGGGGACTTTGCAGATGTGAAGAAGGTCAAGATCTTGACACGGTCAGATGACTCTGGATTATCTGGTGGGCCCAGGGTAGGCAACAAGGGTCTTTACAGGGGAAAGATTGAGACAAGACAGTTGGAGGGTTTGTGGCTATGGATGCAGTGGTTGGAGTGATGACATCGTCAGCTAGAAGGGAAGTCCTAGGAGCTGGAAAAAGCAGAGTAACAGATTCTTAGAGCCTCCAGAAGGACATTTCCTACTGACCTTGACTTTAGCTCACTGAGACCTATTTTCATTTCTGACTTCCAGAACTGTAAGATAATAAATTTGTGTTGTTTTAAGCCACTAGGTTTATGGTAATTTGTTACAGCAGCAAGAGGAAGCTAATTCAAACCCTTGGATGAATAACCTTATACATAAATCTTTGCATACTTTCCCAGCTATTTCATTAGGATCAAATCCTAGGTTTCAAATTGGTGAGTCAAAGCATATATACCCAAATTGGTACCATTTACACCTCATCATTAGCTTTTTACGGATTCCTGTACCCTTGCTTGAGTAAACATTGGCTCTTACTAATGTGAAACATGTACTTGATATTGCTTTGATTTCCTAGTGTGTGTGGATCCTGCATGTGAGTGCATAGCACATTTCTGTGAATCAGCCAATTTGGTAGCCAGTCCAATATGGTAGCCACCAGCCATATGTGAAATATGGCTACTCCAAATTGAGATAGGCTATAAGTATAAAATACACGCTGGGGGGCGCCTGGGTGGCGCAGTCGGTTAAGCGTCCGACTTCAGCCAGGTCACGATCTCGCGGTCCGTGAGTTCGAGCCCCGCGTCAGGCTCTGGGCTGATGGCTCGGAGCCTGGAGCCTGTTTCCGATTCTGTGTCTCCCTCTCTCTCTGCCCCTCCCCCGTTCATGCTCTGTCTCTCTCTGTCCCAAAAATAAATTAAAAAATGTTGAAAAAAAAATTTTTTAAAAAAATAAAAAAATAAAAAAAAATAAAATACACGCTGGATTTCAAATCTCTAGTACCAAAGAAAGAAAGAAAGAGAAAGAAAGCAGAGAAAGAAAGAAGAGAAAGAAAGAAAGAAAGAAAGAAAGAAAAAGAAAGCAGAAAAAGAAAGAAAGAAAGAAAGAAAGAAAGAAAGAGAAAGAAAGAAAAGAAAGAAAGAAAGAGAAAGAAAGAAGAGAAAGAAAGAAAGAAAGAAAGAAAGAAGGAAAGAAAGAAAAAGAAAGAAAGCAGAAAAAGAAAGAAAGAAAGAAAGAAAGAGAAAGAAAGAAAAGAAAGAAAGAAAGAAAGAGAAAGAAAGAAGAGAAAAAGAAAGAAAGAAAGAAAGAAAGAAAGAAAGAAGGGAGGAAAGAAAAAGAAAGAAAGAAGAAAGAAATTTCAAAAGTGATGTTTTATATTGATTATACACTGAACTCATATTTAGATATACATTAGCTTAAGTAAAATACACTCATAAAATTAACTTTACCTGCTTTGCTTTACTTGCTTAACATGGCTACTAGAAAAGTTTAAATCACATATGTGGCTTGATGTGTGGCTCATGTTGTGTTTCCATGGGTCAGCATGGGCCCAAGCCCTCTCAGCCACAGCCCTTTATGACCAGCAGCAGGCAGTGACAGCATAGTGGCCAGAGCTAGGGGCTAAGCTCTCAGCCACGCAGGAAAGTCAGCCAGGCCCTGTGGTCCTGGTCTCAGCAGCCAGCGCCCAACCACAGATCCCACAGTGTGGTGGAAAAGAACTTGGGGTCAGAGAGACCTTGGTTTAAATCCCAGCTTCTTCTGAATTTTCTTGTACTTGAAGCTTTATCCGTTTTAGTTTCCTTATCCGTAAATTGGGGAAATAACCCAATAACACGTATGGAGACATTTCTTTTTTTTTTTGGGAGACATTTCTTTATTCAACCAATATTTATTGAGCCTACTGTGTTCCAGGCACCGTCCTAGGCTCTGGCAATACTACATACAGCACACAACCCGGAACGAGCCTAGCATGATGTTCTGGCCTCCCGTGGGTCCTCTTTCTTGCCCGCCAGAGACACTCTCTATTGCTGAAAAGAACATTTCGGTGGAACGGTACATTCTACTCAACACTTTTTATGAGCCCACTGGTTCCCTGAATCCGAATAGCAGCTCTGGGCATGGGTTTGAATTCATCTCAGCCATCACTTTGTGACGTTAGCTAAGTCATCTATAAAATGGGGCTAAAACATTACCTCAACCAGGGTCACAGCGACCATTAAAGAAGATAACACGTGTAGAACTCAGTTCCTGGACCTTTGAGCTGCTGGTGGAAGTAGTAATGTTATTATTTTCTCTGCCTTAGAATCTCAGGGCACTCTTAAGAGAGAAAGATCTGGAAGGACTTGTTAGTCTACATTGATGAGGTAAGCCTTTGGGCCTTCGTCCAAGTGATGAATGTATTGGTGGACATCTGGTGGCTTGTGTCGAGATGGGCTGCCTCCTCTTGGTCAGGCTAAAAAGACCAACTCTTTTCCTTGGCTGAAAAGAGCTCACTGCTGGCTGCTGGCCCGGGCTTCATCTTTTGTTTTAGCTGCTGTTGGTACCCCTCTCATGACCCCATGGTGCTCACTTCCACCAGCAAACACCTGCGAGCCTCTGCCTGAGGGTTTTTTCCTACCAACCGGTACTTGCTAGGCCGGAGTCAGGGCAAGCCAGAGGGCCGGGCGCTAGAAGTAGCCCTGAACCCGTGAGGAAGGGGGTGCTGGTGGGGAGCCACCATACAGCTTCCTTGGTCCTGGGTTAGGGCACCTCTGAGGTGTGTTCTCAGTGGATTAATCTCCAGGTACCACAGTGGCAGTTGGCCTGACAAGGCACCCTGCGTTGGCTGTCTTCCTCCCTCTCCCCGTTCTCCATTCTCTGGCTGGTGTTTTCTTAGCACTTCAAGTTCTGCTTCCGCGAGAACCCAACAGAAATACCCTTCTTTTTTTTTTTTTTTTTTTTTTTTTTTTTTTTTTTTTTATGAGAAGCCTATTTTGGATTAGTTAATTCCCCTCCTAGAGCCATGGGCCTCAAGAAGGCTGACTCCCTCCAATTCCAGTCTAGCTCCACGGGCCTTGACACTCAGGCCCTGTGTCGGACTGGCCAGGTAGGTGTAAGGGCATGCCTGTGCCAGGCATGGTTTTCTCTCTCCTAAAAACTGAGCTGCGAGAGAGGTACTAGTATTCTTCTGGATGTTTCTATGTTTGGATGTGATCCTGGTGCCATCTTGTTTTCATCCAAAGAATGAAGGATGGGGCCATCAGTACAGAGGGCAGAGCGGAGAGACAGAAGTTCCAGCACTCCAGATGACACCATTGAACCATTGACCCAACCCACCTGGCAACCACTGCACCTCTGGACCTCCTCTTATATGTGATCATAAATTTTAAAGAAATTTAAAGCCACTTCCAAATTGGAGTTGAGGATTTTGTTACTTGATTCTACCAACAAAAGCAGCCAAACTGCCCGGTTAATCTTGATACAACGCAGAAAGCTGGCAATTATTATTGACCTCCTTACTCTGCAGATGAGCAAACTGAAACTTGGGGATTAAATGCAGATGAGATCGCTCTCCGGATGTGGGGGTCATCTCATGTGTCCACACAATAACTACAGGCTTGAGAAACTACAGGTGTTACAAATGGAAGGTCAAGTTCATGGGTTCTGTGTCAGTTCCCTTTCTGAAGTGAAAAGTCCTTGCATAAAATGAGAGTCCTTCCTTAGTTTAAGAGATAAGATGATTATCAAAGGGGCAGCACAGCTCTCATCTCCATTTCACAGTCAAAGGCAACGAGGCTCAGAGAGGGCCAGCCACTTGCCCAGGTCACACAGTTAGTGGAACTTCAGCCCTGGGTCTGACCTCGGTGCTTTCCCTAGCAATCCAAGACCACTCCCACAGAGTCTGCTTTAGGCTTAAATAAGCAAACTTTGTGAAAATGTTTTGCAGGCAGTAGCAGTGCCCACTTTTCAGTTTACCTGGCTTTGCCCTACCCTTGCTCTGCTCCCACCCCAATTTCACAGTCTCCAGCAAACACCCTTCATCCCCAATCTCCCATTTGGTTCCTTTCCTTTGAGAGCCTAAATTCCTGGAGGCCGTCTCCCAGAATGCTAGCTTCTTTGTATATTCTCCAGCTATTTCAAAATTCCCTATGGGGTGCCTGGGTGGCTTAGTGGCTGAGCATCTGACTCTTGATTTTGGCTCAGGTCGTGATCCCAGGGTCGTGGGATCGAGCCCCAAGTCAAGCTCCACGTGGAGTGTGGAGCCTGCTGGGGATTCTCTCTCTCTCTCTCTCTCTCTCTCTCTCTCTCTCTGCTCCTCTCCAGCTCACCCACTTTCTCTCAAAAATAAAAATCTCCTGTTATTTTAAAAAATATATTTAATGTTTATTTCTGAGAAAGAGAGGGACAGAGTGCAAGCAGGGGAGGGGCAGAGAAGGTGAGACACAGAATCCGAAGCAGGCTCCAGGCTCCGAGCTGTCACCACAGAGCCCAACGTGGGGCTTGAACCCATGCACCACGAGATCCTGACCTGAGCCGAAGTCGGATGCTTAACCCACTGAGCCACCCAGGCGCCCCCAAACCTCCTGTTATTTTAAAGATAAACTTTTTGGAGGGCTGGTTGTTTGCGCTGCACTGTTTCATCACTGCCTATTTGGCTCCTTGAATTAGCAGGAGGGCACGGAGCAGCAGGAAGGAGGAAAGGAAGAGCCATCATTCCCCGTCTATAAAAACAGTGGCTATTCTGATGTTTTCACAGGAAGGATCCGAGAGGAGAACTTTCTTATCAGACCAATACCACACGTGTGCAAGTCTTAAAGCTAAAACTTGTAAGCTGTTCCATTCTTTCCTGTTCTCTGGGCTGGTGACATTTGATACCAAGAGATGTGAGCAAGTGACTTTGCTTTGTCAAGTACTTCTCTCTGCTAAGCGTTTAGACAGACTGTGCACCTAGCAGGAGACCCCTGATCCTATATTCCCAAAACATCATGGTTTTTCATCCCTGGGAGCCCAGGAGTATGTTTTTCTAGTGACATGCACTGAAGACACCATCATTTCACCCATCACTCATTTAAGACACCAATGGTGAAAAAGAGGCCCAGCCAGGGTTCCTCTCTCCTGGGGACTCTACCCTCCTGGGGGGCTACTTGATATGAGGCTGCCAGCACTTTGAAAGGGGACTGGGGTTCCTGCTCTGGATCCAAGTTTAAGAAGCAGCTAAATGGAGAAGGGGTATGTCGTGGGTGAATCGTGGCCCCCGAAAATGGCCTAGCCCTGGGAACCAGTGTGACTTCAATTGGGAAAAGGATCTTTGCAGATATAATTAAAGATCTAAAGATGAGTTCAGCCTGGAGGATCTGAATGGGCCTTAAATCTGATGGCAGGTATCCCGACAGGAGAAAGGCGGAGGGAGATTTCAGACACAGAGAAGCCAGAGAGGGAACTGGCTTGTGAACAAATAGCAGCACAGAGTTTTGCTATATTTGTCAAAGGCTTTCGATACTTTGAAGCCAGGCGTCTGTTCTCCGCTCTAGGCCTCCGCCTTGCGTGGGAAGGCCCACTTTGTGGCTTTGAGCACAATGGTTGCCCTCTCTGAACCCATTTCTTGCACTGTTACATGAGGATCATCGCGATGCCCGCCTCCCGGGCCATCCTAAGAGTCAAGGACGTGTGGAGCACCAGACGTCATACAGCTCACAGGCTACTTCAGGGCCCAGACATTTTTGGTTTGTCCCACACAATTTTTGGAGATTTTGAATTTGTTACCAACGTTCAACTATCAGGAGACTTTACATAAAGATCCCACATTCTCAGGGCCCCTGGCTGGCTCAGTGTGCAGAGTAGGTGACTCTTAATCTCAGGGTTGTGAGTTTGAGCCCCACAGTGGGTGCAGAGATTACTTTTTAAAAGTCCTATATTCTCTTGAGAAGTCAGAAAACCTGCCCACGTGATGTCACCACGAAAGAAGTGGCTGGAGCTGACTGGCCACCAGCCCAGCACGGGCCCCTCAGTTTACCACAATCCTCACCCCGTCCTATTACACACTGTCCCACATCGTCCCTTCCTCTCTCTTACAGCATCTGAGTTTGCAACCTCTGTGGGGAAAACTTCGTGTAAACTGCTGTTTTCATCCTGTTTCACAAAAGACAAATCCCAAACCAGCGTTCTCTTTCAGGAGAATGTCTCCAGTAGGGAGAAGGACGATGAAAACCTCTGTCAGACAGAATTTTTTCCTTAATAGAATTTGTTGTAACCAGATCAGCAACCTCCTTTAATCCTGGGCCTCTGACTTGTGAAAATCTCTTTGTTACCCAGAACTAGATACAAATGATGGTACTTGTTAAAACCAGGCGTGCTGGTGGAGAGGGACTTCCATTTATGCTTGTTCTTGCCAAGATTTTGATGTTTCAGTCCCTCTCTGGTTTAACAGTTAAGTAAACGTTCGTTTTGGATGCTGGTTCAAACCAGTTCACGAGGCACTTTTAGGAAAAACCAACACCTTTGGTTTGCATTTTGTCACCCAAACCAGCTATGATTTTCTTGGACTTTGGGGTTCAGAAAGTGAGTCCAGTTCATGGAAGCAGACTCAAACTTTGGCTCTGCTTCCTGCTCGCTGTGTGACTTCAGGCTGTCACTGACCTCTCTGGGCCTCAATTTCCTCGTCAGAGTATCAGCCCTTATATCAGCCCTTATATACAGAGGATTACTGTAGAGAGTCGAGACGAGGTGTGCCCAGTTCGTGGCATAGAAGCTGGGACACCAGAGACGATTATTATTCTTATTACGATTGATTACTCTTTTGTGAGGCTGCCTTGGTTATAGCTTAGGGAGTAGAAATCCGGATTGGGATGATTTTATCTTTCAGACATATCATTAGCAGAATCCTGCCTCGATCTGCAAACCTTAGAAGTAATAATGATAAGCTTGATAATAATTATGAAGCCTAATATTTATTGAATATTTCCTGAGAACAGATAGAATCCTTCCCCCTTCCCCCCTCCTATGCTGTCTCCTCTTCTCCATCAAGGTCTGTGGCACTCGTGCATAGTTGTGTATCAACATGGGTATACATGTCAGAGGTCTAGAATAAGAAAATATTCTCAAAGTCTATTGATTTGCATACAAAATCAACTACTTCCTAATTGTGGGTGCCAACCCGGATGGGGTCAGATCAAGAGTCAGTACATTGGGGGGTGCTGTTGGCACACTCAGGGGACAGTTCTCTAATCCACGGTTCTATCCCGCCAAGGCAGGAGGTTTAGTGCTCTTGGGCCCCTGGCACTAATGTTAGTCACTGCAACAATCAAAAATGCCCTCCCATGCGTCCAAATGTCCTCAGAGGGGTTTGAGAGCCATCGTTAGTCAACCAAGCCAGTGATGACAATATTCAATCTCTCCTGGCCCACAAACTTGGGTCAGGCCCTTCATCCATCTCCCTGAACCTCAGTTTTCTGACCTGTCAAATGGGGAGTCATACCCATTTCATTATCCCCATGGGGGGACCAAGAGGGAGGATGTATGTGAAGTACCTGGCTCGACCCTGGCCCAGAGCAAACGCTCAATGCCCGGGACACATCACAGCGTAGATCTAACATCGGCGGACCCTGGCTTCCCTTTTTCCCCTGATTGTGTCTCCAAGTGACAGGGCCAAGGGGGGCCTTCGAAGCCCTCCAGTCTTCACTCTGCTGTAATTAGAAGTCATTGTGGAACGAAGTCCAGTATTTAATTTGGCCTGTGTTTGACAGATCCTGTGTGCACGGCTAACAGAGCTCGCACAGGGCCCGTGTTACAGGGGGGATTCTTGGCCTGGGCTCAGGGTGGATTGGTGGAGAAAATGTCGCATTCAATTAAGGCTGATTGGCCCTGACAGTTGTCTGGGTGAAGTTTATAAGGTACATCTAATCTGGATGCATCTGGTCATAAAAATGCAAAACAAGCCATTCCCACCCAAGTTCTAACTCCAGATGTGGGTTGATTCTCAATGATTGACACCATATTTTTTGCAGCTGTCCCACATTTCAAATCTTTTTCTATTTAAAATATATTCATCATAATTATGGAATGCAATAAACAAACTTCAGCCTGATGACAAGCTTTAAATATAAGAATGTTTCGGCTTAAAATAAATGCCGTGATTTCTCAGCCCAGGATGGAGACAGCACTGACGAGTGTTCTCCAAAGGAGCCCTGACCTTGTCACCATAAACCAGACAGAGTTATTTTCTCTCCAGTATTGACTGATATTTGGAGGGGGGACAGGAGGAGAAAAATCAAAAGGCTATTTCTATGAGATAGAAAAATGTGCCGAAGCCATCAGAAAGTCACCCTTGTAAGACAAAGAAACAAAACTGGATACAACCTAATCATCCTTGAGGACTTCCCCATTGTGCAAGTTCTTCCCGAGGCCCGCGAAGGTTGCACACAAGGGGAGCCAGGGCCCTGCTTTCAAATCCCAGCCTCCACACTGCCGCTCTGTTACATTGTGCGTTGCTCTGTCAGTTTCTTCTCTAAGATGGAAGGTGATAACAGTACTTAACGCACAAGCCTAACAAGAAGTGAGTAGTTACGAGTAAGGTGCTTAGAACAATGCCTGCCACGGAGCTGTTATGGTCATCAATTTCAGCTGACCTCTTCCCGCTGCTCCCCTGAAGGAGAAGCTAGAAGTTTCAGGGGTTAGGTGACCTGTACAAGGTCACAAATAGTGCACGGCGAACGCGGAATGCAAACCCTGATTGGCTGACTTACTACCGAACACTCCCATAAGTGGTCCGTTTTGCCGTGTTAGCATTTCCTGTTTCAATTTGATGCCCTGAAAGTCTTGCTCCTGGCCGTTCTCCCTGTTGGTGGCTGGTCATGCATCCCAGGAGTGTCCTGCTAAGCTTGAACAAAAGAGCGTCCTTCTGTTTCATCTGTTCCTGGGGCTCATCTTTTATTTTTAATGCTATTTAAATGAGTCTGTAATTGAGATAGTTAAATAAACAAACTTGTAAGTTAATTATAGATAGGTTAGCCTACGACCAGTCTGCTGGATTTTTCTAGCCACTTATGGACCTCAGCCACGACCCATGGTTCCCCCTTAACTTGGTTCCTCGAGAAAAATGAGAATTACCCAGAGTTCATGTCAACAATCTGCTCCTCTTTAAAATGAAGCCATAAGTCACAAGCCCTCTGAGTTCCCAAAAAAGCGTCTGGAGCTAAATTTGTATCCTGACTCTGATGATTGTTCTCCTATTAGGCTGATGAGAGAATTAGCAGAGCCAGGGCCTCCTGGGGCTGTGCCCACAGCTTGGGCCAAGATGGAAACGACTCTGTGAGTTTTATTTCTGAGATGCGGAGAAGGCTTCTCCATCACTGGGCCCGTGGGCACATGTTCAATATCAAAATAGTGTGTGCCGCCTCTCCTGGGAGATGGTCCCGGCAGGCCCTCTGTTTCCAGCAGGAATGAGAAATCTTGGCGGGAAAAGGGGTGGCTGTGTTTTAGTTTTCCCGGAGCCCTGTGGACGGCCCCAGTGATGTCTCTGAGCCTGCCTTTCCTGCTAGCTCCCTGTTTGGGTGAGGTACTGTGAATCAGTGGCAAGAGTGTGCCCTTGGAAGACAGACAGCCCCCGGTTCACACAGGGGCTCCATCAATAACAAACCGGGTGAACTGGGGTACGGAGCCCAGCCATCCTCAAGACTTGCCTGGGAAATGGAAATGATCATCTCTGACTGCAGGGTTCTTGGGAGGATTAGATAAGATAACGTGGGACAAGGACTAAGCTGGCGGTTGGTGCTATATAAGCAGAGGTCGAGGTTTCACCTGCGGGGTCAAGAAGGTACTTAATGTGGTGTCTCAGACTGGGAAGTTTGTTTCTCCTTCTGTAGCCAGGATGGCAAATAGATTGTACCTTTCATTTCAATATAAGTCAAGTTGGAGATGCTTGCTTGAAGTGCGGTAGTCGATTTGTAATGTCTGCCACAGCCTGGGAGTGGGTGGTCAGAATGTACATTCCATGCATTGCCCTCTCCCTTCTGGAGTATAAGTTCTAAAGGCAGGAACTGGGTCTAAAAACTGATCTCTTGTCTTATAGGTGCTACAAAGCATTTTTTGTATCTATTGTCATTGCTCTCCCTAAAAATCCTCAGACATGGCATACTATGACCCCACATCACTGGGTATTAAACCTTGTGACAATTATCTTCTCCATTTGATGGATGTGGGAGTCAGGGCCAAAGATCAAGTGGATGATGCAGGCAGCTGACAAGGCTAGGTTTTTTTTTGTTTTTGTTTTTGTTTTTTTAATTTTTTTTTTCAACGTTTTTTATTTATTTTTGGGACAGAGAGAGACAGAGCATGAATGGGGGAGGGGCAGAGAGAGAGGGAGACACAGAATCGGAAACAGGCTCCAGGCTCCGAGCCATCGGCCCAGAGCCTGACGCGGGGCTCGAACTCACGGACCGCGAGATCGTGACCTGGCTGAAGTCGGACGCTTAACCGACTGCGCCACCCAGGCGCCCCAGGCTAGGTTTTTTAAATTATCTGATGTATCACTCCAGAAAAAAGCCTCTGCTTATGGTGTCTTCACTGTAATCATAATACGCACATCCGCAACAAGGCACAGAACACATGGAATCTAGCCTCTGCCCTTCTGCCAACCAGCTGAAGACCTTGGAAAAATCACTTCACCTTCCTAAGTCTCAGTTTACCTGTCTGCTAAATGGGCACAGTAAGTACCCCCTCCACAGTCAGAGGGCTGTGTAAGGATGAGAAGAGACAATGGGTGTGTGGACAATAAGGCTTGGATAAAATTCTCCTTCTTGCCATTGCTTGTGAGAGGTGGGGAGATACTTTGGGGTGCAGTGCTACAGGCATTTGTCGAAGGGAGTCTTTGGAAGCTTATTTCTACGGGTGGGAAATTTCCTGCAGATTTCCCCAGACTTCCATGAGGAGCACATCACTACTTGGAGGTTCAGGGCTAGACTGACTCTGTGAACTTAGGCAGTCACTTCACCTCTGTGACCTGCAGGCTCCTTGTCTGCATAACTGGATGACTACCTTCCTGGCAGGTTCAGAGCCCAGGTAGTCACGTCACCTGGAATGCAGAAGGTCCCCAGCAAAGCCTTCTCTTGGGGATGTGGTCAGACAACCTGGCCTGAGGGCTAAGGTACAGCCTTTTCTCCAAAGAAACGGCAATAAGGAAATGTGTGCGCGTGCGTGAGCGTGTGTGTGTGTGTGTGTGTGTGTGTCTGCATGCTCAAATGTGTGTGAGCGTACGTGTGTGAGAGTGTGTGTAGGAGGAGAGGGCTGTGGAGAAATAAAGTGATGGTGGGGAATAAACAACAGAACATTTTAGTGACTTGCAGATGGAGACTTCTTGTAGCTGGGTTCATTAGCCTCCTAACACCAGCTTGGCTGTGTTTGGAAAACTACTTCGCTTGCCGTGGGCTGCCAAGTCGGGGATCTGTCAGAGAGGGAGTCTATTTTAGAAATTTGCATATCCCTCTCCTAGGACAAAAGGTCTATTGGAACAGAGTGGTTGGTGCTTGTTAGGGACATCTCTTTATTTGTTCTTTGTGCGAGCATCATTGGAAGGAAGTCAGGAGTAAAAGGTGTATGCATATTGCTCTGAGATGAGAGAGGGGAGGCAAGGAGAACTGGAGGAAGGGAGAAAAGACCAGGAGATGCAAGCTGGGAAGACAGGGAGAAGGGCCAGGCAGGGCAGGGGCCATGTACGAGGGAGGGGGAGGGCGAAATGGATGAGCAGGCAGAGGGGAAACAGGAAGAGAAGGAAGGGGCGTCTGGGGACACAGACCGCTGAGCGCAAGGACGGACAGACAAACGAAGGGAGGTGAGATGGAGAGGGACCCACCCATTCCCTTTCATCTTGAACCTGCCAGGGTGGACGTCGGCCTGACATCCCCCGTTTGCAGGCCTTGAAGCTTCTCTCGGGGCCTGCCTGCCCCACTGCCTGTAATGTTTAAAGTGCCCTTTTCTCAAGTGGAGCCAGATGGTGGATCTGAGCCAGCCCGTGTTTGACAACCAGATGCTGAGCTCGCACAAAGGGGTCCTCCGGCCTGAATGCAGGCGGGGAGCGGAGCCGAGCCTTCTGGAGGGCCAGTCCACTCTCCATGCCTGAGACCTCAGGGCAGAGTCTGCTGCAGTCTGCACCGACAGGAAGGGCCCAGGGAAGCTGGTGTGGCTGGGGCTGGGGAATCAGAGGGCTGGGTTTGAATCATGATCCACTCTTCACCAGTGGCTCTGGGCACATGGTTTTCAGCCTCAGTTTCCTCATCTGTGAAATGGGTCCAACGGAAAAAAAAAAAAAAGCAGGTCTCAGCAAGTCTCATGGATGGTCAGAGGATTAAAGGAGAAACCAAGTGTAAAGTGTCTGGTTTGGAGAAGACCAGTTATAAACCCAGGTTGAGCAGACTGAATTCAACCAGAAGAGGGCATTAGTCTGATCTCCTTCGGGCTTTGAAGTTTTTGAATTAATTGCCCATATTAAAAAACCTAGGAGCTGGGGCACCTGGGTGGTTTCGTCAGTTAAGCGTCTGACTTCGGCTCAGATTATGATCTCACAGTTCGTGAGTTCGAGCCCCGCATCAGGCTCTCTGCTGTCAGCACAGGCCCCGCTTTGGATCCTCTGTCCCCCTCCTCTCTCTGCCCGTCCTCCACTTGTTCTCTTTCTCTTTCTCTTTCTCTCAAGATACATAAATTTTTTAAAAAATAGAAGATTTCTTTTAAAAATCCATATTACTGGTTTCTTGTGAAAGACCCCAGTACCAAATGCTGGAAGTGGGCACCACCCCAGCCCCCAGCCTCAGACCCCTCCTGCTATGTGGCATCATAGCCTACTTCCCTCCTTTACCATTTTTCCCTGGCCCTTGAAGTCACCTGACCCTCACCATATGGTGATATTACTTTCCAGGCACCCAAGTTATGTATGTTTATATTTCTGCAGTGGTTGACATGGTCAGTCTTTCACGGAGAAAGGAAAGCAAAAATCTCTGACAGGTAGCTGTCATCTCGTCCTCAGAACAAAGCTAGATTTCCAGAGCCAACCCCCACCAGCCCCATCAACATGCGGGGGCTAGACTGGCAGAGAAGACACCCAGATTGTCTGAGATTCCAGTGAGTGGCCGCTTGTCTTTGGAAGAATATGTTTTGATGTCATGTCTAAACAAAATGGCTTTCAGTCCAGCCATTGTTAGGCGTAAAGTTGGTAGAATCATGTGCCTGTGCCCACCTCAAATGAATGAATGCTGTAGCCTCTCAAGGACTGAGGACTTGGGTACATGCACTCAGAATACAGTAGGCCAAAAAGAAAGAGGGGGCCCAGGTGATGGAGGAAGCACCTCCCATGGGCTGACAATCTGTTGTGTCCTACAGGCAGGATGTGGCAACCACATATGACCTGCTCACTTGGAGTTGACAGTCTAGGGAGGGCAACAGGTATACTGACAATTATGAGTTTCCAAAGAGAGTAGCACAAGGTAATGGAGAGGGTCTGAAGAAACGCCCAACCCAGCTTTGGAAGAGCAATTTGGGTCCCCGGAGGAGGCGAGCCCAAGATAAGCACCGAATAACGAGTAGGAGTTGGCATGGGGCAGAGGTGTGATGGGCACTCCAGGAGGAGGTGGGGAAGATCCAGGTCAGTCTGGGGGCCTGGAAAGATTGTGGGGTGCTGGAGCATAATGTGGGGGAGACATGAGGGAGAAGTGAGAGATGATGAGCGATGGCTACTCAGGGGCCAATGGGAAGGGCCTGGGATGCTGTGCTGAGGAATCTGGAGATAATCCTATAGGCAGTGGGGAACCACGGACGGGTTTTCAGAGGAGGAAGGGCATGATCAGATTTATGTGTTCGAAAGATGATTTCGAGGCTGCATGGAGACAGTTTGAAGGGGGTGACCCTGAATGTGGGAAGGCGACAGAGGAAACTGGTGGTGGTGGTGGCTGCGAGGACAGAGTAGAGACAGTGGATTTGGGAAATCAATGTGGCGGAAAAGCCGCTAAGACTTGGTGACAGCTGCAGCATCCCCAGAGGACTGTGATTTGCATAAACACTGGGTCTCTGCAAAGTTCCACCCCAATTGATGGGTGGTTAATTGAATTCATTCATCCAACAGCAAACATTTATAGATGCTGACTCCGCTGGGAGCCCCAAGCTAGGTGCTGAGAGGAAGAACAGGAAAAGCAGATTCCTGCCCAGGAAGTGGCAAGCTACCAGGAGAGCTTGCTTTTTAAAAGGATTTTGTGACCCATCATCCTATAAAGCAGATGGTATCTGCCCCCGCCCCCTTCCAGCTCCCGAGTTTTCTGGCTCAGGAACTACGAGTCGCTGCCACTAAACCCCAGCATGATGAGCCAGCCCTTATTGACAGTTTACCATGTGCCAGGCACTGTGCTGAGGGCTTACAACTACCGCACCTTATGATGGCGTTCAGGATTTGGCAAACATTCTGTAAAGGGTCAGACAGTAAAAAATTTAGGCTTGAGGGCCATCCAGTCTCTATCACAACTACTCAACCCTGCCACTGTAAAGTGAAAGCAGCCATAGACAGTATGTAGATAAATGGACATGGCTGTGTTCCAATAAACCTTTATTTACAAACATAGATGGGGTGGGGGCAGACTTGGTCCATGGGCCATACTTTGCCAGCTTCTGAGGGGGTTCTCAGGATTCTACTCAGACTATAGATGAGGAAGGTGAGCGTGTCAGTCAGGGCCCGGCAAACAGATGGCCACTCAAAGGGGCAACTGAGGGAGGTTTACTCAAGGAGCTCTTTACAAGGGGAGCCGAGAGGGGGTTCTGATGTCCTCAGCAGTGGACAGCTGTTGAGACCCCAAGACTGGAGGGGCAGCAAGTCTCTTGGTTTCTGTAACTTGTATGTAGCTGGTAGAGAGGGCCACCCAACTAAAGCTGTGGCCCTCTTGGTGGAGGGGAGCTGGGAGAAAATACTCTGCCCTCCTGCCCTCCAGTCTCCTGCTATCGCCCTTCTTCCACCGAACCCAGCAATCTGCCAAGGGCCAAGGGACCCCACTGAAGCAGTCCCTGAGGCAGACTTGCAAGGCATCTGGAAGGACAGAGAAGGGTGGGCTGGCAAATGGGGGAAGTCTAAGCAGCCGCCCAAGGTCATGTGGTGAGTGACAGTGGTCAGCGTATTCTCCAGACGCCATGTTCTCTTTGGGCAAAGATTGCCATGGAGAGAGATGATGACGTGGTAAAAGGGAGGCGGGCTGCACGGGAGGCAGCAGGGGGACTCTTGGCAAGCAGGGCCTTTTGTCTGGCAGAAACACCCCCAAATGTGACGTATGGCGAGGCTTTGGAGTCAGACAGGCCTTGTTCAAATCCTAGCTCTGCTACTTACTTGTTTTGTGGCCTGAGACACGTCGTTATACCTCTCAGTTTCCTCATCTGTGAAACCGAGTCAAGATACTGTCTTTATACGGAATGTTTCTCAAGAATAGTCAACAAACCTCAAGTCCAGACTACCTGGGGTGTGTGGTTGAGAAAAGCAAATTCCCACCCTTCATCTCAGATTGCTGGAACCAGTCTCTGTGGGTGGGACGAGGCAGTGTATACTCTGACAAGGTCCAGGGGATGATTCTGATGCCCCCCCCCCCCAATGCATAAGAGCCCAGTCTACTGGCTTCTTGTGAAGATTAGATCGATCAGCCCCCACAGTGCAGTCCATAGCACCCCCACCACTTATGGGGCAGCCCCAATGAGCTGTATGACTGACCTGAATCAATGCATTAAGTCATGGCGGCAACTAGAGAGACAACATTACTTTCATTCCCATTTTACAGATGAGGAAATTCGGAATGAGGACGGTCTGGTGCTTATGTGAGTTGGGCAGGTAGCCGTCGGCCTAGAACGGTGACAGGCAGTTCCTACCCTCTTCCCCTTCATGTTGGGGCAGAGCTGTAAGGGCCCAACACAAGAGGGGCTGTGCACAGCCATGGGCAAAGGGCAGAGGACGTCCTAGAGGAAGTTCAGGGGCTGAAGGGGAAAGGCCATGTGCCTCACAGGAAACTGCGGACAAGGGGCCACCCAAGAGGGCCTGGCAAGCTCACTGGAGCCTGAGAGGTCTCAGGAGAACCACACCACCTCTGCTGAGCTGTGAAACCTTCAGGCCATGTCAAATCAGCCAGGATGCGTAACTCGCGTGAAAGAATTGCAACTCCAAATGGAGCTTTATTTCTTCTTCTTTTTAAGCGGGTAATGGGATTTGCTCATGGTGAGGGGTCCTGCATACCCTGACCCTTGGGAGGGGGGAAATGTGTCTTTATGAGACCGACGCTTCCTTCACTGGCATCATTGTGTGGATTTACCTAGAGATGTATTTTCTAAAGCTAATAAATCATAAACCTTGTTGGAATCTCAATGCAGAACAGATGTAATGCATATGGTCAGTAGACTTGGAGTTGCAAATAAATATGTTTGGAAACCAAATATTTGAAAAGCAATTCTTCTCAGTCTTCTCTTTTTTAAGTGCCACTGCCAAGATCGGTTCAGGGATTTGGTTTCCCATGAAGCTATTGCCACAGCACTATACTCCCCACCCCAAGCAAGAAGGGAGACCTCATGCCCCAGGCTAGGAGCACACAGAGGTTTCACCTTGCACGCCACTTTGGGTTGATTGGATGTGGCCGCCTGGAGTGCTGAGCGGAGCAGGGACCTCAGGCTCAGCTGGAAAGAGAGTCATGATCCATTAGCAATGTCTGCCCTAGGAGCAGCAGTAGGAAGCAGAGGATAAGCGCCCCATAATTACCATCCCGGTCCTAGGTGTTTCAGAGTAGGCGACCCGCTTCTCTAATAGGACTGTGCTTTGTTTATTTGGATCGTGGTGCGGTGAAAAATTTTAGAGCACAAAAGAATCGAGGACACAGAAGAGTTTTGCCTACACTTTAAATGCAATTCCAAATAATACCAAAATAGTTCTCTTGCTAATTCAGCCCTCTGCCTGAAGGTAGGAACAGTCCTGGGCCCCAGAAGTGACACTTCACAAACAGCAGTTCTGTTGTGTATTCACCTGTGGACTTGATTATTGCTTGTTTCTCCCTAGAGTATTAGCTCCACGAGAACAGGGGCTTTGTTTTGTTTATTGCTTTATTCCTTGCTAGCTAGAAGTGTATGGCACATAGTAGGGACTAGAAAACTGTCTAGACGAGAATGCAATTCATTTCGTGTTGTATTTTTTTCATCCCCTCGTGTATGTGCTGATTTATGTCTTCTACTCTGGGCTTGGCCTAGGGCTGGATCTGCAGATCCAGATACAATAAGACAAATGGGACCTCTCCAGCCCCCAAAAATTGATAACTCTAGACAGCATGAAAAGAGCAAAAGTAGAAGCAGGTGCTGGGACAGAGGTGACCGACATCACAGAGAGATGATGGAGTTGGAGCACCAGAAGAGATTTCACAGAGGTCTCCTACTGACCTAGGGTTTTGAAGGATGAATAGAAGTTTCAAGCCAAGGGTTGGATGTATTATGCTTTTTATAAGGCTATAGGAGACTCTTGTCTTGTATAAGAATGACAATGTGACACATGGTATATTAGTGAAAAGAGCAGTTGAATAATCTTAGTTTCAGACACATAAATAGTTGAATCTCTGTTCTATCATGGTTCAACTGTGTGACCTTGGACAAGTTGTCTAACTTCTCTGAGCCTCGGTTTCTATCTGGATGACTGAGAGCTCAGAGAAAATGGAGGTGAAACGCCCGGCACTGGCCCCCATATTTCATAGGCTCTCAGGATGTGACCACTCTTCCTGTGAGAATGGCAGTTAGGACCCCATTCGGACTCAGTCTATGGAACAGACCTTAAAGCTTCCCCAGTGTGATTCAGAGAGAGGCAGGTCTCTCTGGCCCTGGTCCAAAGGGACTTAGTTAAGGACATCCTGCAAGGACCTCATTGGCAGGGGAGCCTCATCCCCAGTGGCTCTGTGGTGAGCTCCCTTCCCCGTCCTGCTGAGCCTGCCCTGGGGGTGCTGTCCTGACTGTCTCCCTGCCCCGCCCAGGGGCACCTGCAGCCTGTTTTTACAGCTTTTCACTAAGCCGAGCGGTGAGCAAATGCCAGCTTGATCCATTTTTCTTTCCCGTCCCTCAGACACAGGGAGGCAAAAACGCTGGCTCAGCAGATTGCTTCAAGTTCGGTCTCATCATTTAAAAGACCTGCTCTCTTCAAATGTAATGTTAATAAAAACAACAGTGGTGGCTGCTGGGGAGAGCATGCTCACTCCGGGCAGGCCGGAGTGGCCACTTTACACGTACTATTTTACGTAGCTTCACCAGGACCCCGTAAAGCTGTGATTATTGTCCCTGTTTTCTGACATGAACCCGAAATCCAGATTTACGAATTTCCACGACCAAGACTGACAGGGCCAGAAAGAGAACCCGGGTTTTTGGTCTCCCCAATTCCTACTCCCCCCTTGAATTTATCTGTTTTTCCTTTCTCTACAGGTACTCCTCCTCCGTTCCGAAAGATTTGAGGCACCGAGTGGAAATACAAACAGCAAAAAAGAATAAAACCAAGGAGGAAACCGGTTGAGAACCTGAGACGGGAGAGTAAGGTGCTCGCTGCAGCGGTTGGGTGTGGTGTTCTAGGTCAAGTTTGTTAATCACGTTCTTCACATCTCTCTGCCTTCACTGACCTTCGTCTGCTTGTTCCATTAATATCTGAGAAATCTGTGGGAGGATCTCCCACTGTGGTTTCCGATTTGTCTCTTTCTACTTTGGGTTTTTACAGTTTCGTTACGAGATGCATACACATTTAAAATCATTGTGCCTCCAGTGGAGGGATGCGTTTTATCATCACGATAAAAGATTCTCTGGTAATGGTTCCTGCCTTAAAGTCTCCTTTGCTGATAACGTAGCTCGGCTACATTTGCATGGTTTGTCGTCATCGTCTTGTTCTTCTCCTCCTTCTTCTGTATTTTTATTTATTTATTTGTTTGTTTGTTTTTAATTTACATCCAAGTTAGTTAGCATGTAGTACAATAATGATTTCAGGAGTAGAATCCAGTGATTCATCCCATACATATAACACCCAGTGCTCATCCCAATATGTGTCTTCCTTAATGCCCCTTACCCATTTAGCCCATCCCCCCAAACACATCCGGCAACCCTCAATTTGTTCTCTGTATTTAAGAGTCTCTTATGTCTGTCTTTTTCTTTTTAAAATTTTTTTAATGTTTATTTATTTTTGAGAGAGAGATAGAGAGACAGAGTGTGAATGGGAGAGGGGCAGAGAGAGAGGGAGACACAGAATCTGAAGCAGGCTCCAGGCTCTGAGCTGTCAGCACAGAGCCCAGTGAGGGGCTCGAACTCATAGAGCACGAGATCATCTTGAGTCGAAGTCAGACGCTTAACCGACTGAGGCACCCAGGCGCCCCTGTCTTTTTCTATCCTTTTACTCAATCGACCTTTCTGGGTCCTTATATTTAAGATGTGTCTCTTGTAAGCAGTATATAGTTGTTGTTTTTTAATCTTAGTTTAATAATCATGGACTTTCAATTGGAATATTTACCTCATTCACTTTTAATGTAATTCATTTAGGAGTAGATGTACCATCATATTATTTGTCCCATCTGTTCTATGGTCTTCTCTCTTGACGTTCTTGCCTTCTGTTCTATTAACCCTTGGAGGCTTACTACCAATTATGATAGGCATCCTTGACTTAATTAAAAGCCTAACAAAGTTAGCACCTTTACCATTTATGAATAATAAAATGAAAATATTTTAATTTTATTTTATTTAAATTGGAGTTAATTTTACCCTCTTTGAATTTATGTTATTGCTGTCAAATATTTTGATGTTACATATATTTTAAACCCCACAACATTACTATTATCATTTTATACAGTCCAACTCCATCTAGATTTAGCTATTTATTCTTCCATTGCTTGCCAGTCCTTCCTGTATTTCTGTGCATCTTTCTGGGATGGTATTGATGTTCCTTGAAAATGCTCTTTTTAGTATTTCTTCTAGTCCAAGTCTTCTGGCAGGAAATCCTCTGTTGTTGTCGGCTTCCGTTTTTAAGGATATTTCCATTGGATCAAAGCACCGTGCTGACAATAGTTTTCTTCCAGAACTCTCTCTGTGTTCTTCTATTATCTTCTGATTTACATCCGTTCAGGTCCAGTCTTAGTTTGCTTCTTCAACGGGGAAGCATCATTTTCAACATTCCTGTTTTTAAAATGTCTTGCCTTTAGCTTTCAACACTTTTTTTTATTAAAATTTGTTTAACGTTAATTTATTTGTGAGTGTGAGTGTGAGTGGGCGAGGGGCAGAGAGAGAGAGGGAGACATAGAATCTTAGGCACGCTCCAGGCTCTGAGCTGTCAGCACAGAGCCCAACGCGGGGCTTGAACTCACAAACTGCGAGATTATGACCTGAGCCGAAGTCGGACGCTTACCAACTGAGCCACCCAGGCACCCCTCAACACTTCTATCGTGACGTGCCAAGGTGTGTTTGTCTTACAAAGACAATGACAATGACCATAGTCATTCTTGAATCTGTGGTGTAGTATTTTCATCAGTTTGTTTGTTTGTTTGTTTTTTCAGAGAGAGAAAGAGCACAAGCAGGAGAGGGGCAGAAGGAGGAGAGAGAGAACCCTAAGCAGGGTCCATGCTCAGCATGGAGCCCGACACAGGGCTCCATCCCAGGACTGTGAGCCAAAATCAAGAGTCTGAAGCTTAACTGACTGAGCCACCCAGGCACCCCTTGTCAGCTTTTGAAAATGCTTAGTCATTATCCTCTAAAAGATTACTTCTGTCTCGTTCTCTCTCTCCTACCCGGTTAGCACACCAGGTACAGGTAGGTAAGACCTTTTCAACGTTTTCATATGCTTTATGTTCTTTTCTGTACGTCTTCTCTTTTTATCTTCATATTTCATTCTGGATATTTTCTATGGACCCATCTTTCAGGTCACTAAATTTTTCTTCTGCTGTGTCTAATTTGCTGTTAAAGCTGTCACTTATATTTTCAATTTCAATTATTATATTTTTCAATTCTAGAATTTTTCACTTGATTCTTTTTTAAAGATTCTAGTTCTCTGGTGAAAATTTTCATCTTGTCATTTATCTTCTTGAATACATTAATACCAATTTTTAAAGACCATGGTCTGGTCATTGCAGTATCTGGATCACCTGTGGGTCTGCTTCTATTACTCATTTTTCCTTGTGATCCTGTTCTTTGTATGCTTGTTGATGTTTGATTGAATACTTGAGATTTTGTATTTTAAAAAAATTGCCCAGAGGCCCCAGATGATGTGACTTGCCTCCTTAGAGGATTTTCTTTAGCTTCTGGCAAGCTGTGACAGTAGTTCACTTTGATCTAATCAAATATATGGGGCGCCTGGGTGGCTCAGTCGATTAAGCGTCCGACTTCAGCTCAGGTCATGATCTCACCATTCGTGATTTCGAGCCCCGTGTTGGGCTCTGTGCTGACAGCTCAGAGCCTGGAGCCTGCTTCAAATTCTGTGTCTCCCTCTCTCTCTGCTCCTCCCCCACTCGTGTCCTGTCTCTCTGTCTCTCAAAACTGAATAAAAGTTAAAAAAGAAAAAGAAAAAAGATAGAGATGATTCAAAGCTGAGTCTTAATCTTTTAAGGTCTGGCCTATTTCCAGTAGGGTGTAGGTTGACATGAGTCTCATGTGAAAGCCAACTCAAACTAGCTGAGGTAAAAATGGAGGATGATCAGATGAGCACAATTACGGGGGGAAGGTAGAGACATCTGGGCCTCAGGGACTACAAGAACCAGCAAGTTGGACCCTTGCTTCTCTCCCTGGCGTGCCTCTATTTTTTTCATTCTGACTTTACTCTCTCAGACAGGTTGTGGCTGGGAAAATGGTCACCAGAAACTTTAAGGTGCACATTTCCAAGATTTTCTATCATAGGAGATTTAAGACTTGCTCTCTCTAGTCTCCAGGTCAAAAATCTCAAGAAAAAGCAATGATTATTTCCATTTGCATCAATCACTGTAGCTAGCTGGGTAGGAAGATTCCTGGGGAACACAGACCACTCTGCCGGAAGCACAAGGCTGGTGTGGAGGAAGGAATATTTCTCAGAAGAATGAAGGAGAATAGATGGGCACGAATGAAAACTGTAATGTCTAGTGCAGCTTGGCCCTGAACTATGGTATTTCCCAGGTAGATGTGCTGAAAGTCAATGTGCTGAAAGTCAAATGAGATGTGTTCCTTTAGTTAAAACACTATAAATATGGCAGGGTTTTCCCAAGCTCCTAGAGAAAACAGAACTAAACAAACAACAACAATAACAACCACCCTGCAGTATCTATTGTGATCATAATCATAATAAGAACTGCTGTCTGGAAGCAGCCTGATCCTTGGCGAGGGGAGCAATCTATACAAGTCTCACAAAAACATCTCCCGTCTGCTTGCAAAGTATGTGTAACTGTGCCGATTTGCAAAAGAAGATGAAGATTTAGAGAGACCAAAGCTAACAAATTTACAAAGAAAACGTACGTACGAAAACCTGTATTTATTTAGTGTGTGAAAAACAGCCATGCACGCGTGTTAAAAAGCTGACAGATACCACAGGGATCATGAAAGTTAGAAAATTTACATAGTATTTTCAATTAAATAACTACCTCTTACTCCTTTATAATACTTTTATCCCTACAACTTTGGCTGCGCTAGGGCCTTGTCTTTTTCATAGGACAAGGGTAGTATTATTTCCTATGGAGAGAATAGAAAGATAGTTCAGTCTTTCCTCTAGCGTGGTTGAGCCAAATTTATTTCTTTATTGAGAGTTAAAATGCAAAACATGCAAATTCACACAAGGTTATACCAGCTGTTTGTAGTTCTGCTGAGGTCTGTGCTCTACAAATTTAATAAATGATATTTCACACAGTCCCACCAAAAGAAAAAAAAAAAGAATGGTGAGTTTATAATCGTATAGGCTTCGTTACTGAGCATGTTTCCGAGAAGAGAGAATTTCTATCTTAATTAGGTATCTATAAAAACCAAATCTCCTGCTCATAATTTTACACAGCTGAGGATCCAAGTATTTTCCCTAGACTAGCTTCTGGCTTCATACATTTCAAAAGAAACTTTGTTTCTTTTCCACGACCCACAGACTTCTGGTCCAGAGAATTCTAGGCAACTTTCAGATTAGGGGATGGCCTCTAACCTTACTCCTCCACGCCAAGGTCCCTGACCTTGAGAGATCGGAGTTTCTAGGAGCAGGTAGGATTTATGGGGAGGTAGGAGTGTTTTGGGAAGCCGATCCTACCCTAAAAAAAGTAGCCGCACAAATATATTCCACTAAACATAAGGCAAAGGCAGCCCACGTCGTCTTTACCTTAGCCTGATCCCCAAAATGACCTCGGCCAAGTGTGGCAGAGAGAAGATCAGTGGAAAGAGAAAATAGTCCTTAACCGATTGTGATTAAGATATCTTTGCCAGTTTTACCAAAACATGTGAACACATGGCCAGGCCCCCTTACCGGGCTTTAGAGGAGACCACGCAAAGGGAGGACCCCAAAACTTCCACTTCATTAGCTCCATAAATACATCGTTTCCACCTCCAGGTGAGCAAAGTGAGAGACTCAGTGAGATGAAGCCGCTGCTGGCCCAAGGCCATGCAGCTGGTAAACAATGAGACTGGTAAATGGCAAACATGATCCTTAAAGAATAGCGGAGGTCCAAAATTCATGGGTTCCCTCTCTCAGTCTCCTCCCTCTCTGTCGGACCTGGAAGACAGTGGGGACGTGGAGGTGGCACGGAGTTTGCCAAGGTCAGGGTGAGTGTCTGGTTCCAGGTGGTGCCGGTTCCAGCACCACAAACAGCCTCTGTCTAGGCTCGGTATAAATGAGTGGTCTTTGATGGAATCCAAGGGAGCCCTGGAGGGTCCACCATGGCTGTGTGGAGAGTCAAAGCTCTGGAGTCCTCAGCCACATGTCTGCTCTTTCCCCTTCCTTGGGGACACTCTGCTCCCTCTTGTGCCAGACCTCCATTCCCTGGTGGGAAGGTTCCTACCTCTGAAAAGGTGCACAGATGCAGGGTGCAAGACTCTCTCAGGGTCACCTCGGTGGATGATTCTGGAGTTGCCATCATGAGAAGTGCAAAACATCCCCATGGAGGATATGTGCCTTCTTGCAGACAGAAGACTTGGGCCTTCATTTCTTTAAAAGCAAAAATGCAGAGAAATGTTGGATGTGTGTGGTCAGTTTCCTTTGTAAACTCTTCATTGCATCTGTGTTTGAAAGTTGGTGGCTCACACATCCGTCCCACCATGCCTAAAGGGTGAGGAAGATTCCAAGATAGAATCTCAAAGAGCTTCTTACCCCAGAATCATTGGAAACAGACATGCGATGCACTGTGTAGTGTTAACACGCAGGAGGTTAAGTGCAAGCTCTCAGGCCCTTTGATGTATTAAATACCAAGGACTTTAACGTAATAGAACTGTAAACCTCAAATCAGAGCTAATCACACTAATTTGCTGAACTCCAAAACCAAACCGAAATGTTCATTTCTTCTTAAACTGAACCACAAATCCAAGTTGTTTTGATCTACAAATCTATCTAACAAAAGATTTGAGGTGGCTTATAAGAAATACATGCAATAAAACAAAAATCTAAGTAGATAAAAACCAGGATCAGGGGGGAAAAATCAAAACCAGAGAAACTATTACAACATAGATATGCCAGACCTATAGAGTAATTTGAGTCCTGAGCCCCCTGGCAGCCAGAGCAATATGGAAGATACATTAGTTCCATGACATGCATTATCCATAAAGAGAAGTAATTTTTAAATAGCAGTTAACTGGTTTGAAACCAAACTAAATCTCAGTTGCGAAGGGGGGAAAAAAGTGCCAAATATTCTCCGAGTTACACTTGAACTTTGTTTTGTTCAAGATTCTAGTTAACACACATAATGGTACCAAAAACACTCATTTTTGTATCGTTTAGTTTCTACTTTGTACTGGATCTCAAACCCCGCTTAAAGATGCTATAATTCCCTTCAGCCCAGTGTGTCCAGATTTTCCTTTTTTTTTTTTTTTTTTTTTTTTTTTGCATTCTGGCCTTAAGCTATTTCAAGCTCTTGCCGTATTGGTTTTGTACACGACCTCATTGTTTTAGCAATTAAAGAATAAAACGTGCACGCCTGTCTCCAGGGAAATGAGAATTCAAGAGGTTAAGTGTCGGCCTCGCACTGCAGAGTGTGGTTCCTAATCCCCAGAGGGCTCCCCTAAATTGTTTGGATAAACTGAGGAAATGTCAGGGGGAGTTCTGACACTGAGCATGACACTAATCTTTGTAATCATTCCTCCAGATGTGTACACGTGTTCTGAGGGTGCTGAACATCCAAGTTCACCATGGCCGCCCACTCCTTGGTGGGGGTGGGGGAGCTTAGACAAAGTTGGGGGGTAGCAGTCAGTTGGTTCTCTGTCCTAAGTATTCTGAAATCTTGAGAAGATCTATGTGTTTGTGCTTGCAGGATGGTCATCTCGGTTACTTGAAATAATATGTAAAATGCTTAGTTAGCATCCATTGGAAAATGAGAAAACAGATTATAAAACAATATTTTCAAACCCATATTTCATATAAGACAATACGTATCTACATACAGCTATCTATACACTTGAAAATGTATGTAGATACAGCTATCTATACACTGAGATATTTGGGTGTATATACACCTAAATAGTAGTGATAAGTTTATATTTAAAATAACACCCAGGGACCTGGGTGGCTCAGTCAGTTGAGTGTCCAACTCTTGATTTCGGATCAGATCATGATCCCAGGGTTGTGGGACTGAGCCCCAAGTCAGGCTCCATGCTAAGCGTAGAGCCTGCTTAAGAACTCTCTCTCTCCTCTCTCTCTCTCTCTCTCTCTCTCTCTCTCTCTACCTCTTCCCCTCTCCCACCCCCTCATGCACTCTCTCTCTCTAAAATAAGATAAAAATAAAAAATAAAATAAACTAACACTCCATTCTCTCTGAGTGGAGGAAGTTTTATTCTTTTTATACATTCTTTTATACATTTGTCTGAGTTTCCTACCACAAACATACTGTTTTTACAACGACTAAAAAATGACCAAAAACTTCATAGTTTGAAAATATCTACACATCCTCATATCCATCTGTGGCAGAAAGCTTTCTTCTCTGTACAGCCATGATGTATCTATATTTTTTTCCTAGTGATGACGATCAGGCTGTGGCCAATTTTTACCCAGGGACACACGCATGCTTTACAGATTTTTAAATAGCCCCACCTTAAAGAGAGGTTGAAATTGCATCTCAGATTATACACTTTCTCTTATTGCTTCTGGGGGGCTCAGATCAGTTTGCAAATATTGTTGAATTTAGAAAGGAGTTTTAATACCCACTGTGTAATTTGTCCTCACCCCATCTGTCGACTGCAGAAACAAATTAGCTTCTCTCCACATGGCCTGCCACTCCCCTGTTCCTTCCCCACCCCCCATCTTCTAGCTGCAATCCTTTTCCAAGAATCCAAACTTGGAAGAAAAGCTGAGTGCACAAAAGGCAAGACCTCTTCTTGCCAAGGCAATAAGAAACATGGGCAGCACGCGTCTGCATCTGAGTGTGTGTGTGTGTGTGTGTGATGTGTTTATGTATGTGTGCATCTGCATATGTGCATATGTGTGTGTGTCCCTGTGTGTGTCTACGTGTGCATGTATACATGTGCATGACTATAAATGTGTTTAAAGGTATCTGTGTGTATGGACATTTACGTAGGTGATCAGTATGCCCATTTCTCCAGCTCAGGATATAAAATGAGGTCACATTTCTCTTACGTAAGGAGTATGGCCAAGAGAGAATATATTCTGCTTATTGAGGAAAAGTCAGTTCTTCCCAATGGCCCTTCTGTGATGATCAAGTGGCCCAAGCTCTCCTTGGTCTGGGAGGTAGGATCCATCTGGTTAACTATCTTCTAGAATAGGAAATGGCCTTCCTTAGACATGCCCTCCACTGCAGCTGTCATCCCATGGTGTTTCTGCAAACACAGAAAGGCTCTGAGGCAAAATCCCTCTCCCCCTACATACCATGGCAGGAGCTATCATCCACTGCCCAGGAAACCTGCATTGATTGCTTTGATAGCTCGGGTCCCTCAAGTCAGCACTTCTCAGTGTGGGATGGAGGGAGACAGGAAGTCCCATCCTTGTGGTGGGGTGCTCCACTATGGGTCTGTGTGCTAAAGGAAATGACGTCAGTGACTGGAACAGAGAGGTTGCCCCCAGAATTGGCATCCTGGCCACCACACTCACCTGCAGCATTCAGCCCTGGCTCCCAGCCAGACCCCTTTTCTGGGTGGGGAGCTTCTGGTCAAATGCCCTCTCCCATGAGAGGCCTTCTCATAGCTTTGAACCTCAAAGGCTAGTGTCGGGTCTCAATCCCCTTTCTTCCAGGAATCCTGTGTGCCTGAGTGCAGATTGGCTCACCTCCCTCCCAGGGACCCTCAGGCACACTGGATGTGGATAAGAAGGGGTAGGTGGGGGAAACTGAGTCCGCTAAAAAACTGAAGCCCCAGGCTCTGAAGAAAACAAATAGCTACCCCCACCAAAACCCAAACTGAAAGCCTATCAATGAGCGTCTATTTGTCTGATGTCCACATAATTCGGAAGAGAATTCAAATGCTTTGGCTTAAAGACAAAAGACTCTTCCAGCTAGTAACAGAACTTACTGATGATCTTTAAACGACAGTTTTTGCTTTAAAAAATAATAAAATAGACTAAGAAAAACAAACCCTACATCCATCATAATTCTACTACATGCATATGTGAATTACATCTATAACGATACTTATCATTTAGTAAGTGCCATGTATGTGCCAGACATTATGCCGAAGTCCTTCATGGGCAATGTATTCCTTTATTCTCCAAACAACCAGGTGAGTTGAACAGCATTCTTAGCCCTCCGCCGCTGATGATGAAACAGAGACTTAAAGGGGGTTAAAATAATTTGCCCAAAGTCAGGCAGCCAAAAGTTGTGTTAAAGCCGGCATGCAAACAAACCCAAGCTATTGGACATAAAGTCTTCACTGTGTGTGGGTGATTTTTTAGACTAATGGACTTCCGGTGCACCTGGGTGGCATAGTCAGTTAAGCATCTGACTCTTGACTTTGGTTCAGGTCATGATCTCACAGTTGTGAGATCTGGTCTGGGCATGGAGCCTGCTTGGTATTCTCTCTGCCTCTCTCTTTCTCTCTCAAAAATAAGAGAAAATAAACCCTTATTAAAATCTTAGGTTAATAGATTTTATTTCATTCATAACCTTTATTTGTTTAGAGCAGTTTTAGATTGACAGAAAAACTGAGCAAATCGTACAGAGACTTCTCCGGTTCCACCCCCTGCCACCTGCACAGTCACCCCTATTAGCGTCTTACATTAGCGTGGTAAATTTATTACAACTAATGAACCAGTACTGACACGTTATTATTAATTAAAGTCCACAGTTTATTCAGATTTTTTTTTTAACATTTATTTATTTTTGAGACAGAGAGAGACAGAGCATGAACGGGGGAGGGGCAGAGAGAGAGGGAGACACAGAATCGGAAGCAGGCTCCAGGCTCTGGACATCAGCCCAGAGCCTGACGCGGGGCTCGAACTCACGGACCGCAAGATCGTGACCTGAGCCGAAGTCGGACGCTCAACCGACTGAGCCACCCAGGCGCCCCTATTCAGATTTTTTTTAACCTGATGTCCCCTTTCTGTCCTAGCTTCCCATCCAACGTACCACATCACCTTTACTCAACATGTGTCCTTAGGCTCCTCTTGGCTCTGACAGTTTCTCAAACTCTCCCTGTTTTCGATGACCTGACCATCGTCGTGGCTCCTGGGCAAGTATTTGGAGGATGCCCCTCTGTTGGAATTTATCTGGTGTTTTTCTCATGATTAGACTGGGGTTATGTGTGGGTTTTGGGGAGAGAAATCCCAGAGGAAAAGTACCATTTTTATCGCCCCCTTCCAGGAGTGCCTACTACCAACATGATCTGTGATTATTGATGTTGACCTTGACCGCCTGGCTGAAGTAGGCTCCTTTTATGAAGTAGTGGAAGCTTGTGTGAGTAGTAGTTGCAAAATAGTGTGATTTTGAGACCCAGGCAGAAAGAACTCAGGCTTTGGAGGATGGGGTTTGTTGGTCTCTGTTCAGGACCCTACAAAACCTTCAAGCCAGTTTCATGTTGGTTCCCTGGGCAGTACACACACCCCTGCACCATGGACTACCAGACAGCATGCCCTCCCTAGCGCTCCAAGTGGTAGGACCAAGCCCCCTCTCCATACCTGGAACTGAGCGGGATTGTCCCTGCTCATCTCAGGTATCCCACCTCAGATTCTTCTACTTCCTTAATTGCCAGAGACATTCCAACCTAGACACTCTGTCTGGAGCTATTTTTCATTCCAGAAAGCCTAGGGATTGCTACTTAACCCTGGACAGGGTGCCTGGGGTGTGGCCTGTAATTGTTCCACCTCCTTGCGGCCACTTTTGTTCTTTCATGACAATCAGGACATCGGACAAGCAGAAAGAGGCAACTCTGATGGTGACCATGACCTGAGAATATGAAAACATTCTCACCTAATACATGCGCTTGTGGGAGAGGAAGACTTGAAACCAAGAGGTGCTTAGGTTTGAGGATCTAGGATCAATTTCTCAGGCATCACATCTCGCAGCCTGTGGACTCTCAGGCCACCTTCAGCCCAAAGGCATATTGTTATTAATTTTTTTCATTAATAGGTTTTGCATTTTAGAGCAGTTTTAGACTCACAGCAAAACTGAGCAAAAAGAAGAGTGTTCCCGTACCATTGCCCCCTCCCCACAACCTCCCCACTAACGACGTTTCCCCCCAACAGAGTGGGACATTTGCTACAATCGATGAACCTGCATGAGAGTCCATTATCACTGAGAGTACTTAGTTACATCAGTCCATAGTATACACCACTCTTGTTGGTGTATATTCTGTGGGTTTGGACAAACATATAATGACACGTGTCCATCATTATAGTATCATACAGAATAGTTTCACTGCTCTACAAGTCCCTGAGCTCTATTTATCCTTCCCTCCCTTCCCCCAACCCCTTGGCACCCACAGATCTATCCAGTATCTCCGTAGTTTTTGCCTTTTCTAGAATGTCATATAGTTGGAACCTTGCAGTGTGTAGGCTTTTCAGATTGGCTTCTTCCACTTAGTAATATACATTTAAGCTCCCTCCGTGTCTTTTCCTGGCCTGGTAGCTCATTTCTTTTTAGCACTGAATAATATTTCAGTGTCTGGATGTACCAGAGTTTATTTATCCATTCACCTACTGAAGGACATCTTGGTTCCTTCCAAGTTTTGGCAATTCTGAATAAAGCTGCTATAAACATTTGTGTGTAGCTTTTTGTGGGGACGTAAGTCTTGACATCATTTGGGTGAATACCAAGGAGAACAATTGCTGGATTCTATGGTAAGACTATGTTTAGTTTTGAAGGAAACTGCCTAACTGTCTTCCAAAGTGGCTGTACCATTTTGCATTCCCACGGACAACGCATGCAAATTCCTGTTGTCACATTGGTACGATAGGACCATACCTCCCAGCCCTGCTATCCGTTCCAGGATGAGCAAGTTACCCACGCAAGGTCAATTTCAATTGTTCCCCATGAATTCAGGATTTGGAACTGCACTGACGGTTGCTGAAACCACAAAGGCTGGCAGCTACTGGAACCGAGTCACATGAAGATGATGCAAAGAGAAGGTCCTGTGACCTCCAAACATTGAAGGCCCATGGCTGCTGCTAAGGTTTTTCTGTAACTCAATGCTTCATGCCTCTTTGAATTCTAGGGCACCCCTGGAGTATCCTTCCCCACTTTTTTTTTAATGTTTATTTATTCTTGAGACAGGGACAGAGCATGAACAGGGGAGGGGCAGAGAGAGAGGAAGACACAGAACATGAAACAGGCTCCAGGCTCTGAGCTGTCAGCACAGAGCCAGACGTGGGGCTCAAATTCACGAACTGTGAGCTCATGACCTGAGCCAAAGTCCGATGCTCAACCGACTGAGCCACCCAGGCGCCCCCTTCCCCACTTTTTAAAGAGCCACTCACAACAACAACAAAAAAAATTAACTCATTCACCTTTCCTATCAAATTGCCCAGGAAACCAGACTTTCGGGTGTCGGAATCAAGATGAAACAGGAGACCGGAACGATGACCCAGAAATCAGGCTCTTGTAGCCAACTCTGTTATGTCATCTGAGCAGATCCCTCTCTTCTGTTTTCAGTCTCCCAGGGATCTTTCTAGTTAGAGCTACAGGAGAATTTGGGGAGGATGTTGGGAATCTGTGCGCCCTCATATTCACGGTGGCCATCTTGGTTGTAACCAAAAAAAGTTAGCCCTGAGAAGGAGAGAAGGAGCCAATAGGCAAATAACAAGAGATGTAGAGAAAGACTTCTAGCAGTGCCTGAGGCCTCCCTGAGTTTGATGATGGGTCACTTGGTCCCAAAAGCCTTATGACTTACACAGCCATTTCTAGCAAGGATGGTCCTGAGGACAGGATGTTTCTTACAACCGTGGGATGTGGCACATAGCAGGCACTCAATAAATGTTTGTTGAATCACTAGGCAAATCAATAGCATATGACTGGCAGCTTCTTCTTCCTGGGGATTGGTGCCACCAGGCTGACTGGGCTCAGAAGGAGCACTGCTTATCACAGTCACAGTGGGCAGAGGCAGATATGGCCACTATGGGGTGCTATAGGGTGATTCCTGGGGGCAGGTCATGGTTAGACTTGCCTTTGTATCACAGCCCTTGGCCGGCGCCTGGCACAGTGCCTCCCACATAGCAGGTGCTCAGTACACAGTAATGAAGGCAAGAATAAGTGAGTGGGCATTCATAAACTTAACACCTCTGCATGCTAAGCATAGCCTGACCTGCAAGGCAGAAAGAGGATCCACTCCTCATTCTTTTTTTTTTAAGTTTACATATTTGTTTTGAGAGAGAGAAAGAGCACAAGTGGAGGAGAGGCAGACAGAGAGAGGGAGAGAGAGAGACAGAGAAAATCCCAAGCAGACTCTGCACCATCATCACAGAGCTCAATGTAGGGCTTGAACCCACGAACCACAAGATCATGACTTGAGATGAAGTTGGACGCTTAACCAACTGAACCACCCAGGTGCTCCTACTTTTCATTCTTTAGTTGAGGAGAGCAAACTAAAAACCCTGTAACCATAGAATAATAATAATAATAAGGGTTAAGCTACAGTGACTAAAGACACAATAAGAGATTGATGTATTCCTTCAATAGACACTGAGAAAGGACCTTCTTCTTGGGTCTGGAGCTGAGCACTGGGGGGATTCAGATAGGAGTAAGATACTGTCGCAGTAATTATGCTCCAAGCAGGGAGTTCCATAATAACACTCATATAGTCATTTGTTCATTCAAGACATCTTACCAAACTCCTACATGATGCCAGGGCCTGGCATGGTGTGGTGCAATAAAGGGCCGGGCAGCTGGGGCTCTTGGTAAGGTTGCTGCATCCTTGTACCATCTTGAGGAAGGGCCTCTTCCTCTGTGGGCCTCAGTTTCTCCATCTGTAGAGTTGGTGACAAGACCAAATGATGCAAGGACCTTTCCATTTCTGACAACCTATTCAGATCCTCATGGGTAGAGTTCGATTGAACTCTAATCCTCAGTTTCCTCATCTGTGAAAACGGGCTTATCAGGAACAGCACCTACGTCCTTGAGTTCCTGTGAGAATTAAATAGAAGAATAGATGTAAATTACTAAGGACGGTGTCTGGCACCCCGTCCATGCTCTCTGCTCAACAGCCTCGGTTATTATTACTGTCACACGGACTCCTGCCTTGTGCCCCTCCATGCACAGGGCACTGAGCTGGTTATTGTGGAAGAAGCACGAAAGACCCTCCAGGGCCCACCCCTGGGAGAGATCAGTGGAGTATGTAGCAGGAGGGAACTCAAATCCAGGGTGGGAAGGTGAGCCTGGAAGCCTGCCCTGGGGACGGGGGATCAGAGGAAGCCTCCTGGTGGGGGAGGGGCCGGGCCTTCATCCTTCCCTTCCAGGAGCCAATGGTGGCTGGGGCTGGGCTGGGACTGCCGAAAGGTGGCCTTGTGGGTAAGTCCTTCCAGCTGCGGACAGGTAATCCTGGGCCTTGGAGCTGGAGAGATGATACCCCCCGAGGGCCAGGCCTGGTCCCGCTCAGGATGCTTTCCCTGTGAAAATGCTCAGCAGTCCTCGCGTTTAGGAGTGCTCGGGTCCAGCATGAATCATTCCTTTTTGAACTTGTCTAAATGTGTTTATAAAATAAAGCTGCGGCCCAGGGCTGCTCCGGGCCGAGCGGGAAGGTAATATGTTTTTAATTGGAGAGATTGGGGGAAGGAGGCAGCGGGCCAGAGTGAGCTCACCCCACATGAATGCGGCTGGGCGGAGAACAATGTACGTTCACATTCCTGGACTACAGCAGGACCCGCTCGGTGGGCAATCCTCGGCTGAGTGGCGGCCTCCACCAACGCAGGCAGTCCGGGGTTAGCCAGGAGCTTGAGTCCTGGGGTGGGGTGGGGGCAGTCAGTAACCCCTGGATCTGATGTCAGCATGGGTCAGAGCAGGGGTTGCAAACTCCAGTGCACCCCGGAGCCAGGCAGGGGCTAGCAGCCTGAACACACCCGGTATAGACCTGGTGGATGGGAGGTGTGCGGCCCTTGCAAAGGGGCCCGTCACCGCTCGACTGGGCCCTCCCCCATCATCAGATCTGATGATTTCTCAAGAGAAACCAGAAATACGGACGTGAAATCTCATTCTCAATGTTGGCTTTATTTGATTTTATCCTATTTTCTTTCTTTGGCTATTGGGCCAACTAAAACAGATGTGCAAACCATATTCGGCCCCGCAGCTGCCCCCTGAAGCTCATCTTTGAGACTGTGGTGTGGACGTCACTGTGTCATTTAGTAGCCATCATGACTCGAGGCAAGTTAATTAGCTTCTCTGGGCTCTGGTTTCCTCTACTAGAAATCTGGTATTCTAATGCTATTTTTCCTGACGTTTCCAATAGCTTCCAAGTTGAGGATAAAGGAGGGAGGAAAGAAGGTAATATTTATGGTGCGTCTGCTATGTGCCAGGCGTGGTGCTAATGACTTGTGTGTTGTTTTGCTTTGTTTTGCTTTGCCTTATTCTTTTAATCATCACAATGATCCCTAAGTAGGCATTACTCCCCTTCTGAAGATGAGAAGACAGAAGCTTGGAGAGCCAAACTAGAATTTTAACCAGCTTTCAGAAGTTTGGAACCGTGGGGCGCCTGGGTGGCTTAGTCAGTTAAGCGTGTGACTCTTGGTTTCGGCTCAGGTCACGATCTCACGGTTCGTGAGTTTGAGCCCTGCATTGGGCTCTGCGCTGACAGAGTGGAGACTGCTTAGGATTCTCTCCCTCCCTCTCTCTCTCTGCTCCTCCCACTCTCTCTCTCTCTTAAAACAAATAAATTAATTAAAACTTAAGAAAAAAAAGAAGTTTGGAATCGTCCTCTGTGTTTTAGCAACACTTGTCACAGTAAGGGTGGGGAAACTGAGTCAACATTTAATGCGGCACAGCCGTGCCGAGTAAAGGCACTGGTTATTTTAGATCCTTGTTCAGTAATAATAATTCACCTGTTTAATTAGCAACAGTTGGTCTACAAAGTAGAATGGGCAGAGAGGTCAAGGGTATGGTGAAGGGGCTCCGTCCCCACACTGCTCCAGTTACAAAGTGCCAAAAAACAACAGGACAATGTGTATTAAAATATTCACACTCTTTCAGCCAGTAATTCATCTTGAAGGATTCAATCCTAAAGATAAAAAGAGCTGTGGGCAAAGATTAAAAAAAAAAAAAAAAAAGAACTCAGAAAATCAAATGTTCATCGTAAATGAAATAGTTAAATAAGTTATGTAATAACCATACCAAGGCAAGTAGGATAAATGTTTAGGAAGCATGTGCAGTAACATGAGAAAAGGCTTACAATATATTAAGAAAAGAAAATAGAATGCAAAATTGGGTAAAAACATATATTATACTTAAAGAAATGCAAAGAAGGAGGACAGAAGGGAATTCACCCCAATGTTAATTCTCCATGTGTTGGGATTTTAATTTAATTTTCTTCGTTCTTTTTTGGGGGGAAATTGTTAGGTTCTCCCTAATGAGCATATTGCATTTTATAATTGGAAATGTATATATTTGCAGGAGGTAATGGCCCTCATCTCATCCAGGCTGAGAAGCGGAGAGGTCTGGAGTCAGGTATCACATTTATTTTAAAAATAAAAGCCCAGAAAGAAACTCCAGAGAGAAAAATACCACAATGTAAAGTGGTTATTACTGGCTGATAGGATTATGGGTGATTTCTTTTCCCCTACTTCTTTATACTTCTATGTGTTTTTCAAACTTTCTACACTGAGATTTCTTTGAAATTGGCAAACAAACAGACAAACCGTAAAATACTCCCTTGCACTTACAACCGTTCCAGGCAGGGAGATATTCTTGGCAAGAGAGTTGTACCAGAATCCAGGCTTTCCTCGCTCATTGCTCTCTGTCCATTCTGGGCTTTGTACCTGTGCCCCCAACCACCACCACTACCAATTCTGGAGGTTTTAATAACACTTGAATCTGTTTAAACCTAAAGAAACGTGGACTTAGGATTCTTGTTTAGCTGATGGAAGAATGGCTTGGCTCAGTTTGTTCTTGAAACCTGTTTTCCACCATCCTGCCAAGTTCAAATGGCCTATCGTGGATTATATTTCATTGAGGCAAACCTGCCTGTAATCAGGACATTACTGACCTAGAAGGCACATGTCCCTGACACTCCTCCAAGATCTGAACTGTGTCCTCACCTCCTAAGCTTACCCTTTCGTGGAGCTGATCCGTCTTCTGTCTTGGAAGGCCAGAACCTCTCCAAGTGTCCTTGTTATGAGTGAAGGCCTTGTGTTCTGTGGTCAGAGCTCCTTGGGGTCCTTTGTGGGATTTGCCACCTGATGGGGCTTCGTCCCTGTGCAGCTCATCATCTTGAATGTACCCCCTGCCCTTGTTCCCCGAGATCCGCCAGTCTCCATAGTCCAGAAGACCTGGAACTGACCGATGTGAACTTAAGCCGATCCCTGCACTCCTCCCGGGCCTCCTTCCACGTCTGCAGAAGGGAAGTAACACCAACTGAACCTCTTTAATTAGAGGATTAAAATAAGGCACCTTCGGAGTGCCTGGGTGGCTTAGTCGGCTCAGTGTCAAACTCTCGGTTTCAGATCTCAGGGTTCGTGAGTTCGAGCCCCACGTCGCGCTCTATGCTGAGAGCGGAGAGCCTGCTTTGGATTCTTTCTCTCCCTCTTTTCTGCCCCTCTCTTGTTTGCGCGCTCTCTCTCTCTCTCTCTCTCAAAATAAATAAATAAACAAACTTAAAACAATAAAATAAAAATAAAAAATAAAATAAGGCACCTTGTTATATAAAGCCTTGGACACAATACAGGTGATCTTTCTTCTTCCCCGGCCAGCATCTTTCCTCTTTTCCTGATCCAAGAGCATTCAAACGTGCACTTTGGCACATTTCAGCAGGTCTGCAAACCCTCATAGTACTTTCCACATAGGACTACTGTGGGAATTAAGCACACTGAGGGCACTCTCACTGGGACCAGGCACGGGGCATGCCTGAGTTCCATTTCATGTGGTCCCCAGCATGGGGGGACTCTGTGAGGTAGGACGCACAATCATCAGTCACATTGTGTAGGACGCTGAGGCACAGGCAGGTGATATGACAGCTATTAAGTCCCTTAGTGGACATTTTATGTTTATTTACGTTGTCCCACTTTCGTTCTGCCGAGTCTTCCTTTCCCTCCTTTCACTGAGGATTCTTCCAAGTTCACACAAATGGAAGTCTTCCTTAAAGAAGAAGGCAAACAATGGAGAAACCCCATTGTGGCCCAAATCCATGGCTATCACCTCACTTCTTTAGACCCAAGTGGATTTCTGAAGACTGTACCTACAGTCAGTTCCTCCAAAACCCAGTTAATGTAAATTGCATGCCTAGCAACGTAACACTGGTTCTTGCTCAATGGGATGGCATCAACCTCTTTTGGAAGTTTCTAGATCTTCTTTACTATCTTTTTTTTACTTTCGGAACTCTTGGACATTTCAAGGTTTTATAAGGTTTGGGGTTTTTTTGGTTTTGTTATTATTTTTAAGTGAATTCACCTCAGGTGATTCTACCTTAATTTCAAGAAAACAAGCACATTTAAGCTGATAGCTAGGAGGGAGGTGATGGATAACCACGGGAAGTGAGGCTCATCGAAAAAAACTGACAACCACCCTAGTGTATGACCTTGGGCAAGTTGCTTAAGCCTCAGTTCTCTTCATCAGTACAACAGGGGTAACAACTTCTATCTCATGTGGAAGTCTGATGACTAACTTCAGTGGAACAGTGTGTCACTAAATATTCTAAATATAGATGTTCAATTATACAACAATGATCACCTCTTTCGTTAGGGGAAATGATCACAGTCTTGCATGTTTTGTGCCACTTCTGGTATCTTTGCTTCTGTTTGGCCTGGAGAAGAGAAAACAAGCTCAGGATGGGGAGAGAAGGGAGCTTGGATGTGTCAATGGCGCCCCTCCTCCTACAAATTACAAACCTGCAGTTAGACCCTTCCATATCCATACCGTGCACTGAAATGCATTCCAGATGCACTGAAGAACTGAACATTTAAAAAAAAAATTCAAACCATAGAGGGAAAAAGACTTGAATATTTATCAGACCTCAAGGGAGAAAAGGCTGGTTAAACTTAGAAGCATAAGAAAACATCACCAAGAAAGAGATGGACAGAATTGACTGCAGAAAATTTAGCACATTTGTACATTGAAAAAAGAAAGGAAAATGTATGTGGCAGTGGCCAAGTGACAGGCAACGACATCGTACCTGTATTACAGAGATTGTCATATATGTATGTACATATATATGGAAAGAGTTGAGAAAGTCATCCAGACCCTTCTAGATTGAGGAACAAAGAAGTCAAATAAATAATGTGCAAATAAGAAATATATTTGGGGATAAAAAGGGAGGAAGAAATCTCATTGGCAATCCAAGAAATTAATTACCACTTTCCTACCATCCCATAGTACTGCTTTTCAAGATAGTAAGACCTACTGTTAAAGAGGGTATTGTGAAGTAGGCACACTCGTACACTGGCTGTAGGAATATAAAGCAGCCTCTTTGGGAGAAAAAAATGTTATAGCACCATGTGTTGTAAAAAAAAAAAAAATATCTGGGATATGGAGAAAAATAAAACCAGACCCCCACCTTAAAACATACACAAAGATGGACACCAAGTGGCTTAAAAACCTCACTGTGAAAGATAAAGTAGAAAGCGAGTTACAAAAGACATAGGAGACGTTCTCACTCTGACGCTTAATAGCCATGTGGCCTTGGCAGGATATTTTACACCTCTGTAAAATCAGAGATTGAATACCCACCTTACAAGGTCATGTCTGTAAAACACCTGGCACAGGTAGGTGTCTTTGACAAAGATAACTGATTATTCCTTTCCTCCTGGGTGCCTAGCTTGATCACCACTCCAGGCCTGTCTTGTGAGTGAGCTCTGACTGTTGGCAAGCTAGTAAAAGTGATGAGTGCACTTCTAGGCCTCCCCTGCATAATCCCACATTTGCTTTCCCCCATCCACTGGCTGCATAGGGAGAATCTGGGGCCATAAAAGAGGGCAGTGTATCAAGACGAAAGGAACCCAGGTCCCTGAGTCACCACCTAGAAGGCTGCTTGGCCAAAGCCCCCGGATGAAACTTTATGCATAGGATACCAACTTCCATTGAGTTAAGCCACTGCAATTTGAGGATTCTTCATTATAGCAGCTAACAATACCTTTCATAACTAACAGGGCACCCAATAATTATTATGCAGTTTGGCCAATGAATTCCATCTCTGGGAAATCTAATGGTTGGGGTTCATTAAATCTGATTCCTGTATAGCCTCCGGTAGGCAGCAGTGGGGTTTCTTAATCCAGTCGCTAATCAAAAGTGCACACTGGAAGATTTCCAGAGAAGTGGCTAATAGAAAAATGGATTCTGTTGGTTGACTTAAGGTTTTGTTCTAAGTCGTTAAAGTTGGGTTTGACACAAATTCTGAGGTTGGGATTGGCTACAGTGTTTTGACTAGACTGGACTAGAGCTCAAAAAATAGTCAAAGGATAAGCCAAAATAAAAGTAGAAATAGGAAAATATGGAAGTAATCAGATTGTCTGTATCAGCTGATAACAGTCTGTCCCTGGGCACAAAGCCAGCGAACGTTAACCCTGGCCAGCTACTCACACACTGCAGGTGATGTGCTGTAACAGATGACAGTGACAGCTAGCCTGAGGAGGGGAGGACACAGCTCGAGGGGCACTGAGATGCAGAAAAGTCCCCTGACTGTGCACCTCCAGCCTGATTCCCAAGACAACATGGAGTGTGTGTATCCAACCACCTCACTAAGGAGATCTTTTTCTTTAATGTTTTTTTTTTTTAATTTTTTGAGAGACACACAGAGAGAGACAGAGAGAGAGACGGAGTGTGAGCAGGGGAAGGGCAGAGAGAGAGGGAGACACAGGATCTGAAGCAGGCTCCAGGCTCTGAGCTGTCAGTGCAGAGCCTGACGCGGGGCTTGACCCCATGAGCCGTGAGATCATGACCTGAGCCGAAGTCAGATGCTTAGCTGAGCCGCCCAGGTGCCCCTAAGGCGATCTTTTAAATATACAAAAATCTTTATGCCAAAGAATATTTAGGACAGTATTATCTACATAGTGAAAAATTTCAGAAGCATCTGAAATGCGTGTGGCAGGTGCTGCTGGTCTCCTACCCGGCAGCCATTCTCCCTTCCTTCCTAGAGAACAGTATCCCGATTTTGTGCTGGCTCCAAAAGCGGAGTCAGGATTGTTCTATTCCAGTCTTGGTCCTCCCATTCCTTCTTGGCAGTGATTGGTCTAGGATTGGTCCTACGATTCTGGCCAATGAAGCGTAAGGGGGAAGGGAAAGTTCGCCAGGAGCTTTTCAGAAAGACTAAGGGCAGAGGCACTCAGGAAAATGTCCTTTCCTCCCACACTCACACGCACATGCACTTTGGACTCTGCTGATGAAGCTGTGATCCCTGGAGAGGCTGCAGCCATCTTGCCCTCTTGAGTCAAAGAGACTCATACAGAGACATTAATCCAGAGCTACTGAGCCTCTGGACCAACCTGGAAGTGTGTTATGTGACATAATTAGGTCTTTACTATGCACTTTTATTTAGATGTTCTGCTGCAGGTTCGCCCTGTGATGCCGTTGGAGTGTACAGGTGGTAGAAAAATCGTTGGGAAAACTGAACTGGCACACCTGGAGTTACCTAGACATGGTATCTGACTCTCACGAGGGAAGTCTGAAGGCAAAAGCCTGGGGGTCTGCTCACGAGAACTAACGAAAGAGGGAATGTTGCCGTGCCCTTCCAGAGTCTGGTGGGGCAAAGAAGGTGGACTTTTCTCATGGGCTAAGTGAGGACTATGGAAAATACCTGGGTTATAGCCTTCGGGAAAGGACCTCACTTAAAAAGAAGGCCTAACTGGGCGCCTGAGTGGCTCAGTCGGTCGGGTGTCCGACTTCGGCTCAGGTCATGACCTTGTGGTTCGTGGGTTCGAGCCCCGCATCGGACTCTGCGCTGACAGCTCCGGCCCTGGAGCCTGCTTCAGATTCTGTGTCTCCCTCTTGTCCTGCCCTTCCCCTGCTCAGTCTCTCTCTCTCTCTCAAATAAACATGAAAAATTTTAAAATAATAATAATAAAAAGAAGGCCTAACGGGGTAAGAGGGCCCCAGAAGGATCTCTGTGTGTAGCATGTATTGCAAGATCTCCAGACAAGGTAACATTTACAGGTACCAAGAAGTAGGGCTTCTATCTATCTTGGGGGAGTGGGGAGTGGACACAACACCTTCCTATCATACACGGGGCTTAGGTATTGCTGTTGAAGTGTGTTTCTGCATAGGGATGAGGTATCCGGTCTATCTGCACTGATGCCTCACTGATCCAGATCCTTATACAATCAGGTGGCCCTTGAGGGCGGACCATCCCTCTGCTGCTCTGTGGTTCCGCTCCAGGCTCCAGCCCTTCCATTCACACTCATGGGTTCAGCTCTTGCCACCTGTGCCTTCCCCTGCCGTGACTTTTCTCACTCTGATTTTGTGGTCCGCTTCTTGCTAATCCCCTTGTCTGTAAGCTCCTTGAGATCAGGGAACTCACCTGATTCACTTCTGAGTTCCCGGTGCCTGGCAGAGGCCCTGACACCACGTGGGTGAGTTGACGGGTCAATTGGATGAATTGGTAAGTGTGTAAGTGGAGAGCCAACGTGTATAATACTCAAAGTCATGAAAAACGAAGACAGACTGGGGAGTTTTCACAGATGGGAGGAGGCCAAGGAGACATAATGACTAAATGCGACACGGTATCCTGGACAGGAGCAAGGACGTTAGCGAATAAACTGGTGAAATTGGCATAAGGCTGATGCACTAGGAGTAGTTTAATAGTGTCCCATCAATGTTCTTAGTTGGGACGAATGTCACAGAAGATATTTGCATTAAGGGAAGCTGGGTAAAGGCTATGTGGAAACCCTCTCACTGCCTTTCTAACTCTTGTAAATCTAACACTATTTCAAAATAAAAACCTAACTAAATAAATGTTGAGGAAGGGCAGACACCACGATTGTCCAGAGATTTACGAAATTGGTGAATACGCTGGGTCTTGAAGGAGAAGATGGAGAGACGGGTTCAGGGTCCATGAGAGACAAATATCTGGGTGGAAAAAATGAGCAAGTGTTGCTCAATTTTGGCAAGCCCTTTTGGCCACCCATCTGCAAAATGGGTGAAAACCCACAGGTCAGATGAGGCCATGTCAGCTGCAGGTCTAGCTAGGGTTGCCTGAAGACCTCAATCCCATCAGCTGGAGCAGATTAGAACCTTCTAAGACTTCTGTGAATTTTCAGAGGTTTGGGGTCTCATCATTGGTCATGCTTCTTGGCTCCTACAGTAAGAATATGTATGTTGTCTGATAGCCCCATCCGATGAATTCATCACACACACACACACACACACACACACACACACACACACAGAGACACGCATGCACCACTGGGTCATTTAGGAGAGTGTCTGAAAGTTTGGGTATCACACGACAGAGAGACATCCAACATAGGAGAGGCTTCCATTCTCTTGCTGGCTCCTTCCTCCCCTCCTCTCCCCTCCCCGCTCCTTTCCCTTCCTTCCTCCTGAGCTGTCTCGTGCTAGACACTGCCCCTAGGGCCCTCAGTGTCCTACCTCCCTCAGTTCAATCTATATTAAAACACAATTCCCTTCCTAGGAGGAATTTTGACACCAGCTATTAAAATACCATTTGCTTTAGCTCCTTACATGAGTCTGAAGCCAGTGCTGTCTCCTCTTGGGCTCATTACAGCCGTGGCTTTGATCCACTGTGTCTAGACAACCTTGTGGGTCAGAATCAGTTGGGAGAAGCCTGGCAATGTAATTATTTGCTAATGTCAAAGCACTAATATTTCCAATGTTTTGGGTTACAATCATTCCATTGAAAGTGTCTCCAAGGTTAGCCCTGTGACAATGTCACCCTTCCCCATTTGCATTCTCAAATGCAAATTTGAGAGAAAAAGGACAAAATGTGAAAGTGGCCTGTGGGAATTCTGCATGGCAGAATGCCACGTGTGTGGTGACCTCATCACATGCATGCCAACAGAAAACTAGGTTGAGAAGGGCTGGGTGAGAGGATCAAATGAGATCTCTGCAAACTGTGAATTACTTAAAGTTAGTGCCTGAGGTTCACATTTGGTCCAGGAGAGCCTTAAAGGTGAGCTGGTCCCGTCATTTAAAGATGGGGAAACTGAGGCCACGGAACAGAAGTGACTGTGGGTATGCCCAAGGTCATACTATGAGCCCCTGACAGCCCAGGCCCCCTCCAGCACCTTACAGTCTCCCTTATACCTGGAGGTGCTCAAATGCAAATGGGATGGCCACGAGGAGACATCAGCAGCTGGCCACTGTTTTCCCCGTGAATTTCTAAGACTTCTGGGGGGTGAGTATTTATCGTGGTCACTCAGGGACAGCATTGCTCTGCAACACTTTTGCTCTCTCTTCTCAGAGTGTGTCTTGTTCGATAATGTTAGGGATAATTAAGACCAAACACGTAGAATCAGCCAGGCTCCAAAGGGGAAAGGATGCCACAAGTTGGGAGGGTTGGGATTTTGGCCCTGTGGTGTCCTACTGCCTGACCTTGACCGAGCAGGTTCACCTAAGCATGCCTTCCTTTTCCCCTCTGAAAAACCAGGACAGCTGCATCTCTCCCGCAAGTTGATGTGAAAAGGAAATGAGGTGAAAAGCATACAGTACATGTTTGCTTAGACTTCCCAGCGTGTGCCCCAGCCCAGAGTTCACAGCTTTGCTTCTTATGGGACAGGAATGGCTCTACACGTTGTCCTTCCACTTCTGCAGGTATACCGGCTGCTTCTCTTCTCTCCTCCTCCCAAATAACTCTCCTATAGGAGAGGAAGCCACCCCGAGCTGTCTGTGCTCAGGGCGAATGTCCAGGGTGGAGAGGAAGGGCATATGAATGAATTGGAATCTTATTCTTGTGAGAGACAGATGCCCAGTTTAGACCACAGTATTCATCTCCTCAAGGACATCCCCTCCCCTAACCCCACAGTTTCTCATTGTGCCTTGCAATCCACTGACAGTTCATTGGCACATTAAATAATGGTGCATCGGGACGCCTGAGTGGCTCGTCGGTTAAGTGTCAGACTTTGGCTCAGGTCATGATCTCACAGTTCGTGGGTTTGAGCCCCGCGATGGGCTCTGTGCTGACAGCTCAGCGCCTGGAGCTTGCTTCGGATTCTGTGTCTCCCTCTCTCTCTCTCTCTCTGCCCCTCCCCACTCACACTCTGTCTCTCTCCCGCTCTCAAAAATAAATAAAACATTTAAAAAAATAAAAAATAATAATGGTGCATCTATGATCCACAGCACGTCAGATTCTATGCAACATGGCAGCTGAGGCAACCAAGGGGATCCATTGGCTCATGTAACTAAGCCACGGAAAGGAGTGATCATCAGCGGATGAAGGAGGTGGGCAGGTGGACTTCAAGACCTAGGAATCCATTCTCTCTCTCCCCTCACCTTGACCTCCCTATGTAGTCTTGGCTTCATCCCCTCACGGCAGCAACCCCACGAAGCTGGGGGCATGGCCCATGCAGTCCCCATCTTACAGAAGAGACAGCTCTTCCCTGCCACCTGCAATAAGAAAAGCCCCAGCAAAAGGTGCTGGCTGGGTCACGAGCCCTTGCCGGGCCAACCACTTCTGGGCCTTGGCCATGATACCCCTGTGGCTGGGAAAGTGGGGTCCTCTGAGCGCCAGCCTCCCCCAGACCCACAGGGCTGAAATGGAGGGGGAGAGCTATTCTTCTGGGTAGGTCGCACAAGAAGAGTCCACCGTCCTCAGGACTGGATCCACACGCTTCATGGCGACCAGGAGCCTGGTCCAAGAGCTTCTGGGTTTTGTTCCTCGCTAAGTCAAAGGAACGTGGTCACTTCTGCTTTCGAACTCACTAGCTATCATTGTACTGTTACTTCTCACTATGGCCCCAGTTCAGACTACACGCTTATGGAGGCCAAGCATGTTTCCCCCGTTTCTTTTGAGATCGAGATCTCCTACTGCAATAGGCAGTCACTAAATTATTCTAGGAATTACTGATAGCAAATATTTATGGAGAACTGGTAATGGGTCAGGCACAATTCTAAGTGTATTGACTATTTGTATTAGTCATTCTCAAACCACCCCATGAGGTAGATACTGCGATTATCCCCATTGTACAGAGCAGATAACTGAGGCACAGGGAAGTGGAGTAAATAGCAGAGTAAATAAGTCAGGAGAGCCAGAATTCACCAGCAGGCAGCTGGGCTTCAACATCCACGTTCTCCACCACCACAACCCTTGGGGTAGGACTGAGTTTGTCCATCGAATCCCACTGAGCAGAGGCTTGTGAAGACATAGCCTAGAGCCCCAGCTCCTGCTACCATCCAAATGGCCAGTCTGGGTGCTGGGCAGCATGGAGTTGGAGTCCTCACAGATTTGATTTTAATCTTTGATCATAACAGTTACCATTTGTTGGCACTGGTCTAAGAGCTTACATTACATGATCTCATTTTTTCTTCTAGACAACTCATTTTGAAGCTGAAGAGTCACAGGTTCAGAGAGGGTAAGTAACTTGCTCAGAGACACACAGCTAGGGAAGCAGGGAGCCAAGGTTTTAACGTAGAATGGCCTGACTCCAACACCCAAACTCCTAACCATGCTCCTCTCTGCCCCAATCCGAGTCTGGGGTGAGGGTGTGCAAGCTGGTCAGAAAGAGCCTTGGGAAGTTAGACTTTCCTCCTCTGGCCCACATTTCCATGCCCATTTCTGCCCTGAGAACTGCCATGGCCTTGGGGGGAGGGCTGGGAGGGGCTGCTCACTTCCTCCCGTGCTCCTACACCTGTCCCAGAGCCGAGTCTCCAAATGTCCGGAACAATGCCACCACAATTTCAGGTAGCTGTGACTGGGGTTGTATGTGAACTGTTCCTGTGCCCGAGCTGCACCACTGCCGGGATTATCCGTGATTTTCATAAGACTGCCTCCACTGGACCAACAACATGTAGTAATAATCATAGCTAGCACTTATTAAATGCCTAGAATTGGCAGGGCCCAGTGCTAAGGGTAGTGGAAACTTCCTCCCTCATTCTTCCTAATGACCCTTTATAATGAGTGTTCAGGAAATTGAGACTAGAAAGGAGGCAGAGTAAGGAATGCGGCCAACGCTGTGCAGTCATCAGGTGGCCGAGTTGGAACTCGAACCTGGGTCTGATGGACTTCAAAGTCCATGACTTTAATGCCAACTTTAGGCTGTATCTTAGCCTCTGCCAAGACAACAGAGCTTAAGAAGGCATAGCCTTTTCTCCCAGGAAGCTCAGAGTTCAGTAGCTCACATACTTGAGTGAACAAATTGCAGTTGGGTGAATGCATGAGGAATGACACGTGTGTGTGCCCTGGGGTTGCCAGGGGAAGAGAGTGTTGTCCTGGATGAGATATTCTCCATGACTCGATGGCAAGTGACAGGAGTCCAACTGAAACTAGCTTAAGAGGGGAAGAGGCAGGGGTGGGGCAGAGACTGACTGGCTCATGTTTCCCCAAAGTTCAGGGAATTGGCTTCAAGCATGGTTTGATCCAGGAACTGAAGGTTAAGAGGAATCTCTTTGCAGCTTTGAGCTGTGCTTTCAGCCATGTTGACTTTAATTTCAAGAAGGGTCCTTGACAGGCGAGATGTCCCCCAGAGAGAGGTTACCTGCTCCTTAGTCTACAAAGCCAACGTGGTTAGCAATCCCAGTGAAAAGAGAGTCTCTGTTTACTTTTAACTTCAGCCAAATGCCCAGGATGGAGCGTCATTGGATTTGCTCAGGTCCCATGTAACTTGCTCTGGTCTCAATCACCGTGGCCAGAGAGGTGAGGCCATTGATCAGCTATTGGCCAGGTCTGGGTCCCCTGCTTATTCCTGAGATTCCAGCACATGAAGGTGCCGGTGCTAGGAGAAGGAAGGGGCGGGAATGCTGGGAGGGCAGAGACAGTCAGTGCCCACCCAAGACCAGGTGGGTGAGGGAGACTTTGCAGAAGACGACCCCGGGAGGTTGGTTCTGAGGGACAAACAGAAGCGTGCCGGGCACAGCTGGGGCTGAGCAGAAGGGCGTTTCCTATCAGAGGGAACAGCCTGTGCCTGGCCATGGAAGTGTGAACTAATTGTTTGGCACCGCTGGAGGCCAGAGCATACGTAGGAGAGGAGTGTCAGATGTGGCTGGAGAGGGGACAGGCAAGGGACTACAGGCCTGGGGCCCATGCTCAGCAGTTTGAACTTACTCCTGCAGGGACCCCAGGGAGTAGAGCCTGCGGGTCAGGGGCAAGGACTCTGGGCTGGACCTCCTGTCCTGTCCTTCCTCTCTGGGTGACTCTGTTTCTCTGATTCTCAGCTTCCCCATCTGTGAAATGGGGAGGATATGGTACAACCTTCAAAGAATCTAAGTGAGGCTAAAAGGAGGCCAATCCATGATAAGCAGAGAGACTGTATACAGTAAGTACTGACCCACAAAGACCATTACTTTGGACATTACTTAAGCACCAGGGGGACATGCTCTGAGCTACACACTAGAAAGTTCCTTCTGGGGTAGGGTGGAAGATAGAAGCCAAGAGGCCCACCGAATGTGATGGTTCAAGTCCTGGTGAGAGATAAAAAGAACTGTTGTGTGGAGAGGGAGAACACAGGTCTGACGGGCGAGGGCTCGTGAAGAAAAATTTCCACGGCGTTTGGCAAAAGCCTGGATGTGGGGAGAAGGAAGAATGCAGGATAAAAACAAACAGGAAGACAAAAATCTATCTTTGATTTGGGATCCCGTAACTTTTCACTTTTGAACAAATAAATCTTCTCAGATAAAATCCAACCAATTCCCCTAGATTTTTTTTTCTTTTCCTCTTCAAATATCTCAAAAAAACAAACATCCCTAGACCGTTTTATTCCCAGTTTTGAAATCTTAGAGTTTTGTTTTGAGCCTGAACATGCTTTGAACGCTCCACCTGATCCCTGATGGCCTCACCTGAGAAGTTCGCCCAGTTTTCTAGGCCGTGGGTTCTTTGTGGGGCGAAACAGGCTTGTTCAGGTGGACGTCCAACCCACTACTCACCAACGATGAGTCTAAATCTCAAACAAGCTTTCCGGACTCAAGTTCTAATGAATTCTCACCCAAAATAAATTAAAAAGGGGCAGAGGAGGAGGAGGTGGAAGAAAAAGCAGCAGCCGCCATCGCAAATTCAAAAGAAAACAGAAATTTGACCAGAAAAGCCCCTCAGCCACTTAACAAAATCTTTCACAAGAGCTATTTGATGTCTAAGTGTAAATAATAATGAAGCTGAGACTTTGTACTAAACTTTGTCATTTCAAAGCCATTTTTACAATCATTAGTTAATCACCAAATGAATCAAAAACATATGGATCATATTTCACTGGAATCACATGACTTTAAATCAGAGGAAAATGGCTGTAGGGAAAACAAACAATAAAAAGGCTTTTTTTTTTTTCTTTTTTCTTTTTTTACTTTTTAAATTTTTGGTTTTGTTAAGGCCCAGCGCTTGATAACTGGATGAAATGAAGTTGGACACAGATAGGATCAGGTTGCTCATTGAGTTTAATGAGAATATAAACCTCAGATTTCCATTACGGCACCCAAGCATCCCTGGATGGAAACGCTGGAGGGAAGGAAGGAATAAACAGTATATTTACCTGTCCCTGTACCCAATAAATCTCAGCAAGAATTTCCCTGGGGAACCAGCTGCTGGGTACGACAAACCAAATGCACCGTGGACACTGTCGAACCGCAGTGGATGTTTCTGGAGAACTTTGAGGCTTGTGGCCTCTCAGTACCTCACGCTCTGCTGGCCAGGTGTGGGCAATTCCTCAGGCATGTGAAGCCTGGTGATTAATAACAAAACCTGGGGCACCTGGGTGGTTCAGTCTGTTAAGCGTCCGACTCTGGCTCGGGTCGTGATCTCACGGTTGGTGGGTTCAAGCCCCTCATCGTGGGCTCTGTGCTGACAGCTCGGAGCCTGGAGCCTGCTTCAGATTCTGTGTCTCCCTCTCTCTCTGCCCCTCCCCTGCTGGTGCTGTCTCTCTCTCTCTCTCAAAAATAAATAAATAACCAGTTTTTTTTAAAGGTATAAAAATATTAACAATAATAGTTGTTGAAGCCCATTGAACCGCTACTATGTATTGGGAACTCTTCAAATACCTGACATTCAATAACTCCTTTAATCTCATGCTGACTCTATGTCCTATTTTCTCCTTTATGTAAACAGGACCGGGAGGGGGGTGGAGGATGGTCCAGTAAGTTATCCAAGATTACCAGTAGTTACAGGGTGAAATGCATCTTCAAACTCAGGCACCTGCACCCTCAACCACTAAGCTGGACCTCCACCTCAGGCACGGGGGGAGGTCCAAGGTGCCTCCCTCTCCTTATCAGCCAGCACCCACAGGGAGGCTTAAAGCATGTCTTTGCAGTGTCCCCCAGGGTTGTGGTATGCTTGCATTTCTCCCAAAGGTGTGATCTCAGAAAAGAGCAACTTCAAAGCCAAACCTGCCATCCACTTGGTCCCTCTGGGCCCGGAGAATAAGTTCCCCAACGGTCTTGACTTCCTCTTCCCATACCCAGGCTGACAGAGCAGACAGCCCTTCATGGGGGTAGGGGATGCCAGGGGCCTGCACACACTTCCCCAAGAAAGCATCATGCTGTTCAAAGATAGGGTTTTCCGGGGCAAGAAAGGGGCTGAGCTACAAGGAGGATGAGAGAAGAGGCATCCAGACTGCCTTTTGCATGTCGCCCACTCCTCCCGCACTCGGCTCCAGTGACACCCACTCCCCTTATGTCCCTCCAAAGCACCGAGCTCTTTCCCGCCTCCCAGGCTTTGCCAGTGCTGATCCCTCAACCTGGAGGGCCTTTCCCAAGGCCTCCAGTCCTCAGCTTCAATGCCTCCCTCTCCAGACACCTTCTGACCACACTGTCCACTTTCTCAATTGGCTTTCTCCCTTCAGTGTCTTACCCCAGCTTGTAACTGCACTTGTGTTTGCTCACTGACATGTGGATTCTCGCTCCCCATCTCATCTGTGCCCTCCAGGAAACCTTGTGGAGAGTAGCCAACAAAACAGGATCTAGTCCCGAGCCCTGTAACTGAACCTGGACCACAGAGCATGTGCTCAAGAAATACTTAATTGAACAAGAAATATCAGTCAGATTCTGATCTAGGATTGGAGCTCTGGATTCTCTAGATCGGAGAATCTTCTCTCCTTCATTGTCTGTTGCTGGGACTTTACACTCCAGGGGAGCTAGACTCAAGTCCCGGGAGGTGCACACATCTTGATTTCCTTTTACTGTAATTTGACAAACTCATGGAGCTGGGAACCTGGGACGTGGAACCTGGAAGTACCAGTTACTGCCTTCAAGGAGCTGTGAGTCCAGGGCAAGAGACCAACTGCAATTTCTCCCAGATTGAGCTTGACATCCAGGAAGACTGCCAGTGGAGTTAGGGCAGGTGACCATGACCTTCCCAGGCAGAGAGGCAGAAGAGGCAAAGGGTGGGAGAGATGGGGGCATATTTGGGGAACTTCCCATGGTTTGCCATTACTGGCATGGAAAAGGTGGCAGAGGACAAGGCTGGAGAGCCAGGCCACAGCCAGATCCTCAAATGTGTCAGATTTATGCCGTGGGGACGCCTGAAGGTTTTGCCCCAGAAGTCTGGTCGGGTCCTCCTCTTGGTACAGTGACCAGTGGGGAGGCAGCAAGGCCCGGGGCAGGGAGACCAAGAGGTGAGCGAACAGATCTGAAGGCTATTTGGTGGCAGGCCTGACAGGACTGGGCTCTCTGGGGACAAGTTCAGAGAGAGAAAGAAGAAAGTTCCAGAGACTCGGTGGTCCTGCAGAAGCCGTATCGTGAGCATGCACTCCCCTGGCTCCTGCTGCAGACTCTTGCCTGAATAGGCGTTGTCCTCTAGGCCCTGACCTCTCCCCCCACTGGCAGGTCCCCCGCACAGTGCATAGCTCCGCCCTGCTCCTGGATAGAGTTTCTAGCAGATCCCAGAATATTGAGGTCTTTCAAATTCACCAGCACCCGGAGGCACCCGGCTCTCACCCACGGCAGTAACTCTTCGGTTCCAGGGCTGCAGGAAGGATGATCTACGCTTTGGCAACCACAACTGTCGTTTCCCTCACCACGGAGAACTCCCAATTCACAAGGACCAGTGCGCAGGACTCCACCAGCAGAATATCGCTTCTTGGCTCTCGGGCCAGAGGCAAGATTTAATTTTTAATTTTCAAAAACATAAGTGGTCAGACCATGGCTCAAAAATTGAAACCATCCTCCCAGCAGTTCTGCGTCTCCCACATGGACCTTCCCGACTGCACCGCATGACGTAACTGGGACAGGGCGGCCCTTCACAGCCTCCCAGCTAACAAACCAGCTGAGAGGCAGTTTTCCTTCTAAAAACAATGATAACTTCCCAGCTTCTAATTCTCTAGCCCCTGTGACCTCGAGCGTGGTTCTGAGCTGCTTCAAACCTCAGTTTCCTCATCTGCTCAATGGGAGCATTAGTATAACACCTCACTGAGCTATTGTGAGGAACAAAAGAGATATGCATGTTAACTCTCCAGACCGTGTCCATCATATAGTAGGTATGTAATAGGAAATAGTCTAGATTTCTCTGAGTCATAGACTGAGCCCATGCTTTTACTTTAGAGGACTGAAAATTACATCAATGAAAACTTTGCTGACTCATACTCCCATTGCCTCCCTTCTCTGGCCAGGTCTATGAAAACTTTTAGAAGAGTGGGGAAGCTGGGAAGCTGTGTGATCTTTAGCAAGTCTCTGAACCTTTCTAGGCCTCAGTTTATTCATCTGTAAAATAGGGGCATTAATGACTGCCGACCTCAGGCCGTGTGAATTCAAGGAGTTACGACTTACCCAGCTCTCAGGCAATGTTCCCTGATGGAGGAATAAGCTGTGTGAGGGGTTCAAGGAGGCTGCTCTTGAAAGAGTAAGAGGATTTCCCCTTTTCCCTTTGAAGGAGGAAAAGCGGGGGAGAGCTTGTGCCCTAAAGGACAGAGGTTTCCCTAGCCCATGCAAGAGGTAAGGGGCTTAGCTATTTTCAAAATGTGAGGTTCGGAGACACAAAGAACTGGCCTGTCCAATTCCAAGAAATGAAAGACACATAAGATTTCCAAGGATGGGTACGTGATGGAGGGGGGTGGGCTCCCCATGCAGCAGAGAGGGGCCTCCTGCTCCCGTAAAGGGTCCTGGAGGAGTAGAATCATTCCAGGGAGAATGACACAGACCCTCCGGGCAGGACCAGCTACCTAATTTGCAGGGCCCGGTGCAAAACAAAAATGCAAATCCCTTGTTCCAAAATTATTCAGAATTGCCAGACAGTGACAAAGAGCAGTTAAGCCAAGCATTAGGCCTTCTGAGCATGGGGCTCTGTCCAACTGCACAGGTTAGACCCTCAGGAGGCTGGCCTTGCCTTGCCTTGTCCTCAGAAGCCCAGTGAAGTTTCCATAGCCCAGATGGGCACCAAGGGAGTGGATGCCACAAGCAGAGAATCCCTGACAACAGAGTTTGAGGCCTTGGACAAGTAAGGAAGACCAGACGCCCAGCCCTGATTTTCGGTCCACGTAAAGTTTCCAGAATTCTCGTTTAGGGAAAGCAAGCCTGTCCCTACTCTGCACCCCTAAAGAGCTGAGACTGAATATCCTGCCAGCCAGGTGCATACGGAGCCAGATTTAAGGTGCCTTAGCAGAATGGAGAAAACGTGACCGTCCTTGTGTCCGAGTTCCGGGCAACAGATGTAACCGGCTAATCGGGCCGAATCTCATTTCGTCCTCGGAACAGTCCTACTGGCTCCACGTCCAGGGCTGTGCAAACACGTGTCGCGTCAGGAATAGTACACTCAAAGCCAGCCCCGTGCTCTTTGCTTCAGCTCGGGGAACCCTCACGACCATGACCCCAAGGGCTAGTTTCGTTTGCAGACGGGGACACAGAGACATAGGGAGGTTAAGTCATCTGCCCGAAGTCCAAGAACCAGTAAGTGGTGGAGCTGAGATCTGGGCCCGGGGATCCTGACCCGAAAGGTCACTGCTTCACGGCTCCAGCAGACTGCCCGCTAAGCCAGAAGGGCTATCTTCTCGAGGCCTCAATGATGTGACTTCTCTCCTCTTTCTCTAGCTACTGTCTTTTGCTCTGCATTCCTTGATCTTAGTCTTTATTACACTAGTGTTCTTACCACCGGGGCCCCCAATCCTGTGTGGAAGCTGATGGGGTGATGGCAGTTAAGACAAGTGGTTCCCCTGTGTTGCCTGCTCACTCTTCCTGCAAATCACTGTCCTCAGCCCCTCCCCCGCCCATGAAGGCACAAGAGAGGGTGCACCGGTGTCATGTCGCACGTAAGGAAAGTGGGGCTCCAAGAGGGGAAGTTGCTTGGCCAACATCACTCACTGGGGATTGAACCCACGTCTGGGTGACCACAGAGCCAAATTACCAAAAGGCAAGGTGTATTTTCTTCAGCAAGTAAGTGTAGCCAGAAAGCACCTGGAATTTTTCACATCATGGAATAGCTATTCTCTGAGGTCCTGCTGCGTGGGACAATCCCTTCTTCCCCCTCTGGTCCCAGCTTCCCCATCTGTAAAATGGGAAACATGAAAGCCACTTACAAGAGCACATGTCCAATGGTCCAACTTCCCAGTTCAAACTCCAGCACTGCAGGCTGTATGACTTTGGGCAGTTTATTTAACGTCTCTGTGCCTCAGTTTTCTCATCTGTAAAATGGGGTCGGTGACCATAACTATCTCTAATCTTAGAGCTATAAAGTTAAATGAGATTAAAATATGTAAAGCATGCAGCCCAGAGCCTGTCACACAGTAGGCACTGAGTAAATGTTAGATTTTCTTACCAGCATGAAAGATTCTCACTGGGTCCTTCTGTCACCTCGCTACCCCCTCCTACACACACATTCCTGACCCCCAACATCCTGGAGTGGGTCCCCTACAGCCCTGGCATGGTGACCCCGCGGGGGTCAGTGCTCCCCCACTCTCACTGCCCCTGTGTGGAAGCAACAGTGGGCAGGGAAGATGACTTCCTGCCCATGAGTCTGGCCAGTGACCCAGGAGCTGTTGTCTGGGCGTGAGGTAATGGAAAGCTAGAGCTCACAGCAGGCATGATGGCATAAATTATCACTAGAGCGGTCAGAAGCGAGAGTCACTAACGTGTTCTGGACCCCAGTGGCCAAAGAGCCACCAAACAAGAGCCCAGTTCAGGAGGGCCACTTCCTTGTCCTCACCTTGGGAAGAAGAAATGGGAATGGAATCATGCCAGACTAAATGGGCAAAGTGAGCCTCGGCTTTCTCATCTGTCACATTGGTGGGTGTCCCGGCCTCGAGTTTTCAAGACGTTAAGAGGACCTGACCCTGAACTACCAGGTGTTTAGGGTGTGGAGGGGAGACAGAGCTCAGAAAGTGTAACCATGCTATTTATGATTTGGGGACCCTTGAAAACCATGGTAAGGAGTCTGGATTTTGTCCTGAGGACCATGTGGGTCTGTAGAGCATTCAAGCAGGAGAAAGAACCGGTCACATTAGCAACTAGCAGGCACACCATGGGGTAGAACAGAGAATGGAGGCAAAGGATCCAGAATGGAGTAAGGTCAGAAAATCACCGGCCCTGGTGTCACCCCCTGACCCGAGGACCACAGCCCCAGGACCTGGCCTCTGATTACCCTTCCAGACCCTTTTTTTTCACATATACTGCGAGCACACTGCGTAGTTTCAGCTCCGCCTTGCTCCAGGCTTCCCTCACTTTCTCACGTCTGCCCAGAAAGCTCCTTCTGCTGCTCTTTGCCTAGGTGGTATCATCCACACCACCCTTCCGTTCCAGCTTACAGGTCACTTCCTTCAGAAAACCTTCCTCAATGACTTACCTCTTCCAACTAGGCCAGATGGCCGTGTTCTGTGTTTTCTGGTCACTCTGCCCCACTCCTCCGACCAGGCTCATTGTTTTCCCCTTTAAGAAAGGGTGCAGAACTGGGGCGCCTGGGTGGCTCAGTCCATTCAGCTCAGATCATAATCTTGCCATTCCTGAGTTCGAGCCCCGCCTCAGGCTCTGTGCTGACAGCTCGGACCTGGAGCCTGCTTCGGATTCTGTGTCTCCCTCTCTCTCTCTGCCCCTCCCTGATTTGCTCTCTGTCTCTATGTGTCAAAAATAAATAAACATTAAAAAAATTTTTTAAAAAAGAAAGATACAGAACTTGGCATCCCTACCTGATGCCCCAGCGCTCAGCACATGGAACAGCCCCTGGGCATCCAAGGGCTTCCAGATTGGGGTTCCGAGGCCGCAACGTCTCCTTAGAAAATCCTCAGTCCCACTCACCTCCCACACACTCACGCTAGACGTCCATCCTCAACCCTCACTCACTGAGTCCCTCCTGGTCTTAGAGACATTGTGTAATGAAGTAGGCACCTGATAACAGTTTTAAGGGAAGTTTTGAAACATTAGGTAGGTGCAGTCATGTTGTCTTGAGATGGAGAAAAGTGAGTCAGTTCAGGGAACTTCTTCTCTGAGACTGATGTGTCCACTCCCACCCTGTTCGGCCCCTGGTGGATGGAATGGGGTTCCTCCCGGGCTCCTCCTTTTGGACGTGCCCGCCCACCCTCCCACTAGACTGGGTCTGACTGAGCTCCCTGTCCGAAGCCTGCCTGGCACACGGCAGGTGCTTCAGCACCTGTTGAATTACCAATTGAATGAATGGCCTGATAAACATAAAACGCAGTAATGAACATTTCAAACTGAATGATGCCCACGGCTGGACTACGGACATGCAGGCCACCTTGGCTCAGTGTGGATGAACCAGAGGGACCCACGTGGGAGCCAGCTCCACCTCCTACAGGGACTGGGATAGGCAATGTCTGCAGATGACAGAGACATGCTTGGGTAAGTTAGGGCCTCATTTCCCGTAGCTCCCTTCCTCCTGCGGAGTAATTACTTTCCTCCTTGATTCCTATCTGAGTGGGTCATACAGGGTCATCCCCCTTGCTGGCCTACTGTAGACACCTGCTAACCCAGGCGGCCCATCCCTGTCTCAAGGAACCCGCAGATCTGCTTTCCTTCGTCTTGTGGGGGAGGTGGGGGAGGTGGGGTGCCCAGGGCTACCTCTTCCCAAAGCTCAGAGTGGAGAGAGGGGGCCCTGAGGCACAGCATCAAGTTTTTCCATATTAGCAACGTGATGGGTAATTAAAATCTGTTAACACCTCCCACGAGCCAAACACGTTACATACTCCGTCTCCGACCTCTACACCAGCCTTATAGATGGCTGCTTCCCTCCCCCCCATTTTACAGATGAGAAAACTGAGGCAAAGGGGCAAAGTGGCCGGCCCAAGGTAACACACTGAATTGGTGGTGGAGCCGGGGTTCAAATCGGGCTGTCCGTGGCTCCACAGTGTTCCTAGCAACCATCCCTGCCAGTGCCCTGTGCCCCTCTCCTGCGGCCTGGACGCCGAGTTTGGCTTCCACCCGCGCTCGGCTCATGCCGCCCAGTTCTCGCCACCGCTGCCAAGTTCTGGGACCTGATTTGAATTTGGGGTTCTCTCCACTGCAGCCTAACAAAGGTTTTTATTGGAATGCCCCTCAGATCTGCAGACTTTGAAGATGTTTCAACAATGCAGTCAAAGGCAGGTCTTTGCCACAACAAAAGGCAGAAATATCACCGAGGAGTAAACAGAATTCCTTGGCCTCCTCAGAGCATGTGTCAACATCGTTTTCTTCCCCTTCCCCCTTCTTCTATTTGTTTCTGCAGATTCAGGGCTTGTCGGGGAGGGCGCCTCCCAAGCACTGATGGGGTGGGCCGTGGGCCGCCCCAAACCCAGCAGCTCCGCCTCAGAACAGATGCTGGGGCTTTGGTAAACTGAGAAAGCGTAACTGCTCTGAGCCACTCTCCTGACGGCCACAATTACCCACATGGAAAAGCCATTCCCTGCTCCCAGCCCCCTCGCCCTGCCCCTGGCACACACATGTGGCGTGCACGGCTCCACAAACACGCCTTCCCAGGATGAAAATGTATGTGACATGTACGAAACGGCTTGATTTCAACTGATGGCTGGAGATTAAATGGATCTGAAACGTACATGCTTAAAAACAATTTCGGCGGAAAGCATACCCATTTAATATTGCGTCTCCAAACGAGGCCTCGCTCCCCAGGCAGGCTTGTAACGTGATGAAAACCAGCAGTCAGACCCCACCTGGGACCCCCACTCACCAAGGACACGGTACCCAGGGGCAGGGTGTGTATGTAAGTGTGTGTGAGTGTGTCTGAGTATGAGGATGATGAATGTGTGTGAGTGTGTGTGCAGTCTGTGTGTGTGTGTGTGTGTGTGTGTGTGTATGTATGAAGGGATAGAAGGAGGGGCAAGATGCTGGCCTTCAGTACTGTTTCAAGTCAGCAAATGTTACCTGAGCACCCACCTTGTGTCTGCAGGGGACACAGGGACGCAGGGAGAGAGTGTTGATCACAGGAAAGGAGAGGTCACGGCCTTTCCGAGCTTATAGGCTATTTGAGACACTGAAACCAAGTCAAGGAAATCACCGAAGAGCGAGCCAAGACCATCTTTAAGTGTTGAACTGGAAGGGGAAAAGGAAATTAACGAATTAAGCATAATTGGGCATTGCTATGGGATCTTGAAGAGCATCTGAGCTCTGAAACACTTAGTCCTGGGTATGGATTCATTTCTGCCACTTCCTGACTGTGAGACCTTGAGCAAGTCACTTTTCTTTCTTTTTTTTTTTAATTTTTTTTTTCAACATTTATTGATTTTTGAGAGAAAGAAAGACAGAGCACGAGTTGGGGAAGGGAGAGAGAGAGAGAGGGAGACACAGAATCCGAAGCAGGCTCTGTGCTCTGAGCTGTCAGCTCAGAGCCTGATGTGGGGCTTGAACTCACAGAGTGTGAGATCGTGACCTGAGTCGAAGTCCAACACTTAATGGACTGAGCCACCCAGGTGCCCCATGAAAGTCACTTTTCTCTGGGCCTCAGTTTTCTTGCTGGTAAAATGGGTATAATAAACTTACTGCATTCATAGAAAGATGAAAAAGAGTGTGCACAAAGCAGCTCATTGGGCCCACTGTTTGCCAAGCACTCGATAAATAATAACTTTTACTCATATTACGATATGAATATTATTATCAGATCTGACCCGGGTAGTAGTCATCATTCCCATTTTATTTTTTTTAAGTAGGCCCCATGCCCAACATGGGGCTCAAAGTCATGGCCCTGAGATCAAGAGTCACATGCTCTACCGACTGAGCCAGTCAGGTGCCCCAGTCATTCCCATTTTAGAGATGAGAAAACCAAGGCCCAATGGCCTCACAGTCGCATAGTGACAGAACCAGAACCGGAACCCAGAGCCATCTGGCTTCAAAGCCCACCACGTCACCTGGCCCTCTGAGGCTCTGACCCCCAGAAATACTGGTTTCAGAGGTAGGAGGGCCGAGAGCCGTGCAGTAGGAAGGAGAGGTCCGGCAGAGACAAAGAGCTTCCCTCATGGGAGAGCGTCGTGGACACAGATGCTGAGACAGGAGGTGGCCCTGAAGGAAGGTCCACTTTTTTTCCAGAGTGAGAGGGAGAAGTAGCTCTTCTCTTGCTGAACTTGGTAAAGGCCCTGGGGTTGAGAGGTGATCAAGACACAGCCCTGGTCCCTGTTAACTACCATCTCATCCTGGCCATTTTGTCCCCCTAACCAATGATCATTCAACTTCAGATATTGGCCCCTTCCCAAAAAGAGGAGCTCCAAATCATAATCAGAGGCCATTGTTTTTTTTAATGTCTATAGTCATCCAAACACAGAATTAGCCCCCTTGTGAGGTAGTGAGGTCCCCGTCAGTGGCTAGTCTGGGATATTACTGTAGAACTGAATCTGTTAGATCATAGGACATGCACCAGTTCGATGACTGGTACAATTTAGTGTGACAAGAGGCTCTGTTTGTTCAACCAAACACCCGGCAAGCATTCATTAAGCACTGCTTGTATGCTAGTCACAGGAGATACAGAATTAGTATAACATAATCCTTGCCCTTAAGAAGCTCCTGTCCTAGTTTAATTCTCTCAGCCTTACTGATTCTCGGTTTGTTGTAGTTATGGCCTAAGTCTGAGGGACTATGGTTTTAACTTCCTAAGCAAATATATTGAATGTTTGGTATTTACGGTTCTTTTTAAAAAGTCTTTAAAACAAGTCAGTTGGATTGTTTTTACTAGCATACGGCCATGCGTGGCCTGACTGCCTTTCTTCTACAGCCGGGGTTTCTCAACATCAGCACTAGTAACATTTGGGCTGGATAATTCTTTGTTGTAGGAGGCTGTCCTGTGTTAGCAGCATCCCTGGCCTCTACCCACTAGATGCCAGTAACACCCCTCTGCCCAGTCGTGACAACCAAAATGTCTCCAGATATTGCCAAATGTCCTCAATTGGGGACAACGTCCCCAATCGAGAATGATTGTCGTAAAGGATTATCTCCACTGATACAAGGCCCAAAAGGGGCAATAAGGTAAATAAAGGAAATTCAGGGTCCCTGTACCTCAAGAATTTATAATCCCATAGGGCCTCCACAAACTAACCACATGGAAAATAAAGCCTCACTAAGGACCTCCTATGCGTTAGGCACTGGGCAAAGTGCTGCTGGAGGAGGAGAGAGCCCAAGTTCTAGGTCAGACAGCCCTGATCATCAAATCCCATAGAAAACCTGCAGAGTTTGAATACCAGTGTCCTTCTTAGCAAAAGGTATTACTGTGAGCACTTGAGTGAAATACAGTCAGTACCAAGCACAAAGAAGTTTCAGTGTCCAACTGACGCGGATCGTGCTCTTTTCTCCAACTCTAACCCCACTTTTCCAGACCCTGGGGTCAGCAGCAGCAAATGCTGCCTGCCTCCGCCCTCTGCATCCAGACAAAGTGGCAAGGTAATGCAGCCTCACCTTGGGGATCCAGGCAAACAGGTACCTGAGCGTCTCCACGTTGGAACCTCCGGGGTCTGGAGTACACCCATTGTCCTCTCCAGGCTGTCTGTCCATCTTGAATCCACTCACAGGCATTCCAAAAAAAAAAAAGTTTTCACAAGGCCAGGCTTCGAAAGCATAAAATTAGCTTCAGAAAAGTCCTGAACTTGAGCTAGCATGTTATTGGGCAAATTTTGAGTGCCATTTGCATTCATTTCAAACAGCTCTTGGAGGGGTTCTGGGAAATCTGTTGGGCAATGATTTTAGATTTCATTAGACACCAGTCACTAGACGCACGGGCATCATAGTGCTCTCTGCACATGGTTCGTAAGCAGCTGAAAACCTGAGATCAAGTGCAAGGAGGACTCCGGCTGCCAAATTTCAGAGCAGGAGGAAAAAAAAAAGAAATCTGGAATGTGTTTCTACTTACTGTCCATTCCAGTAAAATGAAACGGTCTCTCCTCCAAACATGTGTTACTGCTTAGGCCAGAAACTGTATATATTGGTCTAAATCCAGAATGGTCTATGTGACATATTACTCCATATGACAAAATTACTACAACCTGCATTCTCTGTACAAACGCCTGTTGCAACAGTATAGGATGATAATTTGTTGTACAACAAAAGTACATAATAATTTCATGTCAGTGTGGGCCAGGCCTCGGGATTTTCAAAGGGAAATCTTGGAGGCATGTGGACCAGTACTGAATCTGCACCCCCCTCCCAATTCCTCCACTTCCCCCCGCCCCACATGCTCATATGGTATGTGATCAGGATGGGAGAAAGTGGGGCTTTATTTATAACATACCATATTCCACTTGAAAGTGACAAGAACACACACACACACACACACACACACACACCTAAAAATAAAGCCAAATGGAAATCTGGTGTTCTCATGCATGAGGCATCAGTGGCCAGAGCTGGTTCACCTACTAAAGGGTAAAGGAAGGTAATGAAGCCAAAAGACAGGAATGTTCATCTTTCAGCACTGAGCTGTTTTGAACCCATCCAGAGCGAAGCCACGTGAATTCCTCAAGACCCCCCAAACCACAGCCTCCTCTTCGGCCCTTGTCTGGGCTAGGGTTTCATTACGAACCCCGGGCCCCATTCCAGTCCTCTCATCTGTCCCTCTAAGCGGCTCCGACAGATCACTCGACAGTACACGGATTCTCGTTGCGATAATGTCTTGGAGAGTAACAACCTGAAATATGATCCAGTCAGAGTGCGTTAACGGTAAAGCATTTCTTTATGACACTTTTCACAAAGCAAGGTTGCAAACCAGGGAGAAATATATAACTAGAAAAATTGAATGCAGAGCATAAAACTACTCAGTTGCTAATACATTTTAGTGTGACACCATTTTTCCTGATGTGGAAACTTTGATTATAGGAAAACATTAAAACATTCTTTTTTCCCCCCTCCCTCCTTCCTTCCTTCTTTCTTTTCTTTTTCCTTTTCTCTCCTCCCTTTCTCTTTCCTTCCATCTTTCCTTCCATTTTCCCTCCCATTGGATATGGTTTCAGAGTGGAAAACAAGAGATTTTTCTGGGTAGGCTTCTCAAAGTCTCCTTTCCTGGACGTTCCCCCTTTCCTGGATGTACCTCCAAATGCCACCGATCCTCCCCCAACCCAGAGCACAGCTAAATGTCAAACCTACTGCTCTCCCAGCAAATTAGCTGGGCTCCTCTCAGATACACTTACAATATTCCTATAAAGAAAAAGATCCTATAAAAGCCTTTTATATCTCAATTACATCAAAATCTAACTTAATTTGTCTGTGCTATCAAGGGCCGTGGCTTAAGCTACTGTGGCTTAAGAGAACTAAGTTTTCTCTACAGTCAGCCTGAGCAGCCTGACCTGTCTTCTGGGTTTGGTGACCGTCGAAAATCCATCTTCTTAGAGTTTTTTGGTTCAATAAAACCTGAAACATATTTTGCCTGGCATTTTTCCTCAGGATTTTTAAACCCGTGTGCACTTTATGGCAAATGAGATCCATATGTCCCTGATTCATTGATACTTAAGCCATTAGGATGCTGTTTTGTAAGAACACTTTGATGTCTAAGGGCTGTCGAGCTATTTGGATGGCTTTTTTTTTCTTCACAAACAGGAAGTTTTCCCTTCTCCGGGAGTACACAAAGTGAGAGGCTGGCTCCCCCAGAATGCCTGACAGTGAGCAGGAAGTGGTTCCAGCCCGTCAGGATGTGTTTGTCCTGCTTGGCCACAGGACAGCCCCCAGACCCTCCCCCCAGGGGGTGGGGTGGGAAGGGGTCTTGTGTAAGGAGCCTCAGAGCCGGCATTGGGCCTGGCCTGGCGCCTGGGTCATTAATGCCCTGCCCACACCCCTGGGACTCAGACCCGTCTCCCAGAGTGGACTCAACATGCCTTGGCATGTTTATTGCTTTTATGGGACTTCAAAATAACATGTGACAAAACAAAGAGCCAAATGCCATGGCTGGGGAGAAAGGTCGGGATGTCACTTGGCTTCCTTTCTCCAGGACTGCTGCAGGGATGGTGACCTAGACTTGGTTCAGGGAGTGGGTAGGACTCAAGCGAGGAAGTTTGGAGACCAGTTCCAGGTGACTGAGTTTGGAATACCAGCTCTGCCGCCCACGACTTGAGTGAGTGGTGTCACCCATCGGAGCCTCAGTTTCCCCCTCTGTAAATAGTAACACCCAGAGTAAGGGCAGCTGCACCACCACACCTTAGTGGTCACTCTCACCTACAACGGACACTTGTCACTTGTTTGGCTTTCCAGCACTAGATCTGCTCTTTCTGGTCTACCCAATGCTCTCTCTTAGGTGAGGACTGAGGGCTATCTTCTAGTCCCAAGAGGCCAGACTCCCCCCTCCTCACCCACTGCAGCCAGGGAGCCATCACATGATATCAGCTCAGCCGGTGGGATGCTTTCATCTGTGATTTTGAATCTTGAGCTTATGACTTCAGCACACAAAGACAGCTGCAGGTCAGGCTTGCCACAGCAGCCGTAGAGCTGGGGATCACTTATTTCTGCTGCTTGAGGCTGCCTCTCTATCCCGGGACATCCTTGGTTCACACTCACAGTCCAAGCCTAGCTCTCCAGGCTCCTGTCAACTCTGGGAGCGCCCAAAGTCCTTCTAATGAGGACTCTTGTGCTCAGGACAGAGGAAATTTTTGTCTTGCAGCCAACAGCCCCAACAAATCCATACCCCTGAGCTCAGTCTTCACATTCATCCTGATGTCTACCCCAATGACAATCCCTACTCATTGCAAGCGCCTCATCTAAACAAGCCCATCATTGTTCACTTGAACCAATCCTTTGCCAGTTCCCGTGGCTCCTTTGTTGTCCTAACTCTCCCACCTTGCAAAACCCCAACCCTAGATCAGCCTACCTGTTGATGCTTCGTGGCTCTAACTCCCACACCAGAGACACTGGAGTCACTTCAAATCCAGGGTCTCCAAACTCAACCTAGTTCTCGGCGGTGCCCTATGATCCTGCTGGGGTCCCCTGGTGAACCCCCTCACCCCAGCCCAACGTAGCTGTCCCAAACATTAAATTCCTCTTCCAAATCTCCAGCCTCACCAGTGCCTCCCCTCTCAACAAATGTTCTTACCAGTGTTCATTAGCTTGATAGCAGCGATCGCTTCACAACGTATGCATGTCTCAAAGAGTCAAGTTGTACGCCTCAAATATACAGACTTTTTAAAAATTACACCTCTAAAAAACTGGGGGGAAAAAGACTACCCTTGACTTTCTGCCCTTTCTGTCCACACACCCACACACTAGCCCCACAAAATTGTCCCTGTAGGCACAATCTCCTTTCCTTCTTGGCTCCTGTGGCCCCCGGACAGATGTGCTGCCTCTTGTGCAAGGCTGTTTCTTTCTCCCTTCTCCTTTGGCTTTGGACCAAAACACACCTGAGTTCAACATCAGTCCTGCCACAAAAACTAGCCACATGTAGCCGTGGGTGTGGTGGCTCGGCTCCCCACGAACAGTCCCTCCTGGGCTTTCGTGGCATCGCAGAGGACAGCGTGTGTCCCCAGACGCTTTTGGCTGCATAATGGTAACATGATCACCAGTGATGACATACCATTACTATATGACCTGTCGATCATGAAGCAACATGTCCTGAGATATGGGAGCAGATGATTCCTGTACTCCAATTTTTTTATTTTAAAAATTTTTAAATGTTTATTCATTACTAGAGACAGAGAGAGAGAGAGCGTGAGTGGGGGGAGGAGCAGAGAGAGAGGGAGACACAGAATCCGAAGCAGGCTCCTGGCTTTGAGCTGTCAGCTCAGAACCTAATGCGGGGCTTGAACCCCTGAACCGCAAGATCATGACCTGAGCCGAAGTGGCTGAGCCACCCAGGTGCCCCTCCTCTAATCCAATTCTGATAACAATACAAAGTATTCGTGTCAGAGTTCCTGGGGAATGGAGCTAGGCTTGGGGGGACAGGGCATCTGAAAGGCATCTACTCCAGGCTTCCTACCACCTGGCAGGACCCTCTGCTGGACAGGCAGCAAAACCCTCCCTGGCACGGCCAAAGGGAATCTGTCGGAAGGGAGCCGGGAGAAACCTGAGAAGGCATGCCGCCTGAACCCCCTAACCTGACATCACGCCGCTCTTCACGTTGGCCTGCCCGGTTTGGGCTCATCGCCGTGAGCAATTTTGAATTGACGTGTGTGTGCCAGAGTATTCTTCGCCAACCCTCCGATGCAGTATTTCCGAGGAAGATTTCACCAGGTGTCCAGGCGATGGCACCTTTTTGAGTTTGGTCGCCTGGTCCACAGCAAAGGCTGATGTGACCCTCTCCTCGGAGGGCCGCCGGGAAGACTGTTGGAGGGGACGGGACGGAGGCCTCAGCACCCGTGGCACACAGTCAGCTCGCAATGAATAGTGCTGCTTTTTGCTCACCTGGCTCCCCACTCACCCAACTGGAATGTGCAGCCTCAGCCCACATCCAGTTACCGCCCCATCTCTTTCTTCCCTCGACAACCGAATTTCTGGAGTTCCCACCCTGGCAAGTTCTACGACCGACTGCACTTCCCACTCCTGCCTTAAAGCTTGCCGCCCTCTCATTTCTGCCCCAGCCTCCCCTCTGCAAGTCCTCTCCTCAGGCTCACCAGCCACCCGTGGCAAGGCCTCTTTCTGTATGTACCTCAATGGTGCAAAGAAGCTGCTGGAAGAAGCAACCTCAGTCAGTTTGGGACCAGAGTGTGCTGAGCAAGGTGCTGAGTGTATGGTTGTAGGTGATTGTGCAAGGGTGACACCCCCTTGAATTGTGTGCCCAAGGCACCGCACTCCCCTCTCCCCGCCCCCCCCCCAGCCCTGGCCCTGCTTTCCAATATGATCCAAAGTGCAGTTTATTTTTAATCCAAAAGGATACAAGAGCCACACAGACAATCGAAAGCAGCAGTCACTAAGAGGAATAAAATGGGGACAGTGACTTCCTCTGGCTATTCATTCCCATAGGAATGCAAGCCCAAGGTTGCCAGATTCTAACCTATCAAGAATTTGGAAAGCTGGATTTTTTGTGTGTGAGAGCTTTATTTTTTTTCATTTTTTTTAATGTTTATTTATTTTTGAGAGAAAGAGACAAAGCACGAGCAGGGGAGGGGCAGAGAGAGAGGAGACACAGAATCCAAAGCAGGCTCCAGCCTCCAAGCTGTCAGCACAGAGTCTGACGCAGGGTTCTAACCCATGAGCCATGAGATCATGACCTGAGCCGAAGTCGGACGCTTCACCAACTGAGGTACCCAGGTGCCCGTGTGTGAAAGCTTTAAATGTCAGCATCAAAGTCAAATTAAAACTCAAACTTTGTGTATGCCCAATAAAATACATTAGGCTAGATTCAGACCTGTTGTTCCGGGGCACAGACCTCTGGCCTGAGCTGGCCAGGAGATAATGCCAGCTGGAAGGTATAGATGTATGTTGGGGATGATGTAGGAAGGGGAGAGTCCAAAGGGGTAAAGAGATAGAGGGTGAGGAAAGGGATTTCTCTGAGCCCAGGAAGAGTGGGGATCCACACCCCCAACTCCAATACCTTAAGGGATGGCAGGAGGTGGCCATCAGGTGGCCACAGGAGGCTGTGTGGTATGATTCTGCACACCGAGGTTTCTAGTCTCTGCGAAACCTCCCTCTCCATGTTCGAGGAGAACATGTTGGCTGGGGCAGTGGACATCCTCCTGGCAACCAGTGTGAACTGAGGTGTTGGAGGAACAAAAATCCTTCCTATGGAACCACCCAGGGAAGGGCGCCCCCCAGTAATGACCAAAGTTGTTTCCTGCTAAACCATTAGAATGGTACCTTCAGGGGACATTTGAAGCTGGTCAAAAGAAAATAGCAAATGCTCATTTCTTGCCCACCTGGGATTCACCTCCTCTATGCTTTTAAGTACACTTTTCCATTTCTGTCTACATTTAGCCTTTTAGAGAATTTTTTCAGAGCTACGCTCTAGCTTAAGAACGGCCATTCCTGAGGCCTATTCTCCCCACTGTATTTCTGGTGCCTACCCAGCATCACCCAATAGAAGTAGAACACGAGCCCCATATAAAATTCTAAATTTTCTAATATTTAAAGAATATAAGGAAACACAAAATTAATTTTAATAATGTATTTTATTTAACCCTACATGTCAAAAATAAATCCCTTTAACATGTAATCAATATAAAAACCAATGAGATATCTTATATTCTCTTAATGGTACTGGTCTTTAAAATCCATTGTGTGTTTTATATGTACAGTACCTGTATATCCATGTGGATTAGCTGTATTTCAAGTGCTCGGTGGCCCTGCTCTGTGGGGGGACTAAAGGCTGGGTGTTGAACAGTGCAGGCTGGGCACGCTGTGAGTGTCCAATGAGTGAGTAATTGGGGGCTGTAAGAAAGTTATTGAATCTCACTAAGCCTCAGGATTCTCAGCAGGGGTGGTACATAGCTTGCAGGCTGGTCCAAAGGTCCACGCTGAGAGGCAGAGACAATGCCTGTGGGATCATGCTACCTGCCCAGTGCCTGCACTCAGCAGGCACAAAGTATACATTCGTGGAATGCATATATGAAAAAAGATGTTAGGTATTGTGTTGTTATATTTGTCTAAAATGGCGATTCTGAAACTTTTGGGCCTTTTGGACATTTCTCCCATCCCCAAAAAACAGATCCAAACTCAAAATATTTGGATAAAATTTCATATTTAGAGTCTCTAAAAACTATCCACAGACTTCCTGGTGTATGGCCTCAGTAAGAAACTAAAGGATTATTTCTATTTCCAACATGTGCTTATCAAGTTTATAATATATGATTAGTATTCTGTATGCTTTCTTTAAGATACTCTTGCCTTTAATTGGTGGTTTTCTTTCTGCAGAATCATTTATAAAACTTGGAAAATAGCTAATCTCCACTTCAATCGAGTGACCTGTGATGATCGTGCCAGTGAGGGAATGCTTTTGAGCAAGTGCAACAAACATTCACTTTTTGCTGTCGAACTGGATTTTCTGGTAGCATCTAAATCATGCACCAGCACTGTATCACCAAATATGAATTCGGTGGCTACAAATCATTTTGCATGACTTGTTCAAATAAAACATGTTTATTGAATCAAAAGAGAAAATGCATAAAAACAGAAATAGGACGGGGCGCCTGGGTGGCTCACAGTCAGTTAAGCATCCCACTCTTAATTTCAGCTCAGGTCATGATCTTGCAGTTCTTGAGATAGGGCTCCAAGACGGGCTCTGTACTGGCAGCACGGAGCCTGCTTGGGATTCTCTCTCTCACTCTCTCTCTCTGCCCGTCCCCGACTCGTGCACTCACACACACATGTGTTCTCTCTCTCTAAACATAAATAAAGAAACTTTTAAAAAATTAGGAAGAGGGGCGCCTGGGTGGCTCAGTCAGTTGGGCGTCCGACTTCAGCTCAGGTCATGATCTCGCGGCGCGTGAGTTCGAGCCCCGCGTCGGGCTCTGTGCTGACAGCTCAGAGCCTGGAGCCTGTTTCAGATTCTGTGTCTCCCTGTCTCTCTGACCCTCTCCTGTTCATGCTCTGTCTCTCTCTGTCTCAAAAATAAATAAATGATAAAAAAAAAAATTAGGAAGAGGACAAAAACACTAATAGTGCTTACCACTCACACATCTGTTCATATTTTTATCTGTTTTTCCTACACCTTTTTTCTGTGTATAAGTTCCTGATAATTATTATAGGTTCACTGATGTTTTATCTATGATTGTATGTCATATTTATATGTATATTCAATTATATTTATTTTTATATCTTGACATATATATTTTAAAATTTTTATGTGTGTGTATATTATATACATATATTTCCCACTTTTTAAAATTTATCGTTCTTTCTTTCTTTGGGATATAGTCACCATATAGCATTGCATTAGTTTTAAGTGTACAATATATGACTTGGGATATACAAAGATAGAGAGATAAATAGATAGGTATCAAAATGATCTTAGTTAACATCCATCACCACATATAGTTACAATTTTTTTCTTGTGATGAATTATTATTTCTCAAGCATTTCCTTGGATTTCTCTGAACTCTCCTTAAACATTATTTTAAATGGTTGTGTAATATTCTATAGAATGGAGGCACTATGCTTTCCCTAACCATCCCTCTACTGTTAGATTTTTAGTTGTTTCCAATTGTTTTTATAAATAGCATTAAAATGAACATCTTTCCACATAAAGGTTTCCATCTTGTTAAGTTGAAAGGTCTGAGCATTTAAAAACATGTCATATGCATTTCCATACCCTTTCCGATTTATCCTCTCTTCTGAATTATATTCCCACGAGTAATACCAGAACCTGCCAGGCCCAACCCACTGCAGAGCCGGCCCAGAGCAGACACTGTGGCCTGTGGAGGTTGCCTGCCCCTCGTGGGCTCTGGCTGACATTGTACTTCTGGTCATCCCCAAGGCTCTAAGGCACCAGCAGGCACCTGGGCAGCCTGGGCACAACCTGAAAGTACAGGGAAAGGAGAGCAGCAGACACACAGAGCCACGTGCATCCAGAATCACCTTCTCTCCTTTGAGCAAATGTGTACGGCAGGACCACTGTGTGCCAGCCAGGCTCCAGGAGCTGGTCCTACAATGGGAAGAAAAACAGTCATGCTCCTCCCTCTGGGAGTTTACACGTGATTGGAGATACATCATGGTCACATACGTAATGATCTGTGCAATGGAAGAAAGCAATGGGAGTGTGCCCGATTTAACTTGAGGACTCGCTGGCCTCGCTTTAAACAAAATCTGAAAGCCTTAAGGGGGATGGGAGGGCTACATAGGCAAAGAGCTGGTGAAAAGGGACTTTCAGGCAGAGGGAACTGTGCTTGGAAACTTCCCGGGGCAAAAAGAGTTTGCTGTGTTCCCCAAACTTAGAGATCAGCCTGATGGGAGCATCCCAGAAAGAAGGCAGGAGACTGACACGAGCCTGGAGATGTCGACAGGGCTGCGTCCCACAGGGCCTTGCAGAGCCTGGTCAAGGGGGTGAGCTTTGTCCCAAGGACAAGGAGAAACCAGTGACTAGGTTGGGTGATGACCTGGTTTAACTCACCCCTTGTCAGACTGGCTGCTATGTGGAAAATGCATCAGTACAGATAAGACTAGAGGCCCAGAAGAACACTTAGGGGGGCGATTGTTGTTATCCAGGTGAGAGATGGCTTGGACAAGGGGATGGAGACACAGTTGATTAGGTGGAGGGGTGGGTGTCATCACTGACTCCCAGGATCCTGATGGATGTCACCACTGTTCACTTAAATGGGAAAGGCTGAAGGCAGGCACACTGGACACGGGAGACAAAGCATTCTTATTCTGTCCCTACTGGGTTTCTATTGAGTTGTCCCTGAGACAGAAGTGATAGTTGAAGATTTGACCCTAAGGGAGGAACCGCATTTCAGTTTTCCCAGAAATATGTTGCACCAAGGACCCAATGCTCTTATGGTCTGTGGTTTTCACAGTTTGGAAACGCTGTCGACCATGTATCTCCCAATTAGGGCCTCACAATGCACTTTGGCACAGACACCTTTCTTTGCAGAGAGGAAACCTGTTTAACTTTGTTTAAACCTGTGCTTCATACATTATTTGATCAACGGATTTTTTGTGTGTCTGTCTATAGCACCTATTAATATTCCCTGGCACTGAAATTCAGTGGAAAGCCCTTTAGGAAATATTGATCTGACTATAAAATTGGTAAAAAAAAAAAAAAAAAAAAGTGTAACAGACTCCCTAGCCACAATGAAACACAGAGCAGTGCAGTTTGTGAGAGCCCTTCAAACACACTACCCAAAGACGTCACTTCTTCCCATAGTCACCGAGGTGGAAGTTCCATGGGTAACTTCCTTTTGAGGCCTGATGTCTCCTTCACGCGTTGCCTATGGAAATGAAAACACCCCTGGGAGAGGTTCAGTAACATCTAGTTCATTCAACACACTTGCCCTGTGCTTGATCCTGAGAGACACAGAGAGGAAGACATCCTCTTCCCTCTCGAGGAGCTGACAGTTTCATGAGAAAGATAAGCAGTTTAGCCAATGATTATGACACAGAAAGAAAAGTGCTGAACATACCGTAGGAGCACTGGGGCCGACTCGAGAGTCCAGTCAGGAGGCCCGAGGAAGGCTTCCCTGATGAGATGGCATCTGAGTAGGTTGCCAAATGGGTGGTTTACAGGTAGGAGGGAGACAGAGAGGGCAAAGCAAGGATGTTTTGGAGGTAAAGCCCATCAGGCCTGGGCTTGGCTTAGCCATGCTTCCTTTGATAAAACTGCTCTCTCTCTCATCTACTGTGGGGCTCTCTAATCTTTTCTGCCACAGCAGCCCAGACCATGTTTCAATGGGAATACCTGCTACGAATTCTTCAGTGGCTTCCCAGAGCTTTTAAGATGAAGACCCAAATCCTCAAAATGGACTACCAGGTACTGCCTGGCCCACCCCTAGCCTGCCTTCTGCTTCCTGCCATCCTTTTGCCATGCTCAGTTCTCTGTCCCCTCTAGCCTAATCTTCATTCTCAAACCTGCCCCTCTCCCCCATCTCAACTCCTTTGTCCATACTGTTCCCCCTGCAGAGACACCCTTCCCAAGCCCTGCCCACACTCCTTAGCTGAGCGTTCCTACTTCTCCTTCAGAGCTCGGTTCCAAATGTCACTCATCAGGGAAGCTGTCCTGACCCTTCAGATGATATCAGGCCCCCTCATAGTCCTCTGAACTTTTTTATGTCACGGCATTTACCATAAGATGACACTATATATCTGCTTTTCTTATTATTTGACTAAAGCCAGCCTCTCCCACGAGGAGAGCCTCCCTAGTTCCTGAAGTCAGGGACCATGTTTGACAGTTCATTGCACTGTGTCTGGTGTAAGGTAAGTGTCCAATAAATATTTGTTGCACATATTAATGAATATCAGTGGGAGATCAGGACCTGTCACAGGGAGGGAACTTGGAGAGAAGAGAGTACAGTCAGAGGGCAAATGACATTGTTCAACCAGCAGAGCAGAACCATTAGGAGATTAAGAGATTTACTGCAAGGAATTGGCTTACACAATTGCGGAGCCTGGCTAGATAGGTCTGAAATCTATAGGCAGGCCGTCAGGAAGGACAGGCTGGAAACCACTGGGCATAGATGGGCACTGATGTGCACAGGTGGAATTTCTCCTTCAGCAGGAAAGCCTCAGTTTTGCTATTAAGGCCATTCAACTGGATGAATCAGGCCCACCTAGATCATCTACGACCATCTCCCCTACTTAAAGTCAACCGATTATGGACTTTAACCACATCTATGAAATAACTTCATAGCGACACCTAGTGTTGGAATGAATAACTGGAGACTGTAGCCTAGCCAGGTTGATGCATCAAAAGATCATCACAGACATCAAACCCAGGAGGCAACAGAGAGAAACCAAAAGACACCGAGCTTCAGAATCAGGATGACGCGTTTGCCTCTGCAGCTTCTAGCTGAGTGACCCCAGTGTGGCAGAGACTAGCTGACTCTTTAGCAGAAACATTTCCTCTTCTACTTGGGCACACAGGTAGACTACCTTCGTGAGCTTCCCTTGCAGTTAGATTTGCCATGTGACAGAGTTCTAGCCAATGAAAGTGAGAAAGGTGTGTGCCACTTCATGATCTGGCCCATGAAACTCCCCGGTCCTTCTCCATGCTTTCCTCCCCTCCCAGCTGGCTGGAAGGGAGCTGGCCTCCAAGACAAGATTTCCATGTTGGAATTTGCATTGGAATTTACACATTGAAGGCGGAAGCACCTCCATTATCCCGGGTCTCTGATGACTGCAAAGAGAAGGTTGCCCCACTGACTTTTTCACCTTCCAACTACTGTCAAGCGAGCCGAAAATAAACATCATAGTGTTTAAGACTACATATGTCTGGCATTGGGTCTATTTGTCACCAGAACTAGTGTTAACACTAACTAATGCAAATGCACTTTTTGCAAGTTTCTAAACCTTTCTGAGCTTTGTTTTACTCATCGCAGCAAAGGGTGGAAAGCGTGTTCTCCTAAAGATGCAGATGTATCGTTGGGGTCTCTTTTACAACGGCAGAACTCATATTCAACCGTAAGAGATCTGCTTGTCTCATGTAAAAATCCAGGCATGAGCACTTCAGGGTTGATATGGGGGCTCCAGAGTGCCAGGAACTTAGGTTCCTTCTCTTTTGCTGCTCTGTGTCCTCGTGGACCCAATGGCTCACCATCATGCATTCATGCCAGCCAGCATGTAGAGGAGAAAGGACACGCCCCTTTCCTTCTAAGGGCAAGACACTGAACTTGCACAGATCTCTCTGTTCACATCCCATTGACCAGAATACACTCCTAACTAGCTAAAAGAAAGGGGTGGGACATGCCTTTATTCTGGATACTGATGTGCAGAGCTTAACATCGGGGGTCCTGATCCTATTGGAGAGAAGGGACAATGGACACCAGGAGACAACCTGTAGTCTTTGCATCGATGTGAACCATTTAACATGGGCTTCACCCTCATCTCCCAGTCTCTGTACCGCCTTCGATGTGCATTTAGATAAGATTGTTACCAGTGCTCTTGAGCCTTTATTTAACAAGTCACCAGACACCAGGCTGGACAGAGGCCTGCCCCGCCCTCCCCATGCAGATGATTGACAGGGGCAGCCTGTGGCCTGACCCCCATCGAGCTGCATCCCTGTGGTCTAAGTGATAGCAACACGTCCTCAACACTTGCTTTTCGGAGCCCAGATGTCAGCCACATGAAGCCTAATGATCTGCAGCTGGTCCTTGGGCATCCGTAGACTCCCAGAGGCCCAAACCAGGGAATGATAATAATTATAATAATAATTGCTACCATTTAGTGCTTGCCCGTGGCCTGGGTGCCAAATGGAGCCCTTTACATGACTGCTCATTTGCACACAGACTGTAAGTTAGGAGGTATCTTCTCCACTCTATAATGAGACAACTGAGGCTCAATAAGCAGACTTTCCTGAGTCCTCCCAGCAAGTAAGTGGCCAAGCCAGGTAGGATTTGAACGCAGAGCTTTTTTCACTCCTCCCCATTTTCTAAAATATTGATAGTGGAGAGCTTGCAGCAACTTCTGTCATCTTTCTCTGTAACACCCATTCCCTTTACCCTCCAAAGACCTCTCGGTTCCCTTGTAGGGATGTGAGGGGGGTGGGGAGGACCACACCCCCCCCCACTTACTGTCCACATGGTCTAGGCCCCAGAAGTGGACAACATGGCCCAGGCCTAAGCTCATTGGTGTGTTACACCCCATGGCCACACTGATCGTGGGTCTGTGACCCCACTGAGCAACCTCTGGCTGGGAAGGTGACACTGAATCAGAAAGCAGGTGAGGCTTGGCCCTGAGGCTGCCAACTTGTGAAATTCAGAGAGAGATGGAGAAGGTGCGTTCTGGGAGTGTCCTTGATTCCCTGCACCAAGCCCTGCCCGAGCTGGAATTACCTGGGTGGTTCAGTGATGTGCGCCCAAGGCTGCACATCCAGGAAGCTGGCTGAGATGGGATTTGAAGCAGGTCTGGAGCACTTGGCCACGCACCAGAATAAAGATGATGGCCGTGCCACAGCCCGATAGGGTAGATTCCACTCTCCCCTGCGATCCTATCTCCACTGACCCAGCCCTTTTACCTTTTTCCAACCTCACCTGGAACCCGCAAGGCTTATTCATTTGTGACCAATGTGGCCTTGATCAAACGGCTCGAAATTCCTGCCCTGAGTGCCCTCACTGGGTTGTACTTAGTATTTTACCCATTAAATGCTGATGGTACCATCCTAAGCCGCTGGGGGTGTAGGGAGGGGTGCTGATGCTACTGCGGGGCTTCCAATGTATCGGGGTTTGCTACGTGTCAGGTGCTTTCCTGTGTGCCCCACAGTCAAGAGTGAGCCAACACAGAAACGATTCCCACCCTTGAAGATCTAACAGTCTAGTACCCAGTGGAAACTTCTGGGCCTCCTTCCGGGACTGAGTTCAGAAATTACCAATAGACACTACATTTGGGTTTGCATTCTTAGATTAAGGCTTCGCAATGGAAGCCTGCAGCTTCAGCCCATTATGGGCTGCTTAAATGCTTATCAGGTATGTGCCCAGATGTTGAACATGAGGGAGAATAAGGGATGTTACTTTTCATAAACTGTTTCATAATTGGGTATCAGTCAGGGTCTCAGGAGGAAACAGATGGCACGTGCAAAAGGAGTGTTAGAATTTAGAGGTGTGAAAGCCAATAAGGGGGTGTAAAGCCCCCAGTGGGGACCTGCCACCACCTACAGGCAAAAGAGGCAAGGGGAAGAAAGGTGGGGCTGCAGAATCCAGAAAGAATCTCTCTGTGGCTTTCCCACGGATCTGATGTTGTGCGACTGCAGCCATTAGCAATATATGTCCCAGTTCTGTATCTAAAGCTCAGTTTTGGGGTGCCTGGGTGGCTCAGTTGGTTAAGAGACCTACTCTTGACTTCGGCTCAGGTCATGATCTCACAGTCTGTGAGTTCGAACACCACACTGGGCTCTGCACCGACAGTGCAGAGCCTGCTTGGGATTCTGCCTCCCTCGCTCTCTGCCCCTCCCCCACTTGCTCTCTATTTCTCTCAAAATAAATAAAAATAAACTTAAAAAGGAGTACCTGGGTGGCTCAGTTGATTGAGCGTCCAACTTCAGCTCAGGTCATCATCTCGTGGCTCACAAGTTCAAGCCCCGCATCAGGCTCTGTGCTGACAGCTCAGAGCCTGGAGCCTGCTTCTGATTCTGTATCTCTGGCTCTCTCTGCCCCTCCCCCGCTTGTGCTCATTATCTCTCTCTCAAAAATAAATAAACATTGAAAAAAAATTTTTAGTAGACTTAAAAAAAGAAAAATAAAGCTCAGTCTTTTCTCCTGGGCTCCAGCCCACCCAATGCCTGACGGCTGGTTCCACCTGAGTCAGCCACAGGCAATGCAAATACAACACATGAAAAATCAGCAGTCAGAGCTGGTTTACTACGTAGGCAAGTGAAGCATGCATCCAGCAAAACAGAGGGACCAAATAAACAAGGAACAGAAAGTATTTCAATAAATTGCTATTTCAAAAAAGTATCTGAGTGTGCAAGGTGGTTACACCAGTGCCAGGACAACTAGATAGTTGTAAGGACAAAAGTGGACCTATCTCTTGTGTCATACCATGCACAAAACATAACTCTCATAACAGCTAAAAATTCTAAATTTCTAGAAGAAAACATAGGAGAAAATCTTTACAGACTTGGGCTGAGCAAAGGTTCCTTGGATGCGACAAAAACTGTGAACCAAAACAAAACATTATGAATTGATTCTAACAAAATTTAAACCTTCTCTTTTTCGAAAGCCACAATTAATTAAGAAAATTAAAGGCAAACTACAGACCAGAGAAGTTATTTTCAAAACAATTGTTTGACAGAGGGCTTGTATCCAGAATACAAAAAGAAAAAAAAAAAAAAAGAAAACCTTCTACGACTTGACAAGAAGAAGAGAAATCATCTAATTCTTTTTAAATGGGGAAAAAAACCCACTTTGCTTCTCAAAAGAGGGTACATGAATCTCTGATACACATATAGAAAGATGGTGGTTATCGGGAAAATACAAACTTAAACCACAGTGAGATACAACTTCATATCCACCGAAATGGCTAAAAATCTTTAAAAGAAAAGAAAATAAAAAGTCTGATGGTACCAAGTGTTGTTAAGGATGTGGTGCAAATGACATGCTCGTGTACTGCTGATGAACAACAGAATGGTACAACCACTTTGGAAAACGATTCAGCAGCTTCCGCAAGAAGTTGAATATCTACTTAGCATAGGATCGAGCTCTTCCACATCCAGGTAATTACCTGAGATAAATGAAAATACAGGCTTGTACACAAATGTTCATAAGGGTCTGTTCACAACAGCCAAAACCTGAAGGCAATCCAAATATCCAACAACATGTGAATGGACAAATTGTGGGTGTATTTACACAGTGGAATACTACCTGGAATTAGAAACAAACACACAGGGGCGCCTGGGTGGCGCAGTCGGTTAAGCGTCCGACTTCAGCCAGGTCACGATCTCGCGGCCCGTGAGTTCGAGCCCCGCGTCAGGCTCTGGGCTGATGGCTCGGAGCCTGGAGCCTGTTTCCGATTCTGTGTCTCCCTCTCTCTCTGCCCCTCCCCCGTTCATGCTCTGTCTCTCTCTGTCCCAAAAATAAAAAAAAAAAAAAAAAAAAAAAAACGTTGAAAAAAAAAATTTAAAAAAAAAAAAACAAAAAAAAAAAACAAACACACAACAACAACACTAGGAATCTAAGAAGTAGGACACAGAGTAAAAGAAACCATACCAAAAAGAGTATTTTCTGAATTATTTCATGTATGTGATGTCCCAAATCAGGCAAACTACTTTATACTCACAGAAATCAGAGCCGCATTTGCCTGGGGTAGGGGATGTAGGGCCTGAGCGGGAAGGGGCACCGGGGAACTTTCCGTAATTATGGGAACATTCTCTACCTTGACTGGGGTGGTGGTTACCCAAAAGGTGTACGTAGTTGACAAAATTCATTGAACGGTGCACTTAAAATGTGTGCGTTTATTGTATGTAAGCTATAGCTCAATAAAGGTGACTTTTGAAAAATGTGTTTAAGCAGGGGCATCTGGGCGGCTCAGTCGGCCGAGCGTCTGACTGGCCCAGGTCATGATCCCGCGCTTCGTGTGATCTCTTTGTCAGAAGAGAGGCACAGGGCAAGGTGTGGGGAGGTCCCACGCATGCCCTCCGTGCCCCCCTCTCTCCCCGCATCTCCACGCGTTCACACGAAGCCCATGTGCTCCACGACGCACTCTGAACTTCATCCTTTTGGGTTTTCAAGGAGGCTTCATTGCACAGGTATGACTGATTATGTCATTGATCGTTGCTGATTGAGTTAAATCTCCAGCACCTTCCCCACCACCCTCAGAAGTCAGGGGGCAGGACTGTAAGTTCGAACCCTCTAATCACAGGGTTGGTTCTGGCAACCAGCCCCCATCCATGGGTGGGGTCCTGAGGTCTCCTCATTAACAGAACAAAAACCAACTTTATTGCTCTAATCACTTAGGGGATCCTGAGGGATTCAGGAGCTCTGTGACAGAAATGGGGACAGAGACCAAATACATACTTGTTACCATAAGTCACAGTGCCACCCTCCCTCTCTTCCACCCTCACATCCCATCCACCACCAAGTCCTGTTGCTCCCGGCTTCTCCCCTTTGACTTCTCTCCGTGCCCGCAGTCCCCACGCCAATTCAGGCTCCTTCACCATCTCTCTGTCTCCTGTTTTCCCTTGCTCTTTCCAGGCTGCAATCCATTGTACTAGCAACATGACCTTGCAACATCCCTGCTTCCAATCCTCCTGCCCCTCAGGTGGAGACAGCACCCTGCCCACCCAGTGCCCATTCTCCTCTCCTCCCTTAGGACAAGAGCCTATTTGGGTAGGACTGGCAATCAGTCCAAATGAGAACCTACATTGCCAAGCCCTTTCAGATACATATCTAAGTTTTGCACAATAGTATGGGGGTGGGAGTTACTTGATGGGGCTTCCAGGAAAGCATATTTACTAAGGAACTGACTCAGCTGGGAGACCCATTTGACCTTTCCAGGCCCTCCTTCTTACTGACTGGAATACTAACATGATGGCTAGGGTGGCAGGGGCTAACTGGTGACCATGAAGGGATACTGAGGATGGAAACCAGTTCTAGGAATGGTGGAGCTGGGAGATAAAACATAGTCTGGGATGTTGACAACTGTGAACTGCCAACTTCTGGATTCTTCTGCAAAAGGGAGAAGTATCTATCTTGCTTGCACCACAGAGAAATATCTGTGTCTCTCTTACAAAGAGCTGAAAATAAGTCCTAGCTCTTACAGTATCCTAAATGCCCTCCACAGAGAGTACTGGATTCCTTAACATGGTACTTCATCCTCTGGCCGTCTAGGCTTTTATGGATGAACTCCAACGACTTCATTAAATCTTAAGCAAAATCGTGGAAGGGAGTGTTTGTGTGTGTATACATTTTTCTCTAGAAAGGGGATCACCACTTTTCATCAGATCTTCAAAGGGACCTGTGACCCATGCCCCCCCCCCCCCGGCAAAATGTTTTCAACCTTCTATAACAAGCCTGCTTAGTATGCGTAACTATCTCCTTTCGCACATGAGGAAACCGATTCTGAATGTTTAAGCACCTTGTAAAGTGCTACACTCAGGGCAAGTGAAGGGAGAAGCCATGGATGAATTTTGGAGGAAAAGACACCACGAAGAGAAGCAGAGTATTTCTCAGGGTCGGAAGCCAGAGCAGGGGACCTGCGTTTGCACACTGGGCCTGGGATGTGCCAGGACTTTCCTAGGGCCTTCTGCGTCCCTATGCCAGCATGGCTTTCATTACTGAGGGCCATCCTTTTAATGAGCTGCCTGCCTTCAGTTCTGCTTGACTGTAATGTTCTCCAGCTGATTCCTCAGTAATGGAGAGGCTCTGGCTTTTGAAGTCATCTCATCAACCCAGTTTGTTGCTCTGTTCAATTTGGGGGGTTACCCCGGAGAGGTGTAAGCCCCCATATTTCCAAGGGTGCATTAGAGCATGTGCTTGGAGCCTTATTCAGTGGCCATAGTGGGGCCTAACAGGCCCAGCTAACTTCTGTAAGCCCTGTTTTGCTCAGTTCCAGGAGAGAATTAATGCAACTTGTGAAAAATCACAAGGTTGGCTGAGCACCTGATTTGCTAAGCCCCCTACCAAGCCTCACAGACTCCCTTTGTAAGCATTTTCTCACACTCTTGGAACAACATTAGGAAGGATTTTGTGTAGCGGCCTTTTTTCTTCCTGTATTTAGGTGGCCAGCATCTGAATTCCTTCCTGTGTTTGGGGTATTCCCTAGTGCATGAATCTTAGTGAAAGGCAGGGTCCTTTAGTTTCCTTTAGGAAACTAAAATCTAGGCACCTCCCTCACCTTCCAGCCTCCCCTGCAGGCACCACCAGCCATCATTTCATAATGTCACATGGGAGCTAGTGACACTAAGCTGAGGGACAATGATGAAACCACCCTGGTAGAAGCAGCCGGAGTGAAACATGTCACTTCTGGCACCAACACTTAGTGGCCACTACAGGGGCGTAGCATGGCCATTTATGGCATCTGGACCTTGGTCACTACAGTGGTAACAGAGTCCTTGCAGGACAGGCTCAATGACTTGATTGTGGCCAATGTTCTGGCTGCCCTTTCTTCCAAGCCAGTTTTCCTCTTCACATTATAGATGGGGTAACCAAGGTTACCCATGAGCAAAGTAACCCATGAAACATACTAGCCATAGTCTGGGACCACTGTCCAGGTCTCCCAAACTTGAGTCCAGTGCACTTTTCTCTGACCTATATTCCCTCTTTAAACTTGGAAGTCAGCTAGAAAATATTCTAAAGCCGGGGCACCTGGGTGGCTCAGTCGGTTAAGCGTCCGACTTCGGCTCAGGTCATGATCTCGCAGTTCGTGAGTTTGAGCCCTGCGTCGGGCTCTGTGCTGACAGCTCAGAGCCTGGAGCCTGCTTCCGATTCTGTGTCTCCCTCTCTCTCTGCCTCTCCCCTGCTTGTGCTCTGTCTCCCTCTGTCTCTCAAAAATAAACTTAAAAAAATTATTAAAAAAAGAGCAAATATTCTAAAGCCACATGAAAATGTAGGTCCTTAATTCCATGACACGAGAGTATCTCACTCCACAAAACAGGCATTTATGTAGCACTTACAATGTACGCGGTCACTGTGCAGGTACTGGGAGAGTATGTTAACTATTGTTCTGTAGCAGACCATCCTTAAACTTAGTAGCTTGAAACAACAAGCATTTATCATTGCTCACGAGTCTTCGGGTCAGCTGAGCGGTTCTACTAGTCTTAGCTGGCTTATGTATGCATCTGCAGTCAGCCACGTGTCATCCAGGCAGCTCTGATTTGGCTGGGATCTCTCCCATGCTCGGGGGTCAATCGGCTGTAGGATGGCTCTCCTCCACATGGACTTCACCCTGTGGCAGGCTAGCCTAGGATTGTTCTTGATGGTGGGGTCCAAGAGAGCAAGTGGAGGCATTCGAGACTTCCTACACCAAGGGTTGGAACCAGCACACCCTCACTTTTGCTGAATCCTATTGACCAAAGCAAGTCAACATGGCAGCCCAGATTGAAGGGGTGGAGAAACAGACACCCCACTTCTTGTGGGAAGAGCGGCAAAGCCACCTTACAAAGGCCAGGCTATCACAGGATGATAATACAAGAGAGAATAGCTGTTCTACTTGTATGCTATCTATGCCTCTGTCTCATCGTTCAAAGGATTTAGGGTAGCTTGCAAAACAAAACATGCAATTGAAAATATAAGTACGGAAACTAAAATCTAGAAGAAAATCCTAAGTCCTGGGAGGAAGTCAAGACTCTGAGAAAACAAATAATCCCCAGGAGCCCTGGGCTCCCAGCAGCCTACTCTCCTCCCATCTGACATGGACTCTCCAGCCTGTGAACGTCTCAAGTCAGGGAGTACAGCTCACCCATCCCCTGACTGGTGCAGAGATGCGTGTTCAGGTACAGTTGTTGATCTGTCCGTGGTACATCCTGCTGAGTTTCCCAGCAGCCGAAGTGGAGGGAGGAGCATCAGTTGCCTAATTGTTGTTGTTTTTGTTGTTGTTAGAGAGAAAATAATTCCCAGCAAAGCTTTCCCTTAACACCTTCTGATAGAAAAAAGTAAGCTTCACGCAGGGCTTCATCCAAGTGGCCCTAAACCCATAAAGGGCCAAATATCTACAATAACCTGACAAGACTAGAATACATAGGATACACAGAGCTGGCTCCTCGGCTGCCTCTGGGTGAAGGGTGGGGGACAATGGTTGACCGATATAAGGCACAGGGTAAACTCACATGATACGCAAGCCATGTCAGATGCGTTGGTCTGCAAGAAGGCAGAGAAGTGGTCCTGTGGTACAAGAAGCAAGGGGTTGTGTCCTTGAAGAGGGAGACATGCCACCCTGGGGAGGCCTCAGTCTGCCAGGTACTGTGCCACAGAGCACCCATCCAGAATCCCCTTCGCTCTCTGACAACCACTTGTGATGGGCATTTCCTCCTGTAATGAAAGAAGCTGGGACTCAAAGGAGCCGGTGTGACTTGCCCATAGCTAGGAAGTGGCCAAAACCTGTCTGTTTCAGCCAGTTCTTTCCCTAGGCCATACGGAGAAGCAATCCACTCTAATCCTCCACTATTATATCAAAAATAGAAACTTGTGTGGGTCAGGAGAAGGGAAATGCATGGCCCCTATAACGCACACGAATACCTGGTTTTTAGAGTTTCTACCTCATTTTTCAGGCTTCAACTTAGAGGAAATGCATAGCACAGTTGCACACTCCCTCTCTCCTATACTTGCTTTTATAACTTGGGCATCTTTTTGTTTGTGTGTTTATAACATTCTTCTTCCATAAAGGAATCTGGGGGTGGCGTAAACAAAAACACGTACAATGTATGGTACACAGAACACGAGAACCAAGGCAAAGAAAAATGTACCGGTCACAAGGTGGTATAGAATAACCTGAAATTGAGCTTTGAATGTGGTTCTGAGCTTCCTGTCAGCCAAAGCAAAAAAAAAAAAAAAAAAAAAAAAAAGAGGAGAGAGATTACAAGATTAGTTATTCACATATTTTCAGAAGGGGAGGAGGGTATACCTTTTCCTCAAGTTTCTCCTAACACTGAATTCTAAAAGAAATTTATTTACGAAACATCACCGAGTGATACAAAGATATCTTCAGTGATATTTTTTGTAATGAATACATTCATGAATTTTATATGGCTATCTATGCATGACATTAAAGCTCAACTCAGAAAATACAATTCTGGGGTGCCTGGGTGGCTCAGTCAGTTAAACATCCAACTCCTTTTTTTTTTTTTAAAGAGAGAGAACGTTCAAGTGGGGGAGAGGGGCAGAGGGAATGAGAGAGAGAGAGAGAGAGAGGGAGAGAGAGAGAGAATCTTATGCTTAAGAGCAGGCTCCACCCTGAGCACAGAGCCCGAGGCGGGGCTCAATCCCATAACTCTGGGATCATGACCTGAGCTGAAATCAAGAGTCAGATGCTCAACTGACTGAGTCACCCAGGAGCCCCAAGCACCTGATCTTGATTTCAGCTCAGGTCATGATCTCACATTCATGAGGTTGGGAGATGGAGGCCCACACTGGGTTCCACACTGGGCATGGAACCTGCTTAAGATTCTCTCTCTTCCTCTCCCTTTTCCCCTCCCCCAATCATGCTCGCACACATGTATGCTCTCTCTCTCTCTCTCTCTCTCTCAAAATAAAATAAAATAAAATAAAATAAAATAAAATAAAAATCCAAGACAGGAATTCTGACAGGTATTATAGGAAACTGACAGGAATGGGCTCTTTAAATACTGCTGGAAGTTCACACATAATTGTCTCTTTTAGTATTCAGGCACAGTATTGTGGTGCTTACTAGATTTTTTCACTCCATATCAACCTTTTCAGCTGCAAGTTGTAGAAAACCCAACTTCAAAGTGATTTATCAAAAAAAAGAATTTTGGGTTCATGTTATTGAAAAGTTCTGGCTTCAGGCACAGCTAGATCCAGGGGTTCACAGAAGGTCAAATCAGGTTGGTTTCTCAACAACTCTCAGTACTACGCTTGCTTCATTCTCATGATTCTTGTGGTGGCAAAATGGTTCCTATAACTTTGAACTTATATCTGGTCTACTTCATGCCCAGAGGGAAAGAATTCCCCCAGCAGAGAAATGTGCCAATAACCTCAGGGGGAAAAAAAGCATTTACTTTTTCACCATCTCAGTTTTGTCATGAAAACATCCCAGAGCCAATGATGGTGGTGAGAGGAATGTGACACCTACCTGGGTTAAGCTGCAATCCCTTAACCTGACCACACACCTTGAGAGCTGCCAGGAAAGAGGAAACGGATGGGGAGGAGAGAGACAGCAATGGTCGTGATGCACATCTTCTAAATTCATAGACCGGCTTGCAAGAAAAGAGGGCTTGGTCTATGAAATCAGATTATTTTCAGAGGCCTGAGAGATTACCAATTCTTCCAGAACTTCATGCTTATGCTTTTAATGATCATTCAAATTTATAATCATTAAATTATTGATAACGAACTCCCTAAGCCATTTTCTAGGTGGGCAGAGAGGGTCACTTGACTCTCACCCTTACAGTTCAGCAATTACCATCCCTCTCATATCTCCTATTTTATTGATTCTAAGATATACATTTTTTTCACATATTAACACTTCCAAAATTGGGTTGTGGGGTAGCTATTAAGCCATCCAAAAAATAGGCCGGTTCTCTCCCTCTGGGAACAAGGTAGCGTCGCACTTCTCCAGTCGCATAGCCCTTTGAAGTTAAACGTGCCCATGGAACTTGCTTTGGCCAACAGTGTGGTTTCTGAATAGGAGCCTTAAAGAGCCAGTGCGGTTGGCCATGTAGCTTTGTCCCTGCCAAATGATCACGGAGCCTCCCCTAGTCTGGCCTCCTGTTATGGGCTGAATTGTGTCCCCCTCAAAATTTGTATGTCGAAGCCCTAACCCCCGATAGCTCAGAATGGAGCTATATTTAGAAATAGGGTCTCTAAAGAGATAATGAAGTTAAAATCAGGTCATTACGGTGGACCCTAATCCAATGTGACTGGTATCCTTATAAGAAGAAGACATTAGGACACAGATACCCAGAAAAGCCCACATGAGGACACAGGGAGAAGACAGCCATGTACAAGCCAAGGAGAGAGGCCTCAGAAGAAACCAGCCCTGAGATCACCTTGATCTTGAACTTTTAGAAATGTTAAACAACATTTCTGTTGTTTAATCCCCTTGTCTGTGGTGCTTTGTTATGACAGCCCGAACAAACTAATAGAGTCCCCAGGAGACCACAGTGAGCAGAACCCTCCGATCCCCTGCATCTGGCAGGTAACATAAGCTAGAAATAAACTTTGGTTGTATATGCCACTGGAACTTTGTGGCTGTTTGTTACTGCTGCATAACCTATTCTATCCTAACTGAAAAGGATACACGTGGCAGCTGATGTAACAAGAAAGCAATGTGCCACAGTTTGACGGACTGCCTTTTTTTCTCTCTTAGAAGCAATACAGCAACCATCTTGCAACAGGTGTCATTTTATATTAGTTGAAACATGGTACATGCAGCATGTAATAGTTGATAAAACACGCACATATCTCTTACTCCTTTGCATTTCCACAATAACACAGTTGTAGCAGAAATAATAATAACAGCATTAATAACAGCTAACATATTCAAGCACTTATCTTATGATAGCCACAATACCATTTTCCATGCTTATATATATTTTTAATGTTTATTTATTTATTTTTGAGAGAGAGAGAGCATGAGTGGGGAAGGGGCAGAGAGAGGGGGAGAGAAAGAATCCTAAGCAGGCTCCACGCTATCAGCAGAGTCCAATGCAGGGCTCGAACTCACGAACGGTGAGATCCTGACCTGAGCTGAAACCAAGAGTTGGACACTTAACCGACTGAGCCACCCACGCACCCCCATACTTATATTTTTGATCCTCTCAAAAACCCCATGAGGCATATCATCCCCATTTGAAGATGAGGAAATTAAAAATTTTTTTTAACATTTTATTTATTTTTGAGACAGAGAGAGACAGAGCATGAACGGGGGAGGGGCAGAGAGAGAGGGAGACACAGAATTGGAAGCAGGCTCCAGGCTCTGAGCCATCAGCCCAGAGCCCGACGCGGGGCTCGAACTCACGGACCGCGAGATCGTGACCTCAGCTGAAGTCGGACGCTTAACCGACTGAGCCACCCAGGCGCCCCTGAAGATGAGGAAATTCAAAGAAGTAAAATGAACCCCGTGGCCCCACCCTACCCCACGGTAAGTTGTAGAACCCTTAGAAGGTCTCTAAGCCCAGGGGGACTCTGCTGCTTTCCATGAGGCTGTCTGTTTTTTTCTTTTATTTTGTAAATATCACATATCTTTCATTTTGGGATATGCATTATACTTAATAGTAATAAAACTTCAATGTTTTCGTTTAATCATTTAAGCTGTCCAGTGAAACCTGGGAAACTTTTCTCATACACACTTCAAATACCTAAATACATGTAGCTAACCGCTGCACGTGAATATGGTGGAATTTTTTTATGCGTAATATCCATAGCGCACACGATAAGCCATCTTTTTTTGTTCTGGTTGGAAAAACAACCCTTCTCTGCAAACTGTGTGATGATTTATTCGATTGTTGTTATTCATGGCTCGGAAAAACTTAGAATGCTCAAAATAAGCAAAAACAGTTCTGCAGCTGCCGCAGATGTCCTGCTCCCCGATACAAAGTTGGCCCTGAACAGCGTGGATCGCGCAGAAGTGCCAGCCCCCTACTGAAGCCATTAGCACCTTAAAGGAGCTTGCGCTAATGGGGATGTCCCTGTGAAAAGTCTGATTACTGGGAGAATGCCCAAGCTAATCTTTGACCCTGAAATCAGTGCGGCGATCTCCAGGGCCCCTTGCATGCAAGAGCACCCTTTCTCACGCAACTGGAGCTGTACGGAGCAGGGAAGGATGAGGTGTTAAGAGAGTCCTAATGAGCCATGTTACAGATGTGTAAAACAGCTGGGGGGATGATGTCATTGTGCTCACCCTGCTGCCTCTGCTACTTGCTGCTGTTATTAGAAACAGACACTGGAGGAGGGCACCTAGAATACGCGCCCGTCCCTTCGCGACCACTCTCTGGTCCTAATTAGGTAGGCTGGGCCCCAGCTGGTGCACATAAACCCCACCAGGTGACTCCAAACCGCCAAGGTTTATAATCCAGATGAGCTCTGCTCCAGCTTGCACAAGAACGAGGCCATCTTCGGTGAGGGATTTATTGTACTTGTTACATTGTGAGCCTGACCCCGGCTGGGTGGGGAGAAAAATGAAATTCTCAGGGAAAGGATCTGAAAAGGACTACAATTAATCACAAACTTTGAACATGTTCAATTAAGAGTGTGATCCTTAAAGCGCCTTATGTCTGATGATGTCAGACTCTGTCACGGCTGTGAGTTTAAGACTTGTTTTCCAAAACAAACATGAGGAATCATCCTGTCTTGTTGCTAACTCCAAACATACATTTTTTCCCTCATTAAGCTGGAAAAGGAATCCCTTAAGTGCCTACTATGTGCCAAGTGGTTACACAGAGTGGCTTATTTAATACTTTAACAACCCTAGGAAAAATTGTTGCAGGTGAAATTGGGCTCAGAGTCGTGTGGTGATTTATCCAAAATCACACAGCTAGGAAGTGGAGTGGAATTTGCACTCAAGACAGCAAACCTGCAGACCATGTTCCCGGCTTCCCCAACCACATTCGCCAGGACCGCCCCCCCCACCCCCACCCCATCATGGGTCAGTTTCCTGACTACAGGCTACACAACTGGCTTTCTTTCCCTTCATAGCACTGACCTCAGTTTTAATTACATGATTTTCAGAGTGATTAAATCTCCCCCACCAAACTGTAAGCCCCACAGGGGGAGAACCCACATCTCATTTTGGCAACCATTTATATAAGTCACTAGTGGTTGCTACCTATTGTTCATGTCACCCCCTCTCTCCTTGCTAGCTGACTCAAGATTTTGACCTGGTATTTACTTCTTCAAGCGACTCAAGGATAAATCCCAGTTAGTCTAAGCCAATGATGGTGTCCCCATTCCCCTTACCGGTAAATGACGGAGGAGAGAGGCCTGAGGGCCGGTTCTGGTCAATGAGATAGGAAGGGGAGCCAGCTGGAGGAATTCTGGGAAAATTGTTTCTGCTCTTAAAAGCAAAGGCATAGGAAGAAACAGTCTCTTCCCTTCCTCTTGGCATTGTCATCTGTGCATGAGATGCTTGGAACTATAGCAGCTGTCGTGTGACTGTAAGAAGAGCCAGCCAAAGGGCAAAGCTGAGAACAGAGGGGGAAATGGAAAGAACATAACATGGGAGTTGTGAGAATTAAATAGCACATTCATTTATTCATCCTGCTATTATTTGTTGAGTGACTACTAAATACCAAACAATGAGAATGCAACAGTAAGCAAAACCAAAGTGGTCTGTTCTGACAGAGTTCCCTCTCATGAGAGAGGCAGACATTAAATAAGTGAATGTTGATATCATATACAAATGCAGGAAGTTACACTTCCAGTAATGGTACGGTAACTTGTGTTGTAATAACTCTCCTAGCAGCCTACAAACTGGACAAAACAACCATCTGAAGGCAGTGGAGAGTTACCAAAAGCAGACCGAAACTGAAGGGAAGTTGACTAGGTTCCAACCTAAGAATATGCCCCAATGGATGTAGCCCAGAGTGGCTGTAACTCAAGCAAAAATCCTCAGCATTACTGGTTTAAAGAGTCAGAGAATGAAGTTTGAGGCTGCCAGAAGGGTTGAAACCGAGGGGGAAATCCTGGAAAGGAGAGAGCCACAAAATACGAAACGTCTAAAATCTGCACTAAAAACTCTACCTCAAATTCTTGTTGACTCCTGAATTGTGGGTGCGTAGGGAAGATTCCAAGATTCTCAGCAAAAAGCAACAGGCTGGAAGTTGCAGAAACTGAGCAGTTTCAGCTGCTATCCACAGCAAAGGAGACTGAGTTTGGAGTTTAAACTCAACTGAGTCAACAGCTTGGTGGGGCAAAGCCCCACATTCTTCAAAGGAAGATAACTGAATCCAGAAGTCATACAAGGCATGGTTCGAAATCTTCAGGATACAGTAAAAAAAAAATTACCAGGCATGCAAAGAAACAAAAAAGCATGACTCACAGCCAAGAGAAAATCACCATCAATAGATACCAACTCTGAGACAATCCAAATGTTCACATTAGCAGAAAAGCACTTCAAAACAGGTATTATAAATATGTTCTAGGATTTTAAAGGAAAACATTGTCATCATTATAAAACAGATGAGGAATCTCAGCCAAGAAAGTAAAACTATTTTAAAAATAATAACACAATACATACAAAGGAACAAATATACAAATGATGGCTAACCTCTCGTCAAAAACAGTAAAGTCCAGAAGACAATAAAAGGGCACCTTTAAAATGTCAGGAAAAATGTATCAGCCTAGGAATCTATGTTGAGTAAAAAATAGCCTTCAAAAATGAAGGTAAAATCAAGATTTCTTTTTTCAGGTAAATAAAAACATAGAGACTTTCTACACCTTTAATTTATAGAATAGTATATAAAGAACTCCTAGAACTCAAAAAACAAAATATTTAACTTATTTTATTGTCAAAAGACTACAACAGACATTTCATAAAAGAAGATATACCAATGACATTTGAGCACATGAAAAAGCCCTCACCATCATTAGTCATCAGGGAGATATAAATTAGAACTACAATGAGATACCTCTCCATAACCACCAGCATGGCTAAAATTTAAAACACTGACAACTTCAGGGGCACCTGGGTGGCTCAGTCACTTAAGCATCCGACTTCAGCTGAGGTCATGATCTCATGGTCGTGAGTTCAAGCCCCGTGTCGGGCTGTGTGCTGACAGCTCAGAGCCTGGAGCCTGCTTCAGATTCTGTGTCTCTCTCTCTCTCTGCCCCTCTCCCACTCATGCTCTGTCTCTCAAAAATAAATAAATGTTAAAAATGTTTAAAACAAACAAAAAAAAAACACTGACAACTTTACTGGTTAGGTTGTGAAACAGGAGAAATTCTCATACATTGTTGCTGGAAGTACAAAATAGTACAACTACTTTAGAAAACTATCTGGCTGTTTCGTATAAAGTTAATTATGTGTGAGCTATATTCAGTAGAGCTGTTACCTGCCCCCCCCCCCACCAAGCAAAAAGGAAAAAGGAAAAAACAGACACCTAACCATTAATCTAGCAATTCCACTTTTAGGTATTTATCCAGGAGCAACAAATATTTAAGTTCACAAAAACACATTGACATGAATCCTCATAGCGGCTTTATTCATTATAGCCCTAAACTGGAAATAACCCAAATGTCCATCAACGGGAGAATGAATAAACAAACTGTGGTGTACTCATAAAACAGAGTAAGTACCACTTAGCAAAAAGAAGAAACAAACTAATGACACATGCAATAACATAAATGCCTCTCACACACATTACATTAGCTGAAAGAACCCAGATACAAAAACGATAATTACTGTATACTGAATTGCATTTCTATGAAGTTCTAGGATAGGCAAAATCTCAATGATGAACCTACATAGACAAAAATATCAGAAAAGTTGTCATGGAAGTAAAATTAAGAGGTTCTAGAAGCAATGACACCTAGGTAGCAAGGCACATAGCCTGTGCTCAGATCTTGCTTTCTAAATATCATCCTCCACTCATGGGTGCCTGGGTGGGTCAGTCGGTTAAGTGTCCGACTTCAGCTCAGGTCATGATCTCGTGGTTCGTGATTTCAAGCCCCATGGGGGCTCACCGCTGTCAGCGCAGAGCTTTTTTAGGATCCTCTGTCCCCCTGTCTCTGCCCCTCCCCACCCATGTTTTTTCTCTCTGTCTCTCAAAAATAAACAATAAAAAATAAATAATAATAAAAGTAAATATCATTCTCCACTCAAAGGAACTAGCAAAATCTTCTGGGAAAAATGCTGATTTAGGGGCTGGGGCAGATGAGGCGAGAACTCGTGGTTGCACCCAAAAGCAAGGTGGTGTTCAAAGAACAGAGGCACATCAAGAGGACACAAGAATCAGCTTGGAGGAGCCTCCACTGCCAAATCTGAGACAACTCAGAAGAGAACTTTCTTTCTTACAATAGAATGCCAGCTAATTAGCATACAAGGAATGACAGAATTAGGAAATTATTAACAGATGATAAAATTAGTGGGTGTGTGGTAAACAGCAAGATATTTACATAGTCTCCAACTATCTCCCCACAGATGATTTATTGAGTCTGAAGACAAAGATAGAATTATAATGAAGATATCCCTTTGACCAAGTGAGCAAACCTAACATCACCAAAACTGGGACAAAGCAACCCCACATGCCTCCTGACATGATGCCTTGAAAAAGACACAATATCACTCTGGTGGTATTCCTGCCCCCAAATGCATGATATGAATATAATTGTGAGGCAACACCAGCTAACCTTAAATTTAATAACATCCTGCCAAATAACTAGCCTTTAATCTTCAAAAGAGTTACGGCCATGAAAGATGAAGAAAGGCTGAGGGCCTATTCTATATTAAAGGAGGCTGAAAAACATGACGATGAACGTAATCCTGGTCTTGAATTGGCTCCTGGACTGGGGAAATGGCTATTAAAGGCAGGATTATTGAGTCAACTGATAAAATTTAAATATGGTCTGTGGATTACATAAGACGATTCCATTAATGTTAATTTTCCTGATTTTGATCCTTGTTAGAAAAGAGAATGTTTTTGTTCTTAGGCAAGACATACTGAAACACCTAGGGTTAAAGGGGCATCTCTAGGGGCACCTGGGTGGCTCAGTCGGCTAGGCATCCGTCTGACTTCAGCTCAGGTCACGATCTCGTGATTCGTGGGTTCAAGCCCTGCATCAGGCTCTGTGCTGACAGCTCAGAGCCTGGAGCCTGCAGCCTGTTTCATATTTTGTGTCTCCGTCTCTCTCTCTGCCCTCCTCCTGCTCACACGCTGTCTCTCTCTCTCTCTCAAAAATAAATAAACATTGAAAAAAGGCACATCTCTATATATGATCATATATATGCAGAGAGAGAGGAGAAAGAATGAATGGATAAGTGGATGCATGAGTGATAAGGCAAATGAGGTTGGAGGTAAATAACTGATGGATCACAGAATATCAAAGGATATTCCTGAATTCTTTTTCTTGTCCTTGCAACCTTTCTGGAGCTTAAAATTATATACAAAATAAAAAGGTTTTAAACATTCAATTATCCATACTGATAAGTCCAATGAAGAGATAATGCATGTAAAAAGCACTTAGCCCAGAGTCAGCACCTACTAGACAGCACCTACTGTCCTCATTCTCAAAGGCAGAAGAAAACAGGAAGACAGGAGCTGAGTATCACGACAGTAGGTAACTCAGCCAGGTCTTGCCCAGCTCTCTCCTGACAGATGAGGTAGATCAGCCCAATGGTAGGGTTCCCTCCGAACTAAGGGAACTGAGTTATCTGGTTTTTGTTGTTTTGTACAATAGCAGGAATATCCACAGTGTCTAGGGAAATGTAGGCTCCATGATATTTGCATTGACAATAATGGAGAGGTATTTTAAAACAGGCCTTGGCAGGTACATAATGCAATCCAAAAATCCAAATTCATCAGCTTTATCCTGCAGTGATACACAGTCATAGCCCTAGAACAAGTAACTGCTCGATCCGCAAAATGTAGGTGAGTCTACATGCATGTGGCTGACATGTCTGTCACTTTCTCTGTTATATTAGGACACTGGTCAAGACCTTTGAGATAGAAAGTGACAGAAAGCCCAACCTGGAATAGGCTACACTAGAAGACAATATATGTAAATAAATAGTCCAGGATCAAACTGGGTTCAGGCATGGCTTGATTCAGCACCTTAAATACTGGGATCTAATCTCTCTATGTCTCTGCTTTCCTGGTTCTGCAGCCTCCACAAGCTGGCAGAATGGCTGCTGTAGCTCCAGGCTCCTGTCCTCTCAGGTCCAAATTCAGCAGGAGAAAGCAAATGCCTTTCCATGGGACTTAAGACACGGCCTTAGGGTTGGTTGTCTTTGCCCCAGTTTGGTGTGGTTTGAAGCACATGCCCATTCCTGAACCAGTGACTCCAGTTGGGAGCATAACATACACTGGAAGAGGCCAAAGTAAGCAGCCTCTTCCGGGGATTGTTGAAGGACTCACATCCAGTCTAAGTAGTAACCACTGCCCAAACCAAAATGGGGAGCGGTCTTAAGAGTAAACGGATGTTGAAGGTTTCTCAGTTACCCTGACCCAACAACAGCTACTGAAAAGACTAGCCCTATATCTCCTGTGGCCTTCCCCTTCTCTCCACATACACACACATCCAAGCCACAGAGAACTGAGCATGTGAACCTAAGGGAACCAATCCCCGGCTCTGGCTAACAGCCAATCAGATGCCCTCTCTGTGATACAGCAGTTGCAAAAAGGGCCCCAATTCTTCAGCCCTCCCGGCTGCCATACCCTTTGCCACACTGCATCCTCAAGTATGACTTTTCCCCTCAAGAGGTAGACCCAATTTCCCCTTTCCTTGAATCTAGGCTGGCCCATGACTCACTTTGGACAATAGAATCCAGAAGAGATGGTGTACAAATTCTCAGACTGGGGCTTTGGAGGGCTTGAGTACTTCCGCTCTCTCTTGCTTGATTCCTTGCTTTTCCACGAGGATATGACTGAGCTAGCCTGTTGGAGGTAGGCACAAAGAACAGAGCCGCATCAGTCCATGTGCCCCTAGTGAGGGTCAGACATGTGAGAAAGCCTATCCAAGATTCTCAAAGCCACCCAGCTAACCCAAAGCTGACCACAGATGCACAGAAGAGTCCTGCCAAGCTCTGCTCAGCCCAGCAACCCACAGAACAGACTAGTACGTAAAAATAAACGTTTATTGCTCTACCCCTCTGAGATGTTGTTGATGATTGTTACGCAGCATGACTGTGGCAACAGATAACCGATACACTCTCCTAAAAACCGGTGGAGAATCCCAGAGATGGCAGCCATTGATGGACGGTGCTGTACTTGTAGAGTCACGTGGAGACGGGGTTGGAGATAGTGCCAAAATCCTGGCGCAAGCCAAAGTTGTGGAGAGACAGAAACCACAAGGAGGCAGAGAGGCCAGTCTGTTGCCTCTCAGGAACAGATGCCAGGCGGCACCACAAAGGAAGAAACGGGAAGATGAATTGCCAGACCACTTTCTAGTTCCCACAAGGCTGGGCTTAATTCTGTACTTTCTTGTCACGAGAATCCCTTTTATTATTCCCCAATTAGTCGCCCTTTTATCTGAGCTATTTTAAATGGCTTTCTAGTCCTTACAGCCATCCTTTACTACTATGGAGTAGACAGACCTCGATGTTTGCAACCCCATTAAAAAATAATGTGATTTCATGTACACATGTGGGCCCAAACGTCGCCCAGAGCTGGACCAGATAGCCAGAAGTATCAGGATATAATTCTAAGATCTATACCCACCTCCGTGATTCAGAGTCACAGGGGCTTCTGGATGAGCATCACTTTCATCCTGCCCAAGCAATGTCTTCTTAAAACAGCCACATGGACTGTTCGGGCCAGCTGAACCTCCGGACCCATCTCCAGGTGTGCGCAGCAAACACAGCCACTGAAACCTTAACCAAGACTCTTGACTCCTCAGAAAACTGAGATTCTCTCCTGAAAATGTAGCCATGCCCACAAAATGGTGTGGACCCTTCCATAACCGTGACGGCAGAGTGGTCAGGGCAGGTAGGCATGGAAATATGAACTGCGCCCCGAGTTGCAGAACGTGGGTGTCCAGCGTGAGTCTGGATTCCTGCACTTCCGTGGACAGAAAAGCACGTGACGTCGTTCCTTTTCCCGGCAGCCTCAACTGCAGGTTCACCCAGACGTGTCTTCTCATCACTGAGAAAGTACAGTCACAGGGAGTCAACGGGTCAGGTGTCTCCGAGGCCTTCAAATCCGCACGTTTTCAGGTCTGAGGAATCCCCAAGCATCCCCCAGGTGGCCACGTGACATTAAATGGTTCTTCGTGCGCCACTCCAACTTCTTTCACATATCCCGCAAACTGACCGGAGGAAAGGGAAACCTCACAGCTCCGTGGATTTCTCCCTCCCTCACAGCCCACAGTGATTTCAGCTGCAGAACTTCCACCTCAGACCCTCCTGACGGTGGAGGGGTGAAAGGGGGCTGTGGCAGTCTCCTCTTCTGACTCAAGGAGAGGGTTCAAACCATCTCCCCTTCCCTGCAGGCGCTCCTCTGGGGTAAGTGAGCTCAGCTTTTCCATATTTAGACCAAACGCCTCAAATTCCTTCCTGGCAGGTGTTCACAGACGTGAGCAAATTAGATTTGGAAAGTCTTTTCTGCCACAAGTCTCGGGCCTGCAACGTAGGTTGCGTGAAGTCCCGGGCTAGCCAACACTGCTTCTCTGAGGCGCTGGAAGTCGGGGCCGGTGGAAAGGAGGATTGATAAAGCCCAGAATCCAGAATCAGAGCGCCCTGGGTTCGAATTCCAACACCGCCACTCACTGGCTGTGCAACTTTGCACACGTCACTACAGCTCCCTGAGCTCCCGGGTCCTCATTTGGAAAGCAGGTGTACTCATGCCTTCCTCACCAGGGCATTTGGGAATCCCACAAGACGTCACATGCCAGGCGTCTGGCTCATACTTTGCGTTTAATAAATGGCTGTGCATTAGTCAGGGTTCTTGAATGCGAGCTGGGTGGCAATAAAATGGAATTTATTGGAAGGCTATCAGGGGCTCATAGAACTGGCAGAGAGAGTCGTGATAAAGTTTGGAAAATGACCAGAAACCAAGAGATTACTGGAAGGTTAGGCAACAGAGCCTTAGTGAAGTCATGGGCCATGGCCAACACACCACCACTGACTCTGAATCGCTCACTCAAGCTTCCAGGTCCTGGAGTGAACTTCTGGTTGCCCTCATCTGAATTATATGCCCAGCCCTCCCCCCCCCCCCCCAACCAGTTGCAGCTCAAGCAGAGAGGGAGAACTGTGCTGTTTGCGTATCTACGGGGGAGGCAGACACACCCCCTGTCCACTATACACGATGGCAGAAGGGTGGGTCTCCATGGGGAAATCGAGGTGTTATTAGAAGGCAGGCTGGATGTCAAATGGCCCCAAACCCACAAATGTACACTGCAGATGTTACTACTGACATCCAGGACAGAAGGCAGATTGCTTCTCCTTGAAACCAGGGCTGGAGTTACGTGGCATGAAGGGAATGGGTGGGCTTAGGCTTCTAGTAAGCTCCATTCCTTGAGGTGAGGGAAGCTGAGAGGGGCGGTGCCAAGCCTCCACAGGGCCTGCCTGTGTAACCCTGGGCAAGCAACTTCACCTGTCTGTCTGAGCTTTTGTTCTAAGCAGGAAAATAACAGCAGTGAGCGTCCAACAAGATGATCCATCTAGATCCATCTAGAACATGAGCAGGCACATGGCAAACACAGGAAGGGTTAGCTATGGCAGCTGCAGTCCCTTCTGCACAGAGAAGCAGCCTGGGGGCCCCAAAGTAGAGAAGCAGGGGCGGGGAGTATGCGACCCTTGCAGTTACAGGTATGTTGCACACTGGGATGGGAATAGATGGCTTTCTCAGACAGGGCACAGACACCCACTAAACTTGGTGAATCTGGGCTTTTCTGGGACTTCCAGCAATAACACACAGTCATCAGCAAGAGCAGGGGGTATGCATTTCTCTCCTAAAAGAAAAAGACTTCCCACCTAAAATACTCCGCCAAATCACTCTCAGTCTGTCCTCAGAGGTTTTCCAGGGACGTTGAGCAACTTACCTATTTCGCAGCCCGGATCTTCCCATCCCACCCACTCGTGACTCTGCTAAAATGTCAGAGAAACCCCGGCCCAGCTTCATGTAACCCGAGAGCTGCCAAGGACAGCCAGCCTACGGAAAGAGAATCTGGTTCAGTGAAAACATTGGAGACAGAGCAGACATACACATCTCTCTTTTTCTTTTTTCTGGAAGATGATTTTCCACAGTGAGCCACAAGATCCATTTTCTAAATGAGAAAATAATGGCCTGTATGTAGCAATTTGGAGCCGAAGCATTTATCATTGATTAACTCCGCAGCCTTTATGAGGCACCTATTCTATACGGAGCATTCTATTACATACCCTTAAAGGATGATGGGGAGAAAGCTAAATAAACCTCAGATTCGCTTTGCCACTTATTTTCCCCTGGTTTTCCAGGTTTCCCACCCTCATGGTTTGCTCCCAGTGTCATTCAGTTCTGACTTTGTCACATCCTTGCTTGAAATTCTTTATTGACTTTCCATTACCATCAGGAGCCTCCACACAATTTACAAAGTCTTTCTGGACCTGGCTCCTAGCCACTTCTCCAGCCTTTGTTCCTTTCCTGTCCCTCAGGCCTTCTGTCTCCAGCCATTCAGGCATTGATTGGCCATTCATTCATTCCCTAACACTTCCTGGGCAGCCACTCCAAATCGGATACTCTGTCAGCTGCTAGGGATCCAGCAGGAGGGGACTAGACAAACGAGACCCCATCTCCTAGGAAGCTTACGTTCTAGTGGGATGTAAATGACAAGGAGAGAAAAAAGGAGCCTTTCTGACCTTGAAAAGTGCCGCAAGGAAAACGCAACAGGGTGATGTGCTAGCGACAGGGGAAGAGGCCAGGCATCTTTAGAGGAGGTGGTCAAGGGAAGGCAGTCATACGAGCTTTCCAAATTCTGCGATCGTACAATATGCGGTCTAGGCTCTGCGCATGCGCACACGCCACTGCCGCCTCCAAAATGTGCTCTCCCTCCCCCACCTCTCCCCACTTCCTCTTCCGCCTGTAAGGCTGGCTCTCCATCATCTCCGCAGGGAAGCCGTTCCCAGTCTGCCAGGGACCTGCTTGGGCACCCCTCCTCTGTGCTCCCCAGATGCCCTGAGCCTTTCTCCAGCTTTCGCCACTGCACTGCGGCACACCTACTCCACCCCACGATGCCCAGCATGAAAAGAGCAGAGCCCAAAAGTCACCTCTGCCTCATGTGCAGAACCAGGGAAGGAGGAAAAAGCAGGAGGGGGACCGGGGGGCACCCAGATGGGGTCTGAGCTTGGTGAACATCAACAATTTTTCCAGCATTTTTTGTTTGATTAAATCCCAGAGGACATGTTTTCCTCCAGCTCCTTTTTCCTTTAACTTTTAAGCCATATGGTTCTGATTCATTTATACTTAACTAATTACAACATTGGTTTTGTAAGAGCTATTTGATGTCCGTGAGTCTTCTGAGCCCTTTCATACAATTTTCTAACCCTTTTTACTGTGAAAACCCAAAGTGGTCTTTCGCCAGCTGTAAACAGCGTCCAGCGCCAGAAGGTTACAGTTTGGTCTTTTTGGTCACAGGGACCAAGCCTTGTGGTTACAAGGCCTTGGAATTTGGCAGAATGTGTTTTCTGACTCCCAGGGAAATTCTAAAAAGGGTCCTCAGAGAAGTCATGAGAAGAGGACACGTAAATAAGACAAGCAACTCTTAAAAAGCAAGGCCCTTCCCTCCAGAGAAGCACTTCTGGGGTCATGGCTTCCTCCAGCCCTCCCCCCCAGGAAGAGCAGCCAGGAGTTGGGCTGCTCAGTAAAGTCTGATGGTATTTTCACTTCATGATCCTGCTGTGCCTCTTAGGATCTTAGAAAGTGGCATTTGTGTAATCAGGTAGGATTTTATAAGGATGCTAGTGTTCCAGCCAACTTGGCAGCAAAGAAATTCTATTCTTGTTATGGGAGATGAAAGGCACTAAAACCAGCTGAGGGCCCACTATGTGCCAGGCGTTCTGTAAAGCCAAGGGCACACGGAAATGAAAAAACAGCAGTCCTCACTCTTCACGAGTTTAGAGTTCACAGAGTTATAGTAATGTTCATGAGCCACCAACATGGACCACAACATACCAGGCATGATGTCGAGCTCTTCCAGAATGTTATTTCAGTTAACATTTGTGATAACTTCGGAGGTCAGCATTCTTCATATCGCCCACTAGCACATGAGGAGAGTGAGTCTCTGAGAATGTAAGTGACATAGTTGGTAAGCAGTAGAGTTAGGGTTGGAACCCAAGTCAGTCTAACCCCAAAGATCATAGTCCATGAAAAGAAGCTTATAAGGAAGGCCCGTGGATTCTGAGAAGTTGCATGCCAGGAATCAGGCCAAAGATCATCATGATAAAGGTCAAAGAATGAGACGTGGGTGAAGGAGACGTGGTAGGTGGAGACATGAATTAACGTTGTTGAATACCTCCTGTGTGCCAGGAGCTCAGCCCTAGTCATACTCTCATTTTGTAGATGAGGAAGCTGAGGCTCAGATTGGTGAGGTCACTTGCCCAACACCACATGGCCAGAAAAAAGGACCACTAGAGTTTGGACCCCATTCTGTCTGACTGCAAGGTTCTCTGAACGCATCCTTACAGGCGTGATGACCTCTCTTTCCCACTGGGTCAGTGATAAAATCACCATCTCCTGCATTCAGCTAAAATCTATGTGAAGTGGGACATTTCAGAGGAAGTCAAGGTGAGGCCTATGTAAGACGACTTCAACAAATGCTACACAGGGCAAGGAGCTGGGCTAGGAGAGAGGGCTGAAATCACGGAAGGAGGGTTTGGACCGATTAACCGTGGAAAAGACGTATGAAATGCAATCACCTGAATAGTAAAAGCACAGAGTTCTCAACACAATGAGGAGGGAGCAGACAACAGCCAAATTCGGGTGGAAGCCAACAAATAGAAAAGTGAAACCATGACACCAACATGTGTCTAGGCTGGTCATGAGGGAAGCGGGTTTGCAGGTAGGTGACAATACACAGTTTCTTTTAAAAAGGAAGAGAGGAAAACCTTTACAGAGATCTGCCGAGGCCCAGCCATGTTCAAATAGGTTTATCTCATTTAGCACATTTTCTCGTTTGATCTTTACAAGCTCTTTCAAACGTTGCCTGATTCTCATCAGCATCTAGAGAGGAGAACAAGAAAAACTCAGGGACACAACATGACTTTCCCAAGGTCATGGACCTTGAAAGCATATACTGCATTATGTCAAGTGTCCTGCATAAGAGCCTCTGATTGCTTCCCATTGTTCTTAGAATAAAACAGAAATGTCACACCAGGACCTCTAAGGCCTTGAGTGATCTGGTTCCTGCTGACATCTCCGACCATATCCTGAGCTCCCCCCCTCCACCCATCACCCTGAATATTCCAGTCCCAAGTTCATTTTTAATTCCTTGAGTAAATACACAGTCTTATTCCCAATTTGGGGGCCTTTGCATACGCTGTTTCTCTGCCCACAAGACTGTCATTCCTCCAGCTCTTGATCCATCCAGATCCTTTGGTTATTCAAGCTTTAGTTCCAGTGACTTCTCCAAGGTGCTTTTCTTGACTGCACAATCTACAATGGGCCCTCCCACTGCTCTCTCAGACTGCACCCCACCTTTTATCATAGACTGTAGTCTCTTCTATTGCAGTGTTTTCTTGTCTGTTGCCCGTCTCCCCGGCTAGGCTATAAGCTCCCTGAAGAAGCCTTGGGGTCACAGCTTTACCCCAGAGCACATTTATTTGAGGAGCATGGGCTCCTTCTTGAGCAGCATCTGAAACAATCAAATGGACAAAGTGGCTTCTAAATGAGACAAATCCGTGAGTCAGTCAGTTAAGTGTCCAACTTCGGCTCACGTCATGATCTCACAGCTTGTGAGTTTGAGCCCCCCTTCAGGCTCTGTGCTGACAGCTCAGAAACCTGGAGCCTGCTTTGGATTCTATGTCTCCCTCTCTCTTTGCCCCCCCCCCCCACTCACAATCTCCCTCCCTCTCTCTCTCTCAAAAAATAAACATTAAAAAAATAAATTAATAAATAAGACCAATCCTATCCTGGAGGTTCTGATCTTTACTCCGTAACCTACCTGATGGATGATCTTGGGCAAATCCTCTCCCTTCTCTGAGCCTCGGCTTCCTAAACTATTAGATGTCAGTAAAAATACCCACCTTACAGTTTCGCCATGAGGATTCAGTGTGTTCACGCAGGTAGAGGACTCAGGAGAGTGCTTAGTGTAAGATAACACTCAAGAGATGGTGATGATGATGATGATGGGAAAAAAAAGACAGAGGAAGAAGAGTTAATGATGATGTTGGTGCTGGACTTTGGGCTTCAGATTCAGAGGGTTCCGAGCCAGAAAGGACCTTGGAAAGTCACCTGAGCCATCCAACTCTTAAGATCTACACAAAGACCCCAAGAGATATGATTTGGCTTTGCTCAAGTTGGAGAAACTGAGGCTCAGATGGGAAGAAGTTTGCCCAAGGCCTCTGAGCCGAAGAAGTAGCAGAAACCCAAGTTGGTTAGTTCTGAAGCCTACACAGAGCCTGCAACCCACCCAGCATGTTAATGAATTCTTTCCACCCAGCAGAATGTACGCAGCGCCTCCAAAAGAACGCACCCATTATATTGTGGCTTTGCACCCATGCACTGGAGGAGGGGCCCCCGCATTGCAGGACCCTCACCTCTTTTTCCTTGGGCTTTCTTTCTACCCTCAGTGAGCAGCAGACCAAAAAGTAAAATAAAATAAGACAAAAAAAGAAAGAAAGGAAAGGGGGGGGGAAAAACCCTTCTTTCTAAAAATGTAAAAAGCACACAAATTATAACAGCCACCCATATTTCAAAAGCAATTTCACATCTGCACTGAAATTCCTCCACTTACAAACACTCACAGATAAGAACAAAGCTATGCACTAAAGAAAAAGTAGGCCAGCTTTGCCTGCTCCCCACAGATGGTGTGAAACAGTCATGCGCATCCATTTTCGTCTTGGCCATCACGTTATTCATTAGTGTTGGCCCATGAGCTGTTTAAAGAAGTGTCTTCTTACCATGAAAAGAAGAAAGTCAAAGTAAAAACATCTTTGGATACATTTTTGAAGAGCTGAAAAGAACCAAGGAGAGCCAGAATCAATGCCAGCACATCACTGGTTCTCTTGTGAAACTCAACTTTACACAGACACATACACTGAAGCAGCTTATATATAATGTCTCTTTTGGGCTTAGAAAGAAATAGACTAAAACACAGCCTTTTGGACATATGTTTGTACATGGATACTTTCCGAATTTCTATCAGCAGCAACAGCACTGAGCATTGCCTTATTTTAGCCAGACAATTAATGGCATTATCTAGACACAACCAAACCTTACATCTCACCATGGCAGACGCTGTTGGTTGCCTATTCAACGGCCATTCTCCTCCTTTATCATCCTTCCTGGTGAAATCTCTCTCCAATAACAGAATTGAGCATAGCAGTTACTTTCTCAGATTCCCTTGAATTTGCATTACTGACCAATGAAATGCAAGAGGAAATCTGTAAGGATTTGAAGAATAAAAAATAGATGCAGGGGGAGAGGTCTGGCACTTCCCGCTTTAGGTAGTACCCTGTAAAGGTGTGATGGCTAGAGCTGCATGGCCATTTTGCAACCATGAAGCAACAAGCTTAAAGACAAAGAACAATAGGCAAAGGATAGCAGAGCCGAAGGGCGGAAAGATGCCAGCTTCTCGATAACAAGGCTGAACCATGAACCAAGCCCAGCACCCCTACTTCAAAGACTATTTGGGAGATAAGAAAATAAAAGTATTTGATAGGTAAACCACTATTAGATGAGTATTCTGTTACTTGTATTCCAAGTGATACACTCATAAAGCCACATTTTATAGATAAGGAACTGAGACTGAGGGAAGGCGGGTCTGCCCAACTCCAGTGACTACGTCTGATGGACAGTTGAATCCACTGGTGCGACAGCTGTGTTTGTACCACATGACCCCACCTCCTGGCCACAGCTGATTGTACCAGGGATGGACCCCTCACCCACGCTGAGTCCATCTGAGTCTCTCTGCTGGGAACTGAGAATTGGGGTTCAGAGACAACTAGAGAGCTTCTGCAAGTAAGTTTGGGGGAAATGTACACAGAGAAATGGAGGAAGGCTGCGTTTGGACAAGTAAACAGAAGCAGAGAAGACAGACTTACTGGCTCCAGAAAAGGAGAGCCAGATGGAGTAGGCGGTTGACTGGTAGCATTGACCTTCCATTTCCGGTTCCAGGTCATTGTGGTTTTCCACCTTTGGGTTCCATGAAAGCCCCCATCTCCTTTGCTTAAGCTGTTTGAAGTAGAAGTTTATTTCTAACAGCCTTGCCAAGATCCCGCGATGCTGGTGGCAAAGCTGGGGTAGAACTCACTTCTCCTGACTTTTTGCTGTATCCTGCCACCTCCAAAAGCCATAACTAACACTTATTGGGCATCTCCTCAGTGTCAGACACTCTTCTACAGCACTTCACATGTGTTATATTTGAATCTCACAACAATCCTATGAGATAGGTCCTATTAGCAAACCCATTTTCCAGAAGAGGAAACTGAGGCTCAGAGGTTTTAAGTAACTTGCCTATAATCACACAGCCAGCCTGTGACTGAGCTAGGATTTGAACTCCAAATCTTAAGCTCATAACCACTCTGCTTTATGATCTCACTGTTCTATTCCTTTTCCCCTTCATTACCACCTAGTAGACAGACAAATTATGCAAATGTTTTCAGTGGGTCCATCCAAACTGTCTCCTGTATTGCTATGGTTCTCATAACACCTTGCATACACCTAGGAGCCCACATGCTTGAGCTATTAACTGCCTGTTACTTGCAGCTTGAAGGTAACCAAGGGAAAAAAATCCAAGAAGTCTTGCTGGAAGAGGCATTATTTGAGTAGAGGGTTTAAAGATGAGTTGGAATTTGCAGAACAAATGGAATGGAGAGGGAGAGCATACTAGTCAGAGTTCATGGTTGCCAGTAAAGATGCTGATTTTGGCTCTTTCAAACAGGAAAATGAATTCATTAAAAGGATATTTACTGGGAGCTCACAGTACTGCTGGGAGGAATGGAGTACCACATTCAACACAGCATGGCCAGGAGCACTGCTCTAAATTATGTTATAGAATTGGTCCAATGAGGACCTCACAACCACCACCCGCAGCACCACAGCACCCCCATTAGCCCCTGAAGGGGTTCCTTCACTCTTTTCCACTCTGCTTCAACAGCTCCTGATCTCAAGGCCAGGGCAAGTACACCTGATTGGCAGAGCATGGGTCACTTGCTGTGCCCTAGAGGCAAGGAAGGTTTGGAAAGTAGATGTCACCCTTCCCATATCTTATTCCGAAGGATGAACTCTGGACCCACCAAGACTCATGTGAAGGACGTTCAGATGCTGGATGGCCAAAGACAATGTCAAGTGTCCACAGTGAGGGCCACTTAAGGCAAAAGAACAGAAAGTATGTGCCTGTCTCGGCTCAGTGTAGGAAGATGGTCACTGTGCTTCTTAGGATATATATTTAGTGCTGAATTATGCCTCCTGAATTGCTGTTTGGACAGCTTGCCTTTGCATTTCAATGTCTTCTGTCTGCAAGGGCAGACTATGTGTTCTTGTCGGGCCTCAAGGCCTGGAGGGGTGCCAAGTGTTCCAGAAAGGTTCAACTGCTGTCGAGAGGGAGAAGGAGGTATGGGTGATGGAAGGACAGAGCCACGATGCAGGATCCTTTGGTCCGAGGCCGAGCTCCCCAGAGAAGCAAGTTCGCAAAGGATCCCAGCCTCTGTGGAAGGTCATCCTTGTGCCTAAAAATGCCCTTTCAGAAAACACCAGAGCCCTGCACAGATGGTTCTTCTGAAAGGGTCAGCTGCCACCTGTCCAGCCCCTCCTCCCAAGGTCTTCTCTGCCTGAACAAAGCTCAGAAGAGGGAGGGGCCACTGCTTCTTTAGCTCCCTTTCCCTCTCCCAGCCATCAACAACCTAGGACTTCCTTCACCCCTCAAATACTGGCGAGAAATCCTGTTCCGGGCTCTGGTCCCAGTAAAGCCAAATTGAACGAACGTCAGACAGTAGCAAGAACATAGCCAGAGCCCGGGGTTTTCTGTTGGAAAGACGTGAGGCTTCTCTGGCCAGGGTGGTGACCCGTCCTGTCTCTGCTCCTTCTCCTTGACTTAGAGAGCGGCAGCTGTGGGACCCCGTCCTCAAAGATGCTGAGGGGACAGTTTTTAGACAGGGCCAGAGAAGGTGGGAGGGGCAGGCAAAGGAGGATTGAATTCAGAGCATTTGCCTTCTCTCTTTACTGGGTGAGTCCTGCTCACCCAGAGCGACTCCTTTCCTGGCTCCTGGAACAGCAGCCTGAACAGTGGCCCAAGCCAGACACCTGGAAGTTACCCTTAACTACCCCTTCTTCCCAGGCTGTGAGTCCAAACAGCAGCTCCAGGACATCGCTCAGAACCGTCCCTGTCCCAGAACAACCCCAAAGGTTCCCTTACCGAGACCCTGCCTCTAGTTTTGTACTCTCTAAATTATTGCCCCTGGGGCGCCAAGTGGTGGGCAATGTTTCTCGTGGTCCCCTCTTGTACAAGAGAGGTCCCCGATGCCTCTTTGTTCACGGTTCTCAAGGCCATGATTCTCAATTTGAGGCAATTTTACCACCTAGGAGACATTTGGCAATGTCTGGAGACCTTTTGGTTTGTCACAACTGGGGCAGGGGAATGCTACTGGCATCTAGTGGGTAGAGGCCAAGACCACTGCCGAACATTTTGCAATGCACAGGACAGCCCCTACAATGGAGAACCAGCCGCCCAAACTGCCAGTGGTGTCCAGGTCGAGAAACTCTGCACGAAGCTGCCTCACCCATGTCCTGGTAGCTGTTCGAGGCCTCCCAGGGGCCACCGCAAAGGCTTGCCCACCACAGCTCTGACATCTGTGACCTCTGTCCCTGAGTGTCCTGCCTGTGCTGTCTCCCATGACTTTCAGGCCTGGACACTCCCTCAGGGTTGACCACAGATGCCCGCCCCCCAGAGCCATTACCTCCACTCTAGAGATCTCTCTGGCAGGCCTTATGCCACCGTGGCAGCCCTCCCAGCACATCCAGGGAGACACAAGACCCAGCGACCCTCTGACTGTTCAGAGACGCATCTTTCTCCAAAGAGACTGAGGGGGTGCCCTCACTGGTGTAAAGAAGGAGAGACAGGCAGGGACACCTCCCCCGGAGTCACTCTGCTTGGGGGAAAAATAGACTAACCAGCTGAACAGCAACAAGGCCCAAGTCATTCCTTCTCTCCCCCCAAGGCTCAGTGTCACAGTCTCGTGGAAGTTTTGCCAAGCCTGGGGCAACAGATGTCTGTGGTTCCGTGGAAGGAGCTGGGATAAAGACGGCCTGACCCACTGCCGGGCTTCAACACCCTTCCAGCTTTGACTCCTGTGGCTCCCGAGTACAACCCCCGGCTCTGCTCTCCTGCCTCTGTGCCTTTGCTCGTGCTGGGCCCTCCCCCTGGAAGGTGTCTCCCCTGCTAGCCCTACACAGAGACCCTGCCTGTTACATGCTGTCCAAGAAGTCCCCTTTGTCCTCACTGTTAGAAGGGATCACATCTTTTTTTTTTTAAGTTTATTTATTGATTGATTGATTTTTGAGAGAGAGAGAGAGACAGCGTGAGTGGGGGAAGGGAAGAGAGAGAGAGGGAGACAGAGAACCCCAAGCAGGCTCCACGCTGTCAGCACAGAGCCCGAGGCGGGGCTCCAACTCAGAGCCATGAGATCATGACCTGAGCCAAAACCAAGAGTGAGACGTTTAACCGACGGAGCCACCCAGGCACCCTGGGATCGTAGCATTTGAAAGATATATTTCCCTTTGGTTCCTTGTCATGAATGTTTCTACTTCATCCTTCCTAATGGACAGTGACTTTTCCAAGGGCAGGAGGTCTCCATTCCTCAAAACCCTTAGTGCCTAGCACAGGACTGGCCTATAGGAAGTGAACAGCTACAGGAATAAACATGCCACCTAGGCCATGATCTCTCCTTCCTGTTAGCCTTCTCACAGCCTCTTCCCTCTGCCTGGAACACCCTTCCCACCATCCCCCACCTAGGCTGTCTGCCCACACTAGGCCACTACTCCAACCGCCTTCACAGGGCCACTTCCCCTTGGAGACCTCCCCATCCTCCTCACCCGGGTAAGTGCCCTGCCACAGGAACCAGTAACAGCTGTGCATCTTTCTTCATAACCTGCACCACACTTCAGAAGATGCTCTCTTATTGAGCATCTACTTGGCCAACTCTCTAGATTAAGAGACACTCTCCAGCCCCTCCCTCTGTAAGGTACACAACTGATGCCCAGTACAAGCCAGATGCTCATGCCTGCCAGGCCACAATGCCCTTCCCTTTGGGCTGCCTTCCTGACACTCTTTCCCCTTCCTTTCGTCCTTTCTGGCAGAGCCCATTGCTTTATAGGGGCTGAAGATGCCAGTCACCTGGTCTCCCAGCTTCCTTTGTAGCCAGGATGTAAGCATGTGACCAATCCTGGCCAAGAGAAGTTGAGGAGAAATCAGCTGGGGCCTTCAGGAAGGGTTCCCTCTCACTCTTCTTTGCTGAATGAAGTTCTGTCTGTGTGAAAGTGCTGCTAGATATGGGAGCCATTCTGTACCATGAAGGGAGACATCCCTAGTCCTCTGAGGATGGCCAGAGGAAAAAAAGGGCACTGTTTTGCCATTGCAACAACTCAGGGACTCCCCTGTCTCTGGACTTCTTCCTGTGTGAAATAATAGATGTCTTTATCAGGGGCACCTGGGTGGCTCAGTCTGTTGAGTGTCCTACTTTGGCTCAGGTCATGATCTAGCAGTTCATGAGTTCAAGCCCCACATCAGGCTCCTGCTGTCAGGCCGCTTTGGATCCTCTGCCCCCCTCTCTGCCCCTTCCCACTTGCTCTCTCTCAAAAATAAACATTAAAAAAATAATCTCTTTATCATTTAAGCCAATGGTTTTCATACTGTGGGTCGCACCTCTTAATAGGGCATGTGATTATTCTTGTGGGCTATGACCAATATTTTCTTTTAATAGATGAGGAAAGAATAGACTAGAATAGAAAACATTAGATAGCAACCCACACAATAAAGGTAAGTAGTGTTTGTGAAAATGTGTTTCTATTCACATTCTATGTATGTGTAGGTGCTTGTGTACTAAATGAAAATGTAAATTGTATTTTTTTCTATGTATTGAAGGTTTTGTGAAGGCAAAACTTAAAAGCTAGTTTTACAGTATGGAGGTTCCTCAAAAAATTAAAAATAGAACCACCCCAGGATCCAGCAATTGCACTATTAGGTATTTATCCAAAGGATATGGAAATGTTGATTCAAAGGGGCACATGCACCCCCATGTTTATAGCAGCACTATCAACAATAGCCAAATTAAGGAAAAAGTCCAAATGTCCATCGACTGACAAATGGATAAAGAAGATGTGTATATATATATATATATATATATATACATACATACACACACAATGGAATATTACTTGGCAACCAAAAAGAATGAAACCTTGCCGTTTGCAACAATGTGGATGGAACTAAAGGGTATTTTGCTAAACGAAATAAGTCAGTCAGAGAAAGACAAATATCCTATGATTTCACTCATATGTGGAATTTAAGAAACACAACAGATGAACATAGGGGAAGGAAGGAAAAATGAGACAAAAGAGAGAGGGAGGCAAACCATAAGAGACTCCTAAATACAGAGAATGAACTGAGGGTTGCTGGAGGGGAGAGGGGTGGGAGTTGGGCTAAATGGGTGATGGATATTAAGGAGGGGTTCTACTCTTGAGACCAATACTACACTGTATGTTAAGTAACTTGAGTTTAAATAAGTATTTTTTTTAAAAAGCCAGTTTTAGGTAAAGATTCTGTTACTCGCAGCCGAATGCATCATATCCCACACAGCCACTCTTCAGCATGACCTTGAACCTCAGTTCCTACAAGTTAAGCTGCTTACTGACCAAAAGACCATTCTATCTGTGTCTAAATTGTTTATGGCAGACATAGGCAGTATTATAATTATATAATTTAATTAAATATCATGCAAATTAGTGAAATATGAGCATTTTTAAAAATTTTTGTTTTGGGGGTGGCTGGGTAGCTCAGTCAGTTAAACGTTCAGCTCTGGCTCAGGTCATGATCTTGTGGTTCGTGAGTTCAAGCCCCATGTCAGGCTCTCTGCTATCAGCATGGAGCCCACTTCAGATCCTCTGTCCACCCCCCCTCTGCCTCTCTCTCTCTCTCTCTCTCTCAAAAATAAAAAAACATTTTTAAAAATGCTGTTTCTACTCTGAAAAGAATCAATAAAGGCAAGTCCCCGAAAACATAACTGTCAGATGCAGGTGAGGAGAAAACTCCACACAATTGGAGACAATAAGCATAAAATTCCAGAAGGATTATGCACTTTGTATTAATTCATAAATATCTTGCCGCACTCTAAAGAAAGTGGTATATGAAAAAAAGGACAGAACCCCACCCAATACGAAAGGCCAAGAAAAGACCCTTTCCTACATCAAAATATTGGTGAATAAGTACATATGTATATATTTTTAATCCAAACAAAATGCTTACAGCATATATGTATCATTTTCTTAATTTCTGATGGTAACCAAGTTTTGTTTTTAATTGACTGGCTACCATTTTCATTGGCTACATTGCACGAAGAATTTCGAGTTTAATTTCTGTGTTCTACAATTGGTTGTAAACTCCACAGGAGCGGAAGACACATCTTCTTGTTCATCTTGTTCATCTTGTTCATCACTTTCTGCCCCAGCACAGTACCAGGCACACAGGAGATTCTTAACAGATGTTGTTTGGGCGGACACATAACTAAACAAAGGAACAAACCAACCACTGAACATGAGGTTATATGATCCTCACAGAAGCCTCATGGGAAAGAAGGGCTGGTAGTTTTTGCCCCAATATTGACAATGAATTTAACTGAGGTTCAGGAAAGCAAACTGACTTAAGGAGCACCACTAGCATGAGAGCCAAGCCAAGCACCCAGAATTTTTAGTTCATGGGATTACTCAGCTGCCGGAAGGTTATGACGCGAGGCCATCACATCACCACAGAGTGTTCATTACATTTCCACTTCCGATGCTTTGATTTTGTGATTTCTTTGGAACGCCACAGGGGATTCTGAGTTGTGTGGGTCCCATCACCATTTTGAGGGTTATTGGTAAGGTTTTATCAGAGAATTGGTTTTCTTAAGTGTGGGCCTACAGCTGGAGGTCAACATGTGTTCCCCTGAAAGAGAGTGTTTCCAATTTTACTATAGGAGTTGATGTGAAAAGATTATTTTTGATAGAAATTCACTTTACAGTTGATTTTGCTGGGTCACATCTAGTCAGTTGGGTAAAAGATTCCTGATCCTGAATAGTCAGACATTTGGTATTAAAGGTTGTCATGTCCTTCAGTGTAGCTTCGTGTTTCACCTTCCTTGAGCATCTACTTCCTTTTTTATTCTAGAACATTTATGGTTGCTTATAAAAGAAAACATACAATATAAGTGGAAGGTTTTTTTATTCATGTGTATATGTTCAAAAATGTGTCAGAGAGTGGGGCATGAGGGAACCTTCTAGGACAAGTTCTGTATCTTGTTCTGGGTAGTGGTTCCCTAGTGTAGAAGTGTCATTTAAGACCTGTGTACTTTACTGTGTATAAGACATTCCTAAATAAAAACTGTTTTAAATGTGTTTGGCTTTAATTTTACAGACAGCTAGAATGTGAGGGATGAAACTAGCACATCCTAAAGTAAATCAGTTCAAGTTTATAGGCATTTATTAAGCATTTACTGTGTACAAGGCACTGTGCTAAACTCTGAATAAGAAAGACTACAGAGATTGTACTAATTATAAATGGTCCTTTACACAAGTTGGGCTCTCAAGAAATATTTGTGGAATAAATGAATCAGTTCATTAATTAATAGCTAGTACAGACTAAGGGGTTAAATTTAAGTAGGAACAGAGATGCACTGTCCCCTGATACTGAATGAAGGAAGATAAAGATGGGTGAATATATGGTTATTCTCGGTGGTCCAAGATGATCAATCCCCATGTGAATATCTCTAGAATATCATTTATGTGAAGAAGATCAACTTGACACCTGCTACATCCCATGCATCAAGCCTGACAATTGGAACAGCACTAAGTAAGCTGCTAACTGTAGCAGATGAGGAGAGAGAAGTAGGAGGGGGATCCTACAGTGCTGTTAGGAAGTCATTGGCCACTTAGCTGTGGAATGGTGGGACAGAGCAGAAGTAAGTACACAGGGAACTGAGCACAGGACGGAAAGAGCAAAAGTCAGGCAACAGTTGTAGATTTCTTTTGAAAATTTCATGTAAGAAGGAGAAGGAGATTGGACAGTACCTGGAAAGGGACAATGAAACAAAGATTATTTTAAAACATAGGGGACTATGTTATGTATATAGACTGGAGAGAAAGAGAAAAGAAAGGGATTGAAAATATTGGGGAGACTGAGGAGATAGCTGCTTAAGTTAAGTGTTGGATAAAATGGGGGAAGGAAGGGAACAGAGCCTCCTGCACAGGTTTACATCACCTCTCACCTGTGATTACATTAGACTTAGCCTCGGCCCCCCTCCTCCCAACCTTATCCCTCAAGCAGCCATGGCAATCTGCCTGAAATGTAAATCTAATCATGTAACACTCCTGACCTTATCAATCTTAAACCTTCTCGATCCATGTTGTATAAAATCCAAACTCCCTGCCGTGAACTTCAGAGTCCTACAATGGCCCCAGCCTCCTTCTGTAACCTCATCTCTCTCCATTTTCTCCTTCCCTCACTGTGCTCCCCCACAGTGCCCTACTCTCAGTTCCTGACATGGGCCAATCTCTTTCCTGCCACAAGACCTTTATACAAGCCCGTCTCTCTTAAATGCTTTTTTCTCCCACTCATCCTATGGCTGGCTCATTCTTATCTTTCGGGCCTTAGGATTCTGATCACCAGTTCCAATACGTAAGGATTTTTCCCACACCACTGAGCAATTCTCCAACAGCAGCTGGGTGTTGTGCAATTCAGTTCTGATACTATCCACCCAGAGACACTGTCAGATCTCACCGGTTACGAGCTCAGTCCTACAAGACTGCCCCTCCTCCCAGTTTTAGGCACCAATGACAAGTCCAGGTTGTCACCTGGCTTCTGACCAAAGGGTTAAAGATAGGAGGTTCCAACAACCCCCTCTGTGGGTTCAGTTAATTTGCTAGTGTGGCTCACAGAACTCAGAGAAGCATTTTACTTACTAGATTACCAGTTTATTATAGAAGGATATCATTCAGGAAGAGCCAAATGGAAGAGATGGATAGGACAAGGCATGGGGAAGGGGCCTGGAGATATGGTGCCCTTTTGGAATGCACCACTGTCTAGGGCTTTGCACATGTTCAGCAACCCAGAAGTTCTCTAAACCCCGTCCTTTGGGGCTTTTATGGAGGTTACATTACATAGGCATGATTGATTAAATCATTAGTGATTGAACTCAATCTCCAGCCATCCTCCCCTCCCCTGAGGTCGTGGGATGGGACTAAAAGTTCCAACCCTTTAATCACAGGATTAGCTTCCCCAGTGACCAGCTCCTACCTTTATATAACTTATGGGCATTCCAAAAGTCACCTCATTAACATAACAAAAACACTTTCATCCCTTTCAGTGCTTAGGAAATTCCAAGGGTTTTAGGAGCTCTGTGCTAGGAATGGGGTCAAAGACCAAATATATATCTATGATAAATCACAATATCACAGGCCTCAGCTAAAATGTTACCGTCCCAGCAAAGACTTCCATAACTGTCCATTATTAAGTAAGGCTCCCAAGTTCTGTTCCTTTGTAGGATGTGATAAGTAGAGGCGAGCTATAGCTTTTATGACAACAATAATAAAAATGTATGGATTATTAAATCATATTTTAGAGATGTCGTAGAACTGTGAAAGCAGAGAGGACTAAGTGAGCTAAGCTCTCAACCAGGAAGACCCCTTCCTACATTCCTGAAATGGCCAGTCATTTCTCACGAAGCTTGGGCACCGGTTATGGATCAGGCTTTCCACGGGCAAAGAGAGATGATAAATTTGAGTCCTGTACTAAAACAATTACTACACTAAGTGTAAACAGACCAGAAGAAACACTTCTGGAATGGAGGACCAAGGACCTCCAAAAATCTGCTATACCATAAAAGCAGCAATAACCCTGGCGAAAACCCACATCCTCAGAACTCTGGAAATTAACTAAAAGCTTGCAACAATCCAAGGAGAAAATGAAGTACTTAAAGTAATTATTAGCTTCTCATTCGTAGATGAATAAGCCTGAGTATGTGGTTATGCCTCTGCTATAAATGAAAACGCTGAAGATTAGAGAGGATGAATGACTTCCCCAAGGTCACACAGAAGTAAGTGGATAAGAGGGGTCCTGAACCCGGGCTTCCTGACTCCACTGGATAATGGGTCCAATAGCCCTGGGTTCTAGTTCTAGCTCTGGTGTTCATTGGCTCTGTAACCTGGAGATGGTCACTCCATCTTGCTGAGCCTCAGCACATTCATCTGCCCTCCAAGGCTGTACTTATGTCACTGACCTTTCTTGAGATTCTTCAAAATGTATCCAGTCTATAGTCCCAATTTTTGAAATGTAAGGATCTTAATATGAGATCCCTAGATTCCCATTTCAGCAGATCCATCAACACCAGGAAATCATAAGTAAGTTTTGTGCAGACATATGAATGCACATTTTGGGAGGCTCCATCAGAGTTCTATGTCCCCCCAATTTAAGAATGTTGCCTCAAAGCCATGCTAGATGAGCAGTACATATGACATGCCTTAATATACCTTCTTTTCTCTGGTTGGATTTGTTTTGAACCTGAACTTTCCATGCTTAACGCAAAGCAATGGTAAGTACCAGAAATTTCAGGCATTGGGGCAAGGCCAATTCAAATGAGATAGCCTGAGATGGAAGTTTTTGCTCCCCCTAAATAAAAATAACACTCATAACGATAATGCTTCTAGCACTAACAACTCATACCCAGTTTTGGTTTTGATCTTTAGCAATAATTCTCTTTGAGAAAGGAACAGAAAAATGATTCCCCATTATGTGGTTAGAGGTTCAAAGAATTGATCAGGTTCAACAGCCAGTGCTTGGTTCCTTCTTTCTCTCTTTTCAGAGGCACAACCAGGACTTAAAATCAGGAGTTTCCGAAATGGGGACTGCTAGCCATGGGAGTCCTTTATTCCTCCCTGGGGTGGGATCAGTGCAGTGAGGAAAGGGACAGAGTCCTAAGCACATTTCTTCCTCCACATCGCCTTCCTGTTTTCTAAAGCCCAGACTCAACACGCAGCCCACACAACCCCCGTCCCCGGTCACCATTCCCAAGGCGCAGAGGGATGGCAAAAGTGGTTGGGATCTCCAGCCTGGTGTTAACAAGTCACATCTTGTTAATAGCATACTATTCCCTCAGTCACATGCATGTTTGTGGGCGTGCTGAAGATGACTAACCAAGTGCAGCTGGCCTCAAGCTGACAGCCAGGACACATGCGTGTACGCGCATGCACACACACACACACACACACATACACACACGCACGCTCTCACTCACTCATGTTTAGAGGATGCCTGCTGCCAATTTCTTGCCTGGCAAACCAGAAATATTTTAGTGGTTTACAAATAGGACCCCACTCCATCTTGGGACACTTCTCAGGTTCAAGCCCATCTGTGTCAGGTGCTCACAGGACTCCAGGTCCATTCATACCCATGCTCAACCCCAACAAGCCTTCCATGTCCCAAGATGCACAGCGAACTCCTAAGCGCCAAAGAGATATCTGAAATGGACAATTGCACAGGCTGCATCCAGTCATGTCTTGATTTGTTCTTTTTTGTCTCTCCTGTTATTGAAATGTTATTTTTTCCACTCATATACCACCACCCCTAACCCCTCCCAAATCAGCCTGTTGGAAAAGATGTTTATTTTGCTTTTCCTTGGCATAATTTAATATCAGGCAAGTGCATCTCTGAGGCAGACAGTATATTCTTGGGGCATACATTTGAGATTCTGGCTGATTAGAATTACAAATTTGTCATGCAATCCTGACCAATTTGGAACTGGCTCTCTGACATCATGTTTATGTCCTTTCGGCCTTGCCAGCGGTTACTAGGATTGTCGGGGGCGGGGGGGGGGGGACTTTTCTCAGCAATAAGTTAGAATTTCATAAATAGTTGGCAGGGCCTTAAAAGAAGCCTGCTCTTTAACATGAGATAATGTATGTTTTCTTTCTACTTACTTGGAGCAGGTCGTATTGGGAGCCACCCAAGTTCACTTTTAAATCGTTTCTCTACATTGCCAGACGCGGCTTTTGAAGTCATCTGCCCCAGCTCACTGGGAAGCCAGAGCCGAGGCTTCTACCAGTGGCCCCACTGTGTGCCCTGCCACCCATAACAGGAAGCGTCTCAGAGCCTGGTGGGCACAGGGTGGGTGGAGCAGGCCCGCAGGGCTCTGTTCCACCAAATGGAAAATCCTCTGACGTGTCTTCTGTCTTCGGCGCGCGTGTCTGGAGCTCAGGCAGGTCAGATGTCACCCTTGCCTCCAAGTCTCAACACCACTTTCTGTCTGCCCCGTTGGCCTTCAGATGCGGCACATGGCGTAACAGCAGGCGTTTTCAAAGTGCAGGCCACAGGAAATCACATTTGAAGTGCCTGGCACGGAGGGTATTTTTATACCGTTCACTTTTTCCCTTTTCTTTTCATCTGTTTTCTGCATTTTTTCAGTTTGCTTTTTCTTCTTGATTTATTGTTGTATTATTCTATTTTTAAACCAAGACATACTTTCCCATCAGACTCTTTAATGTAACTCATATGAAAATTAGTGATGGGTGGACCTCAGACAGTGCAGGAGCTGGATCCAGTAGGCATTGACTTCCCCAAGTGCAGATGCTTATCTGAATCCACACCAGCTGCTGGAGTCTAGGGGAGCAGAGCAAGGGGGAGAAAGAACCCCTCTCCTTTCCTCCCTCACTAACCAATCTGGGGTTCGATAGCGCGGGCTCCTGGACCTTCCCCTAGAACATATAATGAATGGTTTCCTCATCCCACTCAGCTTGCATCCCCTTCCGTGTGGAAGCGCTGGCTTTCCAATAAGGATCATAGAGTCCCCAACACAGGAAGGAAGAAAACCCAGTGTGGCCTCACCCAATTTGCCCACCTTGGGGATCAGTTCCCTGGAGCTGGATTCCAGAGCGGGATGGGTGATGGTTGGGGCACATCTGACCCTCTTTCAAGCTCTTCCATATCTCAAGGAGACCACCTCAAGCTCCAAAGCCAATGAGATGTGGGCTGAACCCCTACTAGCCTCGTGACCTGGGGTGAGCCTCCTTAACAACCAGTGTCTCCGTGAAAATCTGAATGAGATACTTTTCTTCCGGACTTGCAGACATTAGAGAAATTGCTTGTTGAACAAATGATCAGCGCTTAGTAAAATGGTAGCTGGTCCTATGATTCCGGGATCATAGGAATTCCGATCCCCATTCGGTCTGAACTCCCCCTGGCCTCCAGCTGAAAATTTGTCAGTCTCCCTTCTATTTTTTTTTTTTTTACATGATTTATGTGTCTCTCTCCCACTTCTGCCCGAGTTGGAGATATTATGCAGGGTAAGGGCCACATAGCATGTGACTTGCAAGTTAAAAACACAGAGAACAACAGCCTATCTTCACTGCCTCTTAGTGAGTCCATCCATCTATTCAGCACAGCACAGCTTAGTGAGTCCTTGTGGGTGTTGAGGATTCAGCAGAGGACAGGACCAGTGTGCTTCCTGCAGCAGGCGCTTCTGGATCCCCTCTTACCACAGCCTGCGCCATGAGTGTGTTGCACCAGCACAGGTGAGCACCTTCCTTATGCCCATAGCATCTCCCATTCAGAATCCACATGCCTTCTGTCCTCTGCATTTTCACTCTGCTGCTGACACAAACCGCCTGCCTTCCTTCTCCCCGAATCTACCCACCTCACTTTCTCTGGAAGCTCTCCCTGATGAGCCCAGTGCACGTGGAGCTCCCTCCCCACTGAACCTCAAATTCCAGCCATATTTACTTCTTGTCTTTCATAGGATGCTGAACTGGCTAGCCTGACATCCAGGGTCCAGCATGATCTGACTCCTGCTACCCTCCTCCACTTTGCCTTCCACCCTTACCCCTTGGAGGCAGTGCCTCAAATGCGCCACGCTCTCCCCCCTTAGGGCTGCCTGACGCTGCCCCTCTGCTCTTCTGCCCTCCCCACTCCTTCATCTGCCAGAGAGTGCCTTTAACACTGAACTCCTCAGGAGGCCTTCTCAGGAGTCCCTCTCCATGGACTTCAGACTGAGGTGCTTCTCCGTATTCTCTGGTATCTCTCATAAGACTTACACCACAGTGAGGCTTGTCTACAGGCTGCCTCTCTCGACAGACTCAGGGCTCCTTGAAGTCAAATTGGATCATTGGTCTCTGTGTCCCCAGTAACCAACAGAGCACCCTCAAACCTCCACCCCCATGTCCCCATAAGTATGCTTCTCTAATCTGAGAAGTGTCCCCATCTGAGACACTATGAGACTGTCAGGGTGGTTGGCGGAACAGAGGAAGGGCTGATAAAAACAGATTGAGTATCGTAGATCAATAACAAATGATGGATGAAAAAATGGCATTGTGGGGCGCCTGGGTGGCTCAGTTGGTTAAGCGTCCGACTTCAGCTCAGGTCATGATCTCACAGTCTAAGGGTTCGATCCCCGCGTCGGGCTCTGTGCTGACAGCTCGGAGCCTGGAGCCTGCTTCGGATTCTGTGTCTCCCTCTCTCTCTGCCCCTCCCCCGCTCACTCTCTGTCTGTCTCTGTCTCAAAAATAAATAAAAACATTAAAAAAAATTTTTTTAAATGGCATTGTATTATTATTAATGATATTTCAAAAGGGCATAGAGAAGGGTAGTTTGAGTGGACAAATACATATTTACTTTCCTTTACGTGAAGACAGCCAGCACCTCCCAGACTAATCTGTTATTTCAGAAGCAGAAAAATTAACTTGCTTACCCTGAAAAGAAGTGAAAAATTATCCAAAAAGTACCATTCTTTTACTTATTCATCCATTCAAACATTCTCTCTCTTCTCTCTCTCTCTCTCTCTCTCTCTCACGCACACACACACACACACACCCTCCCTTCTCTCCTTGGTAGTATATAGTCTGACTTCTAAAAAATGGTTGTTCCTTTCTGCTTGAAAGACTGTATTAGCTATTCAGGGAATACTAGCCCTTTCCTTGGACTCAAAAAAGTATTTTATCCATTAAAATCTAACCAGGGTGTAGTAACCATAAAATCCAGCCGCTCTGTTAGGAAGACGGATATCCTCAAAGATTTATGTCTGGCCGTCTCAAAGAAAATGTGTAAGATGGAGTTTTCTCAGAGACTTCCTGGCTGCACTCCACCCCACACATAATTTCTGTTTGTATAAACCTCAGATCAAAACTCAGGAAGGGTTAAGGGAAACCTTTATGAACCACAGGTTATGTCTGCTCACCATCCTCGGTTGACCGTTTGGAATGAATTAACCAGTCCCTAACCAGCCCACAACGGGTTCTTGGACAGAATTAACCAACCTCTTCAGTCCAAATGGTCAAACCATTTGGGGTCTCAGATTCCATCCAGATTTGGGGCGAGGGTATATTCAAAGTCATTTGCATGTCCCTATAATTGTGGCAAAAGATAATGAAAACACACCACATTATTAGTCTCCAGGATATGGAGGAGACCATTGGAAACATCAGAATTCGGGAAGGGGTGGAGAAGGGGGTGGGACTGTTTTGAATGAACCTGAAAGAAAATACTTCCCGAACCTTCCTTCAGAAGGCAATTTCAGTCCCAATTTTTCATAAGGTTGGAAAAAGTTAAGCAAACGAGAACTATAGACACTTGTTTATAGAAGGTTTTTCTCTTTAATTGCTGTTTTTGTTTCATGAAAGAAAAGTCCCATAAAATAAAACCTCGTCTCTGGTTCAGCGAGGCGGCGAGACCCCTGAGGAGGCCACAAAAGGGCTGACTTGACACTAGCCGGCTGAGGAGTCCCGAAGACTTGAACGTCTGTAGATTTCCGTAGCAAGGTATGTGCCTTTCTCACCCTCCACCCTGAAGGTCCCTCCATACATTTGAGACGGTTTCTAAAATCTGAAGTGTGGGACCGTCTGGTCGCTGGCAAGCATTCCAGACAAGTGGTTTTCTAAGAAGCCAAGTTCTGGTTTGACTCTTTGATTGGAAAAGTATCTATTTCACTAAGGGTGATAGGCCCCTGGATGCATTCTCACCAAAAAACCCATAAACCAATACTTGAAATGCCAGCAGCGAGTTGTAGGGAATTCTTTTGGTTTGCCTTCAAGGACACAAAACATCGCAAAGGTCTTCTCTTTGGCAGAGAGGGGGGACTGGCTTGGAGAGTTGGCCCAGGGTGTGTGTGGAAAGAGTCAGACGTGGGAGTCAACAGACCTGGGTTCGAATCCTGGCCCTGCCACCAGCAAGCTGTTCTGACCTTAGGTGGGCCTCTTCACTTCTCCTGAGTCTGATTTTCCTCCCCAGTAAAATGGGGGTACTGACCTCAGCCTCGGGGACGTGTAGGGCTCAGAGAGGTGGTGTTTGTATGAATCCTGCCACTGTGTCTCGTACGTAACAGGAGCTTAATAAGCAATGGTTTCATATCCACCACCCCACCACAATATAGACCAATGGAGACACAACAGCTCTGAGATTACTGAATCCCTTCCGACACTCCTGTCTGGAGCCTTCCAAGAAGACAGTTTGTCACCTGCTTTCATTAATCCAATCAACAGATCATTACAGGTCATGGGCCCTGGGGCTGGCACAAGGCCCCAGACAGGAGGGATGCTGAAAATGTAGACGGTATTTCCCCTGCATAGGAGTGAGTGCCAGCACAACAGGGAGCAAACAATGCATAGGAAGTATTTGCTAGTAACCCAAGGTGTCGTGATTAGACAACTAAACCAGGAGTGAGATTCACCAAGCCACGTGCCTTCAGGACCACATAAGTAGCATAACAGCAGCTAGTGGATGACAGGAGGGCCCAGGCCCCATTTGAAGGCAGGCGCCAGCACCAGGCAAGTGTCCTTATGCAGGAACATGAGACAGTGCGGCCAGGTTTCTCATTCTTCGAGAACAGCCAGAAATCTGGATTTGTATATAAAAGCTCTTAAGTTTCAAATATTGACAGCTTTTTAAAAATGTAAACATCTGTCTGTGGGCCAGATGGCTAGGGAGAGATCCCTGCGTCTGGAGGGCTCCCCCAAGGAGGTGGGTTCCCGCCAGGCCTCAGCTGGGGAGTAGAATTTAGATTTGCCTGTTTGCGTGTTTACCATGAGGATGCTTCTCAGGAGGTGGTGTGGCTTGGTGGTTATGGACTTGGTCGGTGTCTGATTCCTCATGTGCAAAATAAGAAAAATGACATGTATTCAGAGGGTGGTTGTGGGGATCATATGAAATCAAGCTCATTAGTTTCCACACGATCAAGGGGCGCCTGGGTGGCTCAGTCCGTTAAGCATCTGACTTCGGCTCAGATCATGATCTCGTGGTCCGTGGGTTCAAGCCCCGCGTCGGGCTCTGTGCTGACCGCTCAGAGCCTGGAGCCTGTTTCGGATTCTGTGTCTCCCTCTTTCTCTGACCCTCCCCTGTTCACGCTCTCTCTCTCTCTGTCTCAAAAATAAATAAATGTTAAAAAAAAAAAAATTTAGAGCAGGGACTGATGGCGGCTACAGCTCTGTCACCTTCCACCCCGACCCACCCCATTTGGAGAGCCCACGCTTGCCCCTACCCTGACACAATGGCCCAGTGAAACCGATGATGACGTGGTTATCCCCATTTTACAGATAAGGAAACTGAGGCAGCTCAGAGAAGTGAAGAACCCTTGCAAAGTTACACAGAGTCGGTGGAGTCTCTCTGGCCCCACGGCTCACCTTCTATCTGCTCCGGCCACACCCACAGGACCTGCTCCGTGGACGGCCGTGGGTGCCCCCGTGTGAACTAGATTCCAGGAGCTCACGCCCCCTGAAGTTTCTTGTGGGCTCGTCTCACACAGGTCCATGACCTGCCATCCTCACCCTGCCCTGCCCCGCCATCCAATCCCATCAAATGTTCCTTTGCACTGGGTGGCAAGGCTCATCCACAAAGCCCAGGAAGCGTCTTGGATGCAGAAAAGAGTTCCACGGTGTTCCTTATAAAAAGCACAACCTGACATGCAGCTATTGTGTCAATGATCCCTCCCTTCCCAACTGCCAGAAACCCAAAACAGCTTAAAACAAAAAGAAACTGGCTCAAGGTCTGCGGGAGCCTCATTTCAGGCCGCGTCGACACCCTCACTCTGTTTTCATTAACTGGGCCTGAGGTTCCCAACCCACAGGTCTAGGGCAGCCCTCCTCAGGAGCCCCCTGGGGAAGGACACAGGGCATGTCTGGGAGCACGGGCAGTCCGAACTGGGCAGCACTCTGCGACAAACGTCCCAGACACAGATGTTTTGGTCTCATCTTGAAGCCATTTCAACCCAAGGCGGGGTGCAGAGGGCTGTTGGCCAAACCCGGACACTCATCCTCGGCCACATTCATTTGGCAGACCCTGAGCACTCACTATGAGCCAGGAATGCTGGGTATTTGTAGCACCTTTACAGGATCCTCCCAGGCGTGGGCCCTTGGCCATCTAACTTACTCAAATTCAAATATACGCAATCAGATGGGGCGCCTGGGTGGCTCAGGCAGTTAAGTGGCCGACTTGAGCTCGGGTCATGATCTCACGGTTCGTGGGATCGAGCCCCGCATCCGGCTCTGGGCTGACCGCTCGGAGCCTGGAACCTGCTTCGGGTTCTGTTTCTCCCTCTCTCTCTGCCCCTCCCCTGCTCATGCTCTCTCTCTCAAAAACACAAAAAAACAAAAAGCAAAAAATAAATAAATAAATAAATAAATAAATAAATAAATAAACGTTAAAAAAAAAAAGAAACTTTAAAACATATGCAATCAGAGAGGGAATGAAACGTCCAGAATATACCCAAAACAGTGCTGCCCTCCCAACCCAGCACCAGGGACTGAGCATTGCCCCCTTCCCTGGGGCTCCACTGCCACGGGTCCCTCCTAGAGTGGGCACCCTGTCCTTCTGAGGGCAGCTCTACCATTTGAAAGGATCTTCCAGTTCAATACGTGCCTGCAACAACTTTGACTTGTGCTCAGATGAAGGCCCAGTGGTCTTTCCGTCACCACAGGAACGGAGACTGCGTGGCGCTTTTCAAGAGACTCGGTCTCTTCTGACTTGACTACGTACGCTTTTTGCTGTACAAGCTTCTCTTTAAGGCCTAATCTTCATGGGAGACGGTGGATGTTGAGAGCTCAGCCTCCGGGGATAGACAGGCCTTCATTCACAGCCTGTGCATTTGTGATCTTGGGTGAAGCCCTGAATCTTCCTTAGCCTCAGTTTGCCCGTCTGTAGGACAGAGATGGGGTCGGTTCCGCCTCCCGGAGTTGCCGTCAGGGCTCCATGAGAGAAGGGAAGCAAAGTGCCTAACTGGACACCTGGAGGTAAGTGTGGAGTAAAAGGGAGCAGTTATTATCACTACAGGTCAAGACTTCTACGTGCATTATCTTTTTTCCTTCCAACCACCTAGGAGGCAGCTATCTTTATGCCCACCTTACACATGAGGAAACTGAGGCCTGGCAGGGTGGAGTGCTCCGTCCAGGGTCTTGCAGCGGATGAATGGTAGGGTGGGATTCATCCCCAGGACTGGCTGGCTCTGCGGCCTGGGGTCCTAACCGCCACCACATCACAGTGCCTTTAAAGAAGGCCCAAAGCGAGGACAGACGGATAGACACCCCTTGGTGTTCCCACCCATCACCCCTCTATGCAGCCGGTGCTGGCCAGCACAGAGCCGACCCCACGCTCCTCTTCCCTGTACCCGCCGAAGCCCCTCCATCTGCCAAAAGCGCAGCCTTCAGCCAGGACTTCCAGGAACAGCGCGGCCACGGATTTCACGCCGACACACGTTTCCCACGGCAAAGGAGCCACACGCCCTTTTGGCCCCAGCAAGGCCACTTGCCGGAGTTCGGGGAGGCCTCTTTATCATCTCTACAGATGCCCCTCTCACGTTTCGGCATCCCATTGCTCCTGGAACCTAGCAGCTCGGCTGTCATGTCTCGAATTCTACTCCTAGGCTAATTTTCCATGAAGAGTCTCCGATGCAGGAGCCAGTGGCCTTAGGAATTCAACGGCCCCACTGGGGTTTCTCCCTCACCCAGCAACCTGAGGCCCGGTGTAACACACTCAGCTAATTGAGGTGAGCGCCCCACGCTGCAGTCTTTTCCGCCCTCTGCTCCTGCAGGTGGAGGCTGAAGTCACGTGCAGAAGGACCCAGGTGTCTGAGGAATTCAGAGCCCTGTCGTTGATTCATTTGTCTGCAGACATTCTAGACTCCACGTCTCCGAGACAAGCCACGACAGAGTGCATTACGAGGTGAGCCCGCTATTTTTCCCTCCAGCTTTCCCCCCGTTTCTTTTTTTCTTCTTGGCCTCAGGGCCCAAAGTATTCTGGACATATTTTTCATTTTTCCAAATATCAATTGCTCTCTTATTCCCTCTTCGAAGCAGTGAGTAATAAGAGTTGTGTCTGGTCCTGAAATTCCGACTGAAATAAATTAGCCCAATGACCAACAGGAGGTGCCTAGAACAATAACGACGGAATATTTGGCATATTACAAAAGAGCCCCTGGATGTCGAAGTACAGTAAGTCTAGAAGCACATTACTGAGCAGCGTTGCCAAGACGGGTATGCAATGAGCCATCCAGGCAGCAGAACGCCTCATAAATTAATCCCGCTTTTTTTTTTTTTCTTTCTTGGTCCACTGTTCACAGTTCTTTTAGCCCTCTGGTTAATGGGGCATGCAGACGGGTATTTTTGGCGTGGCCCTGGTCCCCAGCAGGCAGGCATATGCCAAGGCTGTGTATTGATGTGTACATTTACCCCCTCGCTCATCTGGCATGCTAGGTGCCATGCTGCATCCTAAGGCCAGAGCCCAGACACTGGAGGCGGCAAGCCATCGGCAGATCCCGAGCACCTACTAAGTGCCAGGTATGGTGCTAAGTTCTGGGGATGCCACGGAGGACAACGGGGGGAGGGTCTCTGTCCTCATGGCGCTGATGGTGCCATCCACATCCCACATCCCTCCTTCACTGGAGGGAACCACCCATTATGCGAGTCCTGGAGAGGTGACACAAGCCTGCCTGCCGCCCACTGTGGAAAAAAACAGAAGCCCCGACCTCCTCCCTGCCTCCTGGCAGCCAGGAGCCCAGCCTGCAGATTGCCTCTGCTCGGAGCTTTGAATCTCGACGGAATGTCCCAGAGGCATTGGGGTAGGGTGGGAAAAGTCCCCCAAAGATATCCATGACCTAATCCCTGGATCCTGTGAATGCAAAGGGCTTCGCAGATGTCATTAAATTCCGGATTTTGAGATGAGGAGACTACCCAGGCTTACCTGGGCGGGCCCCAGTGTAATCTCTGTATCCTTGTAAAAGAAAGATGACACACACATTTCCTATTATAAGAGGAGAACACGGTGTGACCACAGAGGCAGAGGTCGGGGTGACGTGGCCATAAGCCACGGAGCGCTGGCAGCCAGCAGAATCTGGAAGAGGCAAGGAACAGATGCTCCCCTAGAGCCTCTGGAGGGAGTGAGGCCAGGCTGATGCCCTGATCTCAGCTCTGTGATACGGACTTTGGACTTCTGGTCTCCAGAACTATGAGAAAATGAGCTTCTGTGGTTTTAAGCCACCCAGTTTGTTGCAATTTGTTACAGGAGCCGTAGGTAACTGATGCAGACGCCAAAAGAATTTAGAATTCTCTCATGGCGTTGGGATCCAACAGCTGGGAGCCTGCATTTGCCCCCATATACAGTCCTGGGCTCAGACTGTTTCTGTGATTGGCCCTTGTCTGTGGTTCTGACGGTTGTTTCCCTCCCTGGATCCTCAGCCTCTTCATCAATTCCAGGAGCTCCCTTTGGACATTCCTCCCAAACTTTCTTTTCTGATTTTAGTGAGCCATCAGGGCTTCTGTTGGTTGGCATCTTAGGTAAGAAACCGCACGTGGCAGGGCGGTTGTGAGGATGAGGGAGAGGCCATATTTGGGCCCAGCACAGCGCCCATCACACAGGCGACACACGATAAATCAGAGTTCACAAACCAATGGCCTGCATTTCCCTCACATGGTGTATTTTTAACTAAAGTGGAATGTGTTGCCAACATTTATAAGTCAGGAGACTCCACATTCAAAACTGAATTTCTTTTATTTTTAAATGTTTGTTCATTTATTTTGAGAGAGAGTGAGCAAGGGAGGTACAGAGAGAGGGGGGAGAGAGAGAGAGAGAGAGAGAGAGAGAGAGAGAGAGAGAGAGAATCCCAAGCAGGCTCCGCGTTGTCAGCACAGAGACCGATGCAGGCCTCGAACTCACGAACCGTGAGATCGCGACCTGAGCCAAAACCAAAAGTTGGACGCTTAACTGACTGAGCCACCCAGGTGCCCCAAAAGCCTGAATTTCTAACTTCTCTTGAAAAAAATCAGTTCTTGCAACACTAAACCCCACATTTTCATGGCAACAATTTGTTGCCCCTTCTAGACATGCATGTTATAATTTGCCATAGGCCTTTTTGTTGTATACCCAGCCCACTCCCCTCATTTCATTAATTGTTCAGTACCTCTAGGCCTCTGAGTTTGTCATTCTTATTACAAATACGAGTTTCTCTCCCATCAGACTAGAGGCAGGCACCAGAGCCAGAGTAGGACAGGGCTCCTGTGGGAGGCCCAGGTTGGAAAGTCTTTGCCCGGGGGGCTCAGTCTCCCCACGTAGCCTTTCTTCTCCTTTCCGGTAGCCAAAAACGCCTGCCCCTTTATGAAGCCATTCTGTCCCCTCCTCCATCTCACCATTATTCCCCACCCGCTCCTACCCAGGCTTGCCTGTTATACTGCTGTATCAGCTTCCTGAGTACACTTCTCTTTTCTTTTTTGAAGCTTACTTATTTTGAGAGAGAGAGAGAGAGAGAGAGAGAGAGAGAGAGCACATGAGAGCTCGAGCAGGGGAGGGACAGAGAAAGAGGGAGATTGGGAATCTCTAGTGGGCTCTGTGCCACCAGCGTGGAGCCCGACGTGGGGCTCGAACTCACACAAGATGGTGACTCGAGCCAAAATCGAGAGTCAGAAGCTTAACCGACCAAGCCACCCAGGTGCTCCCTCTGAGTACCCTCTTCATAGAGAAGTCTTTGCGTTCTTAAATTATTGGGAGGGAGAGACATTTGCACTGAGTCCCAGGAGCAGCTAGTCAATAAATTTTGGAGAAGTGAGGAAAAGAAGGAAGGAAGGGAAATTGAAAAAAGGAGAGAGAGGGTGAGGGAGAAGCGGGAAACTGAGATTCCTGCTGTGAAGCTGGCACTATCCCATCAGTTCATCCTGCATAGCCCTCCCAATAACCCCACAAGACGTACACCATCGTCGGCTTCAGTTTTCAGATGCCTGAGACTCAGAAACAGGATGTCACGTTCCTTAGGGACGTGTTTCAGTGACATCAGGACTTGAATCCGGATATGGTTGAGTGACTGGACTTAAGCACAAAGCACTGCTTGAGCTACACTTGTTAGGTACGGGGCAGACGTCCCCTGTGGCAGGGTGGAATTTTTCAATTAGTTATTTGCCTGGAACACCATTCGTTCGCACATTTTCCATTCATTCCCTCCCTCCCCCATTCATTCCCACATTCACGCAAGAAGCCTAATTCCCTTGTCTACAGTACCCCTCCTCCCTTCTCATCCCCGCCTTCTTCCTTTACTGGGAAATGGGAGGCCTGGGTAGGCTGTCAGCCACAGGGCTCAGTGTGGACCCTTCCCAGCCCTCAACCCAGACCGGTTTCTGGGCATGCACTCTGAGGGCCAGGCAAGGCCCTTCTTTCCTCTCTTCCCTGCCCTGAAGCTGAATCCACAGCAAATGGCCCTACCAACTAATCTCAGAAGCTTCCCGACTCGTTGCTGTTCCTCAGGACAGTTTCCTGGAAGAATTCATTGGGTTTCCTAGAAAAAGTTCCTGGTCATCTTCTCTTTCCATGACTGTAATTCATTACTCTCCGTGTGTTGTAATTAGTTTAATGCCCCGTCTTTGATCTGCATTTGACATCCGAAATGTTTCTGCGAGGTTAAGTCCGAGAGGCCAATAGCTGCCCTGGAGCAATGGCATCATCTCCATGATCTTGCACCATGGAAATGACACAAACGGCCTTTTAAAAAGCCCCCTGCGTGGGGATCAGAGACTTGAGATCTGGTCCCTTTGTTCCAACTGACTCGGACAGGTCCTTTTCTTTTTCTGGTCTTGAGTTTCTCCAAGGAAGAGGCAAATCTCACGGCAATCAAGAGCCTAGGAGCTTACATGAGACACACAGAGTTCAGATCTCAGCCCTGGCTCTCACTAGTTGTGTAACCTTGAGAAAGAAACTTTAACCACTGTGAGCCTCAGTCTCCTCATCTGTAAATGGGGACAATGATATTATTTACTACCTAGAGTTGCAATAATAATACAGTGAGCCGATATATGGGAAGCACAGTGCCTGGTACTCAGTCATTTTTTGAATTATCTTAGCTGTGGATGATAATAATAAGAATATGTTAGAGAAGGGGGAAGGAGAAGGAATGGTATGAAAGGAGAGGTATGAGATCCCTACGTGCTAAGCTAAGGTAGTCATAGAGTTAAAGCTACTTTCGATATTTCAAAAAGTTTAATGGGAATCCCACATCTACTTACGCACAATAAAGCCATAAAGGATAATAAGAAAGGCAACTTTCTTTGCTGTGGGCTGAAATTACATTAATTCCTTGTGGTCAACTAAAAGGCTCTGGAATTAAATAGACCCGCACTCAGCCCAGGTAAGGTGTGTGATCTTGAATGAGGAAAGTAACATCCCCCAAGGGGAGACTGGCAACCCTAACCTTGCAGGGCAGCTATGAGGATTAAATGAGATAATGTATGGAAAAAGCACTTAACATGGGGTCTGGCACAAAGTCAATACTCACTACATGCCAGCCACTATGGCTAATATCCTTCCCTAGCCTCCCTAGGGCTCAGCTTCTTCATTGGTAAAATTAAAATCATACCACCTGCTTTACTCATTCAACAAATATTTACTGAGCCAAGTATTATGAATACAAAAATGTATTCACCAGACACAGTTCATGGCCTCTCAGAACCCACAGCTTGAAGTTGCTCATTATTCATCCCTTCAAAAATATTTTTACCGAACACTTAGTGTGTAACAGCCTGCATGATGGGAATTAGAGACACAATGGCTAGTAAAACATACTTAATCCCCAACTATCTACAAAATTATAGCCCAGAGAAGACGCAATAAAAATAAGCTAGTGAAATGACTAAAGTATAGTAGGTGTTCAATGAGTAAGTTATCTGGGTGCTAATCAGAAGCTGTGGACGTGTAACTTTGGGAAAGTTAGTGCATAAAAATGTTGCAGATTAATGATTTCTTAACACATGACATTTGTGTGATAGACAAGGGCTTTGTATGAAAGTGTTGAATCACTCTATTGTACACCTGAAACTAAATTTTTTTTTTAAAAAGGAATGGGTAGTTAATTTTTTAATTAAAAAATATACGAGAGAAGTAAAAAAAAATGTAATATTTAAATATACATTTAAAGAGGCTCTGTCTGCTGAAAACTGCAAAATGCTGACCAAAGAAAACCTAAATAAATGGAGAGGCATACTGTGTTCACGGATTGGGAGACACAACACAGTGAAGATGTCACTTCTCCCCAGAGGGATCTATAGGGTTTTTTTTTTAATTTTTTTTTTTTAACATTTATTTATTTTTGAGACACAGAGAGATAGAGCATGACTGGGGGAGGGGCAGAGAGAGAGGGAGACACAGAATCTGAAGTAGGTTCCAGGCTTTGAGCTGTCAGCACAGAGCCCGATGCGGGGCTCGAGCCCACCAACCGTGAGATCATGACCTGAGCCGAAGTCGGATGCTTAACCATCTAAGCCACCCAGGCGCCCCTATAGGTTTAATGCAATTACTATCAAAATCCCAGCCAGGGTTTCTTTTTGTAGATGTAGACAAGCTTGTTCTAAAGTGTATATGGAAAAACATAACAGCCCTAGAAGTGCTGAGACCATCTTGACAAAGGAGAACAAAGTAGAAGAAATCACTCTACTCAATACTAAGGCTTGTTGTATAGCCATGGTAAACAAGACAATGTGGTATTGGTGCAAGGATACACAGATCAATGAAACAAAATAGAGAACACAGAAATAGACCTACACAAACACGTGCAACTGATTTTTTACAAAGGCGCAACAAAAAAAAAAAGACAAAACAAACAAACAAAAAAAGAACCGTGATCCCAACCTCACATCTCATATAAAAATTAACTCCAAACAGATTATGGACTGGACTGTAAGATATGAAACTATAGCATGTTTTTTTTAATGGTTTTATTTATTTTTGAGAGAGAGAGAGAGAGATGGAACACAGAATCTGAAGCAGGCTCCAGGCTCTGAGCTGTCAGCACAGAACCTGACGTGGGGCTCGAACTCACAAACTGTGAGATCATGACCTGAGCCGAAGTCAGACACCTAACCAACTGAGCCACGCAGGCACCCCAACATGTTTTTAAAATAGGAGAAAATCTTCTGTTTCTAGGGCCAGGCAAAGAGTTCTTAGACTTTACACAAAAAAAAACATGATTCATAAAAGAAAAATTAATAAATCAGACCTCGTTAAAATTAAAAACTTTGTCTCTGCAAAAATCCACGTGAAGAGGATGAAGAGACAAGCTACATGCTGGAAGAAAATATTCACAAGCCATATATTCAAAAAGGGCTAGTATCTAGAACATATAAAGAACTCTGGGGGCCCCTGGGTGGCTCAGTCAGTTAAGTGTCCAACTCTTGATTTTGGCTCAGGTTATGATCTCATGGTCTGCTGACAGTGCAGAGCCTGCTTAGGACTCTCTCTCTGCCTCTCTCTCTCTCTCTCTCTCTCTCTCTCTCTCTCAAAATAAACAAATTAATTAAAGAATAATAATTCTCAAAACTCAAGTGTAAAAAGAACCAATCCAGTTAGAAAATGGGCAGGAGACATGAACAGAGATTTTACTGAAAAGGAGATACAGATGGCAAATAAGCACATCGTAAAAGTTCAATATCATTAACTATTAGGAAAATGCAAATTAAAACCACAATGAGATCACTATCTACCTATCAAAATGTCCAAAATAAAAAATAATGGAAACACCAAGAGCTGGCGAGGTTGAGGAGAAACCGTATTGTTCATACATTGCTAATGGGAATGTGAAACGGTACAGCCATTCTAGAAAACAGTTTGACAGTTTCTTACAAAACTATTAAGCAATTACCATAAAGCTCAGCAGTGTGCATCTTAGGCATCCCAGAGAAACGAAAACTTAGGTTCACACAAGAACTGTACAAAAATGCCCATATCAGCTTATTCGGAAGAGCCAGTAATTAGAACTAGCCCGGATGTCCTTCAGGGGGTGAACAGTTAAACAAACACATGCATGCCATGGGGCACTAAAGAGGAACTAACTAATGATGCTTCACCAATCTGGATGAATCTCCAGAGAACGATGCGAAGCCCAAGAAAGCCCACATCCAAAGATAGCATACTAGTTGATATTCCAGTTTTGAAAAGACAACATCTTAGAAGTGGAGAACAGATGAGTGGTTGCCAGGAGGTGGGGACAGTGGAAAGGACGGTGGGCGTCCACTATGCTTCTGGAATGTCGAAATTCTGCTGCATCTTGACTGTAAGGATGGATACAGACACCCACACACGTGGCAAATACTTAGAATTAAATACACGTACAAAGGGGTCTGAATAAGATTGGTAGATTGGGTCAATGGCAGTATCTTGGGGATACTGGGGATCTAGGGGATTCCAGGGGGAAACTGGGTATAAGGTACAGTGGACCCCCTGTATTATTTCTTGCTACTGCATGTGTATTTACAACTATCTCAATAAAAGTTTCGGTGAAAACTTTTATTGATTTGTATTTTAAAACTCATATTTTATTAAAGATTTGAAAATATAGGAGAAAAAAATCTGAAAAATCACCATCCTGAAACACAATATTTTGATGCTTTTGTTTTTCCTGATCTTTGTTTTTCACATTTCTATGAAAAAAAAATGTGAGAGGTAGGAATAAAAATCAGGGTGGTGACGAGGTGGGGGCCTTGCTGTCTCCCCCACCTTCTATGACATCAGAACTCAGTGTTTGATGCCTGGTGACCAGAGGCCAGGAAGGAGGAGGGTGCCCCTCTGCCCGGCAGGTGGGGGTACCTTGCTGCACCCAGGCAGCCTGACCTGAGGCCATGGTGATCCAACAGGTGGGCAGCAGGGGGCGAGTGGCAGCCGAGATTCTTGAAAGGAGAAGGGGCAGTCGCTGTGAGGACAAGAAACAGGTGAGGCCAGACCAGACGCATGCTGCCTTCCTCCCATCTGGGGTCCCTTTGACACTCCAGACAGACTGTAAGGCCCTCAAAGTCAGAAGAGGCTGCATTTCAGCCGGACTCTCCCTGGAGCCCGACCTGGTTGAACACAGCATGGGTGCTTGGGTTCTCCGTCCCTGAAGCCACTACTGACTGACTCTCTAACTTCATCCCCAGCACCGCCAGCATAACGTGCGCTCCAGAAGGGCTGGGTTTTTCATTTAGTTTCCTACTATATCCCTAGTGCCTACAGTGGTGCTTGGTTCGTATTAGTAGCTGAATGAATGAATGAGTGAATGAACGACTTAAAATAAATAGGATACATCTGAATTATAGACCTCCCTGAGTATTTGTTCTTAGGACTGAAATTCAACCTCATGTAGAGCTTTGTCAAAATGGGAAATGTTATCACTTACTATGCACAGCCCGGTGCTTCCACCCCCCTCTCTCTTTCATGACTTACAGCATTCCCGAGAGGCAGCTATTAACAGCTTCATTCACAGATGGGTAAACCGAGGCTCAGAAAGGCAAAAAGACCATATAGCCACGATCTACCAGGATTTGAAGCCAGGTCCATCTGATTTCAGAACTCTTAGCAAGCTTACCCTGCACTCCGTTGCCTCCCAGGTGGGGAAGTGAGGGAGGCATATAAAAGAAGGCTGGGGAGGTCAGCTGGGCCTGATCATGCACACCACGGAAAGGGATGGGATTTTATTCTGAGATTCATAAGAGGCCATTAAAGGTTTGTTGGTTTGTTGGTTTGTTGGTTTGTTTAAGCCATTGAAGGATTGTAAGCAGAGCAATGGACGACTGATCTCTATATGTTTCCAAAAGATTTGTTCACTTGTTCATTTGATATACATGCTCCAACGCCTCCTTTGTGCTGGACCTCACAGCAAGATGGGGCCTTATGGGATCCCATCATGCTGCAGCTTTTCCTAACAAGAGTCCCACAGATACCAAGCCCCGGGAAGGCTCTTTGAGAAAAATCTCCAAAAGAGTTCTGCCATTCAAGGAATGCCAATACTCTTTCTTGTCCCCTCTTGGAGATTGACACTGCTCATTCACATAATGAAGGCTCTGAGAAGTTCTGCAACAAGGAATTCACTTTGTTGACCACAGCATTTCCCAGACCAATCAAACACCGAGCCCCAGCTTTTGTTTTTGAAAGACCTTTCAGTATACTTCAGAATCCATTTTACAGATGAAGCAGTTGAGGCTCAGAGAGAAGAAACGATTTGGCTCAGGCCCCAAGGCAACACGGGAGAAGAGCTAAAACTTAATCCTGCCCCTGTTCCCCCCTTAGTCTCCAAACAGCACAAAATAAAAACCCAACAGCAAATGTACTGGGGAAGGCATTGTTCTGTAAAGTACATGGACAGAGGGGCTGTTAAAGAAATATCAGAGCATTGAGCATCAGCCATTACAAAGAATGAGATAATTCTGTGTGTCTGTAGAAAGATTCCCAGGGAACACTGTTAAGAAAAAGCCCCCTAGCGCCTGGGTGGCTCAGTCGGTTAAGCGTCCGACTTCGGCTCAGGTCACAATCTCGCGGTCCATGAGTTTGAGCCCCGAGTTGGGCTCTGGGCTGACAGCTCAGAGCCTGGAGCCTGCTTTGGATTCTGTGTCTCCCTCTCTCTCTCTGCCCCTCCCTGCTCATGCTCTGTCTCTCTCTGTCTCAAAAATAAATAAAAACATTTAAAAAAATAAAAAATAAACTATAAAAGAAAAAGCCCCCTAAACTTAAGTGTAAAATGCAATGATCTTTACATTGAATGCACACACCCAGGTATCGTCCCCCACATCAAGCAATGGAACATTTCCATTTCCAGTACCCCAGAAGCCTCCTTCAGGCCCCTCCCATCTCACGCCCCCCCCCCCCCATAACCATGATCTCTGATCTCTACCATCGTAGAGTTTTGTGTGTTCTTGAATTTCACGTGAACGGAATCTGTCGGTGTGTACATTTACGCCTGGCCTCTTTCCCTCGTCAGTGTCTGTAAGACTGTAAGACTCAGCCAGATTGATGCTTTGTAATTTATTTTTATTTTTAAAGTTAATCATAATAATAATATAGTTACTAGTATATATAAAGAAAACTATCTGGGGGAGAGGGAAATTATGCAAATCTTTTATCTTCCTTGTTGTGGTAGCAGGTCTAAATCTTGCTTCGTGAACTCGGGTAAGTAAGAAATATATTATTTCAAGTCAAATTAAATCTGACTCAGCCCACATCTAATGAGTCGAGGAAAGTTCCATGTCAGTCAATACTGTGTTTGTCTTAATCCTTTGTCGACTTCTGCTTGTCCCTGACACCATCACTGTCGCAGCTCACATTGTCTGTTGAAAGCAGGTGTCTCTGAACTCCCTGGGCTAAGGCCTGCCCAGACACACCACAAAGCCACCAAGAGCGGGCGCCAGGCCCCTCCCAGACTCAGACTCGGCCTCTCTCTTCTCCCACCTCTCTAAAAGGCCCCTGTCTCCTCTCCTAATCCTGGCACATCCACCAGAATCTCGTAAATGATCGTGGGCTGACCCAAGCATCAGCAAGCGATGCTGCCTCCAGGCAGCTCCTTCCCTCCAGCCTGCACTAAAACGCTATGATTAGACTTCCACTTGCAGCCTTAACACAGTAGCTGGGGCGAAGCTAGCCCTCCCATCGTACGAAACCACAAAACTGTCGATATCTACAAAGCAGCTATTTTCAGGGGAGGGGTAACAGGCAGCACAAGAGTGCCATCCCTGAGAAAAGGAAAACTCGTGATAGCTTCGCCTCTTTCCCAGAGGCTGCTGCACCGAGAAGCAGAGCCCAAGCACGCACAGCAGTCCCCACTGAGCTGCCCAGTGTGGGACAGCTAAAGCAGCTGGGCTCTAGAGAACACGGCCCTGGAGAGGGAGGAGAGCTGTGCACCAAGGGGAGCCCCATGACTCCCTGGCTGAGGGGGCGGGGATGTGCATGCCAAGGGCTAAATTAGCTGCTCTCCGCAGAGTGGCTGCTGTGCAGTTGGGAGCAGAGCAGAGATACTGGAAACCCAGCGGTGCTGGAGGTTCACCATGGACCATATACCTAACTGGAAAGCTAAAGCAATAAAATGTCTAGAAGACAGAGGAGAGAATCTTCACAACCTCGAGTTCGACAAAATTTTTTAGACTGCACACAAAAGGCACAACCATAAAGGGAATATATTTGATGATTTGAACTTCATCAATATTGAAACCGTTTATGGGGCGCCTGGGTGGCTCAGTGATTTAAGCGTCCAACTTCGGCTCATGATCTCGCAGTTCCTGGGTTCGAGCCCCACGTCAGGCTCTGTGCTGACAGCTCAGAGCCTGGAGCCTGCTTTGGATTCTGTGTCTCCCTCTTTCTCTGTCCCTCCCCCACTAGCGCACTCTCTCTCTCTCTCTCTCTCTCTCTCTCAAAAATAAATAAACTTAAAAAAAATTGAAACCGTTTAATTTTCAAAGACACTGGTAAGAAAACGAGAAGGCAAGCCACAGACTTTGACTTTGTAGTCACAATACAAACATCTGAAAAAAAACTGTATATCCAAAACACATAAAGAACTATAACTTAATACGAAGACAACTGCCCAACAACAACAACAAAAATGAGCAAAGAGTTTTTAATAGACACACCCACAAAGTAAGATGTGTGAATTATGATCAGTAAGCACATGAAAAGATGCTCAACATCTGTTATGGACTAAATGCTTACGCACCCCCTCCAAGTTCCTATGTTGAAATCCTAACTCCCAAAGTGATGGTATTAGGAGTTGGGATCTTTGGGTGATGATTAGGGCCCTTATTAAAAAAAGACCCCAGAGAGCTCTCTCTGCTGTCTGCCCACATGAGGATACGATGAGAAAATGGCTGCTTACAGCCCAGAAGAGCGCCCTCACCAGACCCTGACCCTACTGCCCCCCTGATCCTGAACTTACAGCCTCTAGAACTATAAGAAATTTCTGTTGTTTATAAGCCACCGGCTCTGTGATACTTCGTTACAGCAGTGCAAACGGACTAAGACAACATCATTAATCATTGGGGAAATGCAGGTAAAAACTAGCTTGAGATATTACCACACAACCAGTGGAATGTCTAACATGAAGAAGACTACTGACAGAGATGTGGAGCATCTCTGCTCCACACGAATCCTCGTGTTGCTGGTAGAAATGGAAATTGGTACCAATCCATGGAAAACAGTTTGGTGGTTTCTTATCAAATTAAACATACACTCGCCATATGACCCAGCATTTGCATTTCTGGGTACTGCCCCAAGCAGAATGAGAACACATGTCCACACAAAGAGGTGTATCCAAGGTGTTCACAGCAGTTTTGTTCATGATAGTCAGAAACTAGAAGGAGCCCAAGGTCCATCAATAGGTGAAGAGATAAACTGCACCATATCCACACAAGATGATATTACTCATCAATAGCAGTGAACACAAAAACATGGAGACACCTCAGAAGCATTATGTTGCGCAAAAGTAGCTTACCACAGGGGCGCCTGGGTGGCTCAGTCGGTTAAGTGTCCCACCTCAGCTCAGGGCATGATCTTGCGGTCCTTGAGTTTGAGCCCCGCGTCGGGCTCTGTGCTGACGGCTCAGAGCCTGGAGCCTGCTTCCGATTCTGTATCTCCCTCTCTCTCTGCCCCTCCCCCACTCGCACTCTGTCTCTCTCTGTCTCTCAAAAATAAACGTTAAAAAAAAAAGTAGCTTACCACAAAAGAGTACAGACTATGAGTTTCCATTCATTTGAAGTTTTGGAACAGGCAAAACTACTCCATAGTGACACAGCACATTAGTGGATACCTCTGGCATGGTGAGGGCAAGGAGGCAACAGACTATAGAAGGACATAAGGGAACATGCTGGGATGATGGAAATGTTCTTCCTCTTGAGTGGGATGATAGTCCACAGGTGTAGACGTGTCAAAATTCACCAAACCATACATTTAAAATGTGTGCCTTTTACTGCCTGTGAAGTATACCACAATAAGGTTGATTCCTTTTAAAGATCATGTAGAGCAAAAATGTAAAAAAGAAAGCAAGGCAAGACTGAGAAGAGAGGCGGGCCTTCTCAGCAGGCAGAAGGGAGGAAAAACACCAATGGAATGGCAGGAGGCTGCCATGTTACCGGCTTTTGCAATGTTTGGGGGTTGTGTGATAAGCATGCATGACGTGGATAAAGTTAAGATAAGGATAAAGAAAAAAGTTGAGCTCTAAAAACGATCTTATAGCACCCCCGTGCCTAGCCCTCTGTGAGGGAAGCAGGGATGCCTGCTGTCCCCCGAGAAAGTCACCTCCTTCCTCCTCCTCTTGCCCCTAGACGCTGTTGGCGTTGCTGATCTTGGTCCTGTACGTGGGCACAGGAATGTCAGGTGAGCATTCCGAAATCTCAGAAAGGAGGAGCCGAGTCCACACGGGGTCGGGAGGGATGTTGTGGAGATGGCCGCATGCCAACGAGGCCTCCACAGCCTGCCTTCTCCTACCTCGTTCACCCACTGGGAGGACCGAACATGTTCATTTCAACTACTGCTCTCTTGCCCTTGTTAAGGGGTGATGTTCGTGCCTGTTTCAGGAAGAAGCTGGGAGGTGTCAGAAAGGATCAGAGAATGTAACTATCCCCAGAATCCTGTGGCTTCCCAGGTAACATATTCAGGAAAGGTACTGAGGGGATGTCAAGCTTGGCTGAGGAAATCCGGGAAGGCTTCCCAGAGGTGTCATTGGCGAGCTGGATCTTGAAGGATCGATAATTAGGAGCTGGCCAGGTGGAGAAGGTGGGGATAGTCACTCCAGACAGAAACCCTGCAAAGTCTCAGAAAGCTTTTTGAAACCAGTGGCAAGAGGCGGGGGGTGGGGGGAGGGGGCATCCTACGTGAAAAAGCTCAAGATGCAATTTTGATATCTGCCTTTCAGGGATTTAAATACCAGACCGATGAACCCGCAGAAGAGCCAATAAAGGTCATCAGGACCTGGCTGAAGGAACACTTGCACGTTTTCTTGGAGAAGCTAGAAAAAGAGGTGCAGGAATTGGAGCAGCTGGTACAGGACCTGGAGGGGTGGTTGGATGCCCTTCTGGGAGAGGGGCACCCGGAGGATCCCTGCTCCAACTTCAAGAACGATTTGTGAGGGCCCGGGGCTGGACCCTGGGGAGGACGCCAAGTGACAGCCGGGAGAAGGCTTGCCAGCTGACAAGAGCTGAGCTGTGACACTGGAATTTCAAAGCAGGCAAGACAATAAAATACCTGAGACCCTAAGAACTTTGCTGGCACCACGGCTGGTTCACTAACGAATGCCATCAGAAGGACACCAGGGCCCTGCTGAGATAGCCTCCAGGGCACCAGGACTCCGGGGTACAAGAACCAAGCCAGCTTCCGGGGCAGAACCCTTGCCCACTTCCCCAAGATCCGGCACAAATTCCCTAACCTCTCTCAGACGAGAGTGCCTCATGAGGAAAAATCAGGGTCACAAATTTGCCTCACAGCATCATGAGGGTGTATATGTAGAGTGCCTGATAGATAGGTCTTCCTTTCTTTCACTCCTTTTCCTTGCTCCCCGGAACTTAGCGAGACGAGTCTGGTTCTGGAGTATATAGATGTTATGTGGCAGCTCAACCCTCTGGCCCCGCTTCTAGCAGCATCAATTGTCAAAACCCCTGTGCAGGGCAATGTGGTGACAGCTATGAAATTCACAAATGCATTCACCATTTGACCCAGCAATCTGCCTCAGGGATTTATCTCCTATAAATGTGTGAAATATATATTTATCATATATATTCTTTATATATACTTGTCATAGTTATAGCATTATATAATTTTATATAACATACATATTATATTGAAATATACACTTACAACACATATACATACATGTGTGAAATTACATGTACGTAATGTTACTCTCCTAGCTTCGTTTAGAATAGCAAAACAAAGGAAACAACCTAAATGATTATCCATAGGTCCCAGGTTAAATTAGGTAAATTTAGGTAAATTAGGCCCCTGGAGGTATGAAAGAGAATGAGGGAGCTTTTCTACTGATATGGAAAAGTCTACAAGAAAGGTTGTTAAATGAAAGAAATCAAGGTATAAGAAGAGCCTGGGAATAAGAATCTGTATTTTGTTGATGATGATGATGATGACGATGTTACTGAATGTGCATAAAAACTAGTAGGATACAGGGGCGCCTGGGTGGCTCAGTCAGTTGGGCATCCGACTTCGGCTCAGGTCATGATCTTGCGGTCTGTGGGTTCGAGCCCCGCATCGGGCTCTGTGCTGACAGCTTAGAGCCTGGAGCCTGTTTCAGATTCTGTGTGTCCTTCTTTCTCTGACCCTCCCCTGTTCATGCTCTCTCTCTGTCTCAAAAATAAATAAATGTTAAAAAAAAAAAAAAAAAAAAACCTAGTAGGATACAAAACGGGGCGGGAGTGGTTGGGGGGAATTGAAATGGGCAAATGTATGACCAGGATGAGAGCGAAACTTTTCACACTTTTTTATTTTCAGACTATGTGAATGTTTTGCCTATTCGAATATTTTTAAAATAAAATTACCTATTATTTTGCTTACAGAGACACTGGAATACGGTGTCTACAAGTAAAATAAGAATATCACTGTGATGAAATTACAAGTGACTTTTAATCTTGATGACTTTGATTAAACAATGATAATTCTTATCTAGGATTTTCCCTTTCTTTGTTTTTTATTTTTTTAACGTTTATTTATTTTTGAGAGATGGAGACAGAGCGTGAGCAGGGGAGGGGCAGAGACAGAGGGAGACACAGAATCCGAAGCAGGCTCCAGGCTCTGAGCCGTCAGCACAGAGCCCGACGTAGAGCTCAAACCCACGAACTGTGAGATCATGATCTGAGCCGAAGTTGGACGCTTAACCAACTGAGCCACCCAGGCGCCCCTAGGATTTTCCCTTTTTCCCTTGACTTCAGGAAGTTCAGAGTTCAGTTGTCCATTGTGGGAATGATACCAGCTTCATTTTTTTTTTCATTATTTGACCCTTTCTATGATTTTTCGGGTTTGTTTTCTAGTTTACTGGAGCTATTATCTATGTGCCAATTATCAGAACTACCTCAAATCTTTGGAAAGTCATGAGGGTTGCAATAAAAATCGTCTCCTAGAATATCTGACTTACAGGGAATGTCACGGCGATTCGTTTGCCGGGAGAAATTATTCGGTTGCCGCTTGGGAAGGAAAATGTCTTTACAAGTTATGGTCACAGTTTTGCCACTTTGAACATTCAGCAGGGGCTGGGAAACCAGAATCTGTTTTCCTTGTTTGCAATTACTTCAGCAAGCACTCTGCAGGAAGGTCTCATATTGGCATTTCTCTGCACTTATCTTTACTATTACTATAAAGCTGTAGTTCCAGACCCCAAATCATGTACATATGCTCTACAGGTGTTGAGAGGGTTCTCAGGCATGATTCTGACTATATGCAGCCTTGGCTTAACACACACCGCAGACTCTAACCCCCATCGAAGTTGCAACTGTACTGTACCTATAACATATGGGTGTGTGTTTATATTTAGATATTACATATATTTATAGTTTATATATGATACGGTTATGAATGTTTTTATAAAACATACACGTACATAAAATTGGGGGATACGTGAAAAAAAGAAAACAGAGCTAGATCCCTGAGGAATGCAACCACCCCTGTGGATATTAGCAGAGCATTTGAAGAGAGGCATCACACCCTGAAAGCTCTTATGCATCACCCCCACGCACCCACACACAGAGCCTAACAGAAACGGCCCATGCTGGTGTGGGGCTGCAGCCCACTGGTGGTAATTACTTTTGGTATGTCGACTTGTGCAAGCCATTCGGGGTGGCTCAGGCAATGAGGGTTTGTTGTGGCACAACAACACAGGAGTCAGAAATCTCATGGAAATCAGGGGCATACCATAACCTGGGATCCTGGAATCTGGACCAGGAAGGGCTTCGAGAACCCAAAGCATCCACCAAGGTGCTCCAGGGGCCCCTGCTGCAAGACTCTGGGAGCTTCCCTCTAGCATTCCACCTTTACCTTGACCTGGCCACTCTCTGGGTCTCTGCTTTTCTTTGTGTGTCTGCCCCATCTCTTCCCGCTTCCAGTGGCTTCCTTGAGCACCACTCTAACCATTCCCTCTTCAGCTCAGCACTTCTGCCTCTGAGTCCTCCTAACTCTGATTTGCTCCTGAGCCCACAAGGCCTCTCCCTTTCTCATGACCTTCCAAACTTCCAGTGACCATATGATTCTGTCTGCATTTCCCAGATCAAGCTCCAAAGGGAGTGGATGGGATGTGACTGACTCATTTCATTGGCTGGAGTTTCCTGTCTTGAGTCAAGATCTGTGTCTACCAGCCTTTGGATTGGATGGCCTTGGGGTGACCACTCCCGCTCCAATCAGCTGTGGCAGAAGGGGGAAGGGAGAATCAAATACGCCAGGATGGAACTTCCTTATACGAGAAACAGCCTGGGATCCTTCCTGATGAGTGACTCTGGACCATGTGTAATGACCTCATGTTTCCCAAGGTGGTCACAAATGTGGCAGAGAGAGAGTGATGGCAACCCTTGCACCTCAGAGCCCCCAGAGCCAATATCAGGAAGCAGAATTGTGTGAGGCAAACATTCAAAAGCTGAATATAATTGCTAAGAATGAGGTGGAAGAGGCTTGACTACCAGAGTCACCATAGGCGAGTAGGTCATCTTAATTTGGCAATATTTCATTCATTCTCCAGCTCCTGAGTGTAAAAAATACAAATGACACACTTAAAAGGGAGAGCATGACTACCTTTCATGACTTTGAAGTCTTATAATTTGAATGACTTTGGCAAAATGTTGACCAGAAGGTCTATCAGGGGCTCACTTTCATTATCTATAGAGTGGACTTCCCTTTGGGAAAGAAAATGTCTTTTACTTGAGAAGGCAACTATTTCCAGCTCTTTCCATTCAATCAAGAAACAATGCTGCCAGCAGAGCAGGGTCTCCCTGCCCCCACCTCAGTCCCCAACCCAACTCCCTTACAACAACCGGCTCCAAGTGATTCTGCAAGGCCAGGCTTCCCAGCGACCGAAGACTAAATAGAAAAGAGAAATTGAATAACAAAATCAGGAGTCAAAACTGAAGGGGCACCTGGGTAACTTAGTTGGTTAAGCATCTGACTTCGACTCAGGTCATGATCTCACCGTTCATGAGTTCGAGCCCCGCATCGGGCTCTGTGCCGACAGCTCAGAGCCTGGAGCCTGTTTCAGATTCTGTGTCTCCATCTTTCTCTGCCCCTCCCCAACTTGTGCTCTGTCTCTCTCTCTCTCTCTCTCTCTCTCTCTCTCTCTCTCTCTCTCTCAAAAAAATACATAAACATTAAATAAAAATTGAAAAAATTGAAAAAAAAGAAAAAGAAATGATGGGGCCATGGGTGTACCAGCCACTGGCAAATGCAAAGTTTACAGGCTAATGGGAAAAAGAACTAGAAAAATGAAGACAAGGCAACTTCAGAGAATGATAAATGTAAGAGTAGAAACAAGGAAACCACTTAGCAAGGCACTGTGGTTTTCCAGCTGGAAACGGAGGCTTGGAGTAGGGGGAGAGGTACAGAGAAGCAGAATTCAGTTTGAAAGTGTAATCAGCAGGACGTGATGCTGGATAAGAATGAGGAAGAAAGGTCTAGATAGCTGTCTGCCAGGCCTCAGGACTTCCTCTCCAGCGGAGTGCAACCTGAGCCATGATTCAGGTCCTGACCCAAGGAGCTCATGAGGAAGAGACAGGTGTGGTCTTGTTAAGAGAAAAGTGGCCAGTTGGAAAAATGTCATGGCCACTCAATTATCCACATTTCTTCTTTTGTTTCAGGCACCTGGAGCATGAGGTCAGCATCACAAACAATTAAAATTTTTAATTAATTTTAATTGATGTTTTTCTCCCCATCTCTCTTTTACTTAATAGATCTATTTGGCAGCCTTCCTAATGCTCCCTCGGGCTCTTCGCTTTTGCTAACACTGATTCATTCTACGCTTTTCTTTGTTTTATTGTTTTTGGTCAGCTTCTATTCTGTTCCTCCAACTTATATAATGGTGAAAAAACCCACAATCATCAGATAATTCATGTCTTAAAGATAAGAATCTGATCATTGAGACAACAATTGGGTAAGATAAAGTCCGCCTACCTATTAGCGATATGTATTTTCTAAGACTATAAGGACTATTGGAAAGACATAATGAAATTGTGGCAACAGACATTTAGAGAATGTGGTCCTGTTTTAGGCACTTCATCGAGTGTTATTGTTACTTCCAGTTTATGGACAGGGAAACTGAGGCCATAGAGAGATTATATCATTGTTAAAATCATATAATCAATGAATGGGGAGCCAGGATTCAAACCCAGGCTCTCTAGCATCAGAGCCTTCACATTAACCCAATGTATTTTACAGCCTCGCCTCCACTAAGCCTAGCCAAGATCATGTATTGTTAAGTAATCACATGCCAATTAAATTTATAAGGTAATAAATTCTCATTTCATGCTACTACATGTTGGGTACATATATAGAGAAGTAGAAGTCACATTCCCTGCCCACATATAGCTTGTCTTTCTACCATGAAACCAAGAAACAAAGGTGAGAAAAGTGAAGTATTTATATTCTTTTAGTAGCTATTGGGTAAAGTGCCAAAGGCACCTAATTGCCAAATGAGCTATATATTTATTGGCCTAACTAAGAATTTAGAGAAGGGATAGGGAACTTGATTTGGCACTAACATGAAAATCTGTTAGTCCAGTTATAGAAAAATGCAGAAACTTAAATTGGGCTGTAGCCAAGGGAGAGTCACAGGGGAAACAGAAGACAGATGAATGATGGGTGGGGGCAGAGAGGCCCCCTTCCCACTAGAGTCACATCTCAGGTATGGGCTGGTGTGGCCTCGCCTCACCCCAAGTGTCAGATCCCAGGTCTCAGGTAAGATTTGGGACCAGGCTTCCTACAGGTGTTTGTGAGAATCTGGATTTTTTTTTTGTTGTTTGTTGTTTATTGTTTTGCTTTGTTTTTTAAACAAATACCCTTGGGATGTAGGGATTTGGTCTTCACTGAAATTATTCCCAGACCAGGAAGGTCCATTTCCAGTCTGCATGTCATATTTTTGATGATGTCAAATAAAAATGTGGATTTAATTTGTTCCCTTAATCCACAAATTTGTTCAAAAAAAATTGTGAAATGCACTAAATCCAATTTGGTTCTGATCTGGCTGTCAGAAGGATAATTGAGGGTGGTGAGGGAGGGAGCCAAAGAAGACGCCTTTCTAGGGCATCCATCCCTTCTGTTGTGACATTTCCAGGAGGACATGCATCCTTGCTGGAGGGCAAAGAAAGAAGACAGGAACTTTATTCAGACACTGTCGCTGGCTTTCTCAGTAGAGCGGCTGAGCCCTCAGCAGAAGGAACTCTGCTCACCTGTGTGCTTTGGCCACATCACTTCACCACTCAGAGCCTCAGTTTCCCCCTCTGTCATATGGGGCTATTACCACCTCCTCTGAGTGGCTGTTGGGATATGAAAAGGACATAACAGTCAAGCACAGCGTTAGAAGGCCAGTAGGTGCCAACAAAAGGTAGCAGAACAGAAGAGTCCCGGGAAATCTAGACTCATGCCCAGTTAAGTCCAGGGGACACTGGCCCTTGGCTCAGTCTCCATCTACAGCTCTGCTTGCCTCTGGGCAGGCCCCATTCTCAGCAGGCTGTCCCCACCGTGGTAACAAGATGGCGTCGGGAGCTCAGGCTCTATCCCATACTCCCGCTCTCCCAGCTGTCCCCGGAGGAAAGCAAACGCCTCTGCCCCAACAACTATAATCAAATCCCTACAACTGAACCTGGTGGTTCCCAGATTGGATCAAATACTGATTTCAGAGCTAATCCTGGTGGCTAAAATGACACAGTGCTCACACTGGCCGGACCTGTGTTACACACCCATCCCTCTAGCCACGGACAATCCTACGCCCAGACTGAGTGGGCGAGTGGTGGTTCCCCCTAGGAAATCAGGGTGTTGTTACCAGAACCTGGGAAACCAGTGCTAGGAAAAAATTTTAAATACTTTATTAAAGTATTAGTAACAATTCTTTACATTCCCATTATACTCTGGCGGAGTACAAAGTGACTTTTCAGCTATCTTCATTCAGGTTGTAGCTCATCTAGACAAGACGGGTGATCTTCCCTGACACCCGGTGCAGGGGCAGACTCTCCTGCCCATGAGCCCAGGCAAAGTGCATGTCAGAGGAGGTGGCATGAAGGAGCTGGAAAGTCACGGCTTTGGGGTGACACAGACCTGGTCCAAGCCCTGCATCCCCCCCCCCCCAACCTCTCCAGTGTGACCTCAGATAGGTCACTCCATCCTTCTGAGCCCCAGTCAGCTGCCCATAAAATGGGGTATGTCTACATATCTCCAGGGCCCACTGAGAGAACTGAGTAATAACAAGCAACTTTTATTTAGTGTTTACTATGCTCCAGGCACAATTCTAAGCACTTTATGAGCACCGCCTACCTTATTTAATTATCACAACAAATCTGTGTGTGCTATCAGTGTCTTCACCGCACGTGTAAGGAAACTGGGACATGGGGTGCACAAATATTCCGGGGTCAACAGTAAGTGGTGCAGCCAGGATGCAAACTCAGACAAGCCAACTCTGGGGCCACGTGCTGAAGCCCCACCCTATGCTCCTTCCGGATTAAATGAGGTAATGCACATGCTGAGCTATGTAAACTGTAACACATTATATAAATGTCACTCGCTATTACTTCTCTCCTCCCGCCCTGGTCATGAAAGTCACGAGGGGCCTCATGAATCTACCATACAGATATGTTCTCTCAGGGCTGGCCTCAGCCCCTTAGCGGCACTTTCAGAGCCTGCCCGTGGCTCTGAGGCTACGCCTACAGACCCATCTGATTCTTTTCTCTCTAGAGTCTGGGCAAAGTCATTTCTTGTACAAAGGCGTTCATTTACTCCAGAACTCTTAATGGCCGAAAGGATAAGCTGGGGTCATACCGGACAGCAAAGAGATTGAACTGGAGAACTGAACCAACATGGTCTCTATTCCCAGTGCAGTAGAGAGTCAGAGAAAATGGCACCTGGGAAGGAGACACAGCATCACGGGTAACTTGGGCATAATATTAGAACCCGGCTGCCAGGATGGGGGTGAGATACACGGGACAGGAGCAGCTAGCCGAGCCGAGCATGTTGAGCTACTGTCACAAAGGGAATTCTACTCCCCGCTCCCTCTGGCATAAGCTTAGCATCAATTCTTCATAACATACTTGTTTCCCCTCCAGAAGACATCCTTCCTTGTTCTTGGTTTCTGCTTTACTTCTCGTATCGAAGCACATACTCATTAGCAAAAAGTCAGAAAAAAGATACCAAATGTATATACTTGTAAAAATTTTTTTTTATTTTTGAGAGATAGAGAAAGAGAGAGCACGAGCAGGGGAGGGGCAGAAAGAGAGGGAGGCAGAGAATCTGAAGCAGGCTCCAGGCTCTGAGCTGTCAGCACGGAGCCTGATGCAGGGCTGGAACCCACGGACCGCGAGATCACGACCTGAGCCGAAGTCGGATGCTTAACCGACTGAGCCATCCAGGAGCCCCAAATGTATAGATTTCTAAAATAGCAGGCACATGGAGGCAGAAAGCAGATTAGTGTTTGCCAGGGACTATGGGAGGAGGGATAGGGAATGACTGCTTAATAGGTACAGGGTTTTCATTTGGGGTGATGGGGAAGTTCTGGAGTTAGATCGTGGTGACGATGGTTGTACAACATCATCAATGTACTTAATGCCACTGAACTGTACATTTTAAAATGGCGAAAATGGTAAATTTTATGTTATGTGCATTTACCACAACAAAGAACTGCAGGAGAGCATAATCTCACTACCCAGAGTCAGCCAAAGCAATGTTTTATGTATTTCTCTCCACCTTTTAAAATGTGTATTTTTAAATAATTAAGGTCATAATGCAAAGTAAAATGTTGCATCCTCCTCTTTCAATCTAACAGTCTGTAATAAGTATTTTCGTCATATCCCGCATAACATTATTGGGCACCTAGAGGATTCTTCTCCTCAAAGAACTATTCACTATTATTAACAAATGCACCAAGAAAATGAAAGCCAGGCCATAGATTGGGAGAAATTACTCACAATACATATATCTGACAAAAGACTTATATCCAGAATATATAAAGAGCTCCTACAAATCAATAGGAAAAATATAGACCACCCAATGTTTAAAGTGTGCTAAAAAGAGTGCCAAAAAGAAGATATATGAATGGACAATAAGCATGAGGAAAGTGCTCAACATCATTGTTCATCAAGGTCACGCACAGTAAAATCACAGTGGGACACCAAGGCAATACCACACTTGGGGAGGAAGGCAGAGCACTGCAAATCTCATACATCGCTGATAAGGTATAAAATTATGCAAACCAGTCTGGAAATCAGTTTGGCAGTTTATTATAAATGTAGACCTACAGAATGCCCTAGTGGTTCTATTCTAAGTATTTACCCAAGAGAATGAAAAAGCGGGGGGGGCCGGGGGGGGGGGGGCGGAGGCATTAAAAAATATATAAGTGCACAAAAACTTCAACCATTAGAAATAACTCAAATGTCCATAAATAAATTGTAGTTAGATTCATACAGTAGAATAGTGCTCATAAATAAAAGAATAAACCGCTGATACATACAACAGCCAGATGAGTTTTAAAAGCATTACCCGGCATGAAATAAGGAAGACAAGTGTAGCTATTGTCTGATTCCATAAAAACCTAAGCTATGGTGATGAAAATCAGGTCAACATCTCAAGGCCATGTATAAGGAAAGGTTCTGGAGTGATGGAAATAACCTACATCTTAATTTGGGGTGGTAGCTATGTGGCTGTTTACATTTGTTGAAATTCATCAAATTGTACACTTTAAACTCTTTATTGTATATAAATTATGCTTAAATAATATGAATTGGAAACAATAAAATTAAACACCAACTCTGTGACCCAACAATTTCATCCCTAGATTAACCCAAGAAAAAAGCATATACTCACAAAAAGTCTTGTATTAAAATATTCACTGCAACTTGATCCATAAGAGCCAAAAACTAGAAATGGACTAAATGTTCCAATTAAAACAGAATGGCAATTAATCTGGATTTTTTAAATGCATGTTGCTTATAAGAGACACAAATAAAAACTTAAAAATAAATGGATGGGAAAACATCCATAAAAACATCAAAGAATAAACAGATTATTTTTAAAAGGAGGTATAGATCTATTAATATGAGATGAAACAGACATTAAGACCAAAAGTATTAGTAGACATTAAGAATAACAATTCATGGAGCACCTGGGTGGCTCAGTCGGTTGAGCATCCGACTTCCACTCAGGTCATGATCTCACAGTTCGTGGGTTCGAGTCCAGCATCAGACTCGCTACATCAGGATTCTCTCTCTCCTCTCTCTCTGCCCCTCCCCCGCTTGCGTTCTCTCTCTCCCTCTCAAAAATAAAAAATAAACATTAAAAAAATAGTAACAATTTATAATTATAGAGGGGCCAACTCGACAGGAATACATAACAATCCTAAATTCAAATGAGTTTAGTAATGGAGCCTCAAACATTGTTAGAACTAAAAGGAAAATAACCAATTCCATAATCATAGTGGAATGTTTTGAAACATATCTCTCAGTAACTGATAATACAAACAGACACAAAAGTAAATAAGGCTGCGTAAAGATTGAAGGGACTTGACTAACAAACTTGAGATCAGACACAAATTTATACAGTCACCTGATTTATGGCAAAGATACCACTACTTGACAACAGGGCAATACCCAAGGGCTCAATTTGTTATTTGCGAACGCCTAATTAAAACCACAATGAGATATCATCCCCTACAATCAGAATGTCTAAATTGTTTTAAACCAAAACCAAGTGTTGTTAGGATATAGGTCTATTAGCACTCTCCTATATTTCTGTGGAAGTGTAAATTAGACAACGGCTTTTGAGAACTGTTAGCAGTACCTCCTACAGCTGAACATACATATGTTTTATGAACCAAGAATTCTACTACAAATGTAGAGTATGCTCTTGGAAATGGATATATGTATATGTGTGTATCTGTGTGTGTGTATTGAAAAGTCATGTCCAAAGATACCACACAACATTATTTTTGACACTTAGGAACTAGAAACCATTCAACAGTCAATAGCAGAGTGGATAAATAAGTAGTATTCCATTTATACTTGGAATGGAATGGAATGGAATGGAATGGAATGGAATGGAATGGAATGGAATAAATAGTATTCCATTATATTTGGAATGGAATGGAATACTACCCAGCAGTGAAAAAGAAAGCAAATCAGTATATACAAGACCATGGATAAGTCTCAAAGATATAATGTGACTAAAAGTCAGACAAGAAAGAGCACAATTCTTATCTATGATCCCATTTATACGAAATGCAGACTTGGGCACAATTAGTCTATAGTGCTATAAGCCAGGATATTGGTTACTTTTGGAGAGTAATGATCAGGAGACAGTACAAGAGAGACTTTTGGAGGGCTGGTAATGTTTTATCTGGATGGTGGACACCCATGTGAATTCACTTTTAAAAATTCATCAAGCTCGGGGCACCTGGGTAGCTCAGTCAGTTAAGCGTCCGACTTCAGCTCAGGTCATGATCTCACAGTCCATGGGTTCGAGCCCCGCGTCGGGCTCTGTGCTGACAGCTCGGAGCCCGGAGCCTGCTTTGGATTTGGTGTCTCCCTCTCTCTTTGCCCCTCCCCTGCTCATGCTCTGTTTCTCTCTGTCTCAAAAATAAATAAAAACATTTTAAAATTTTTAAATAAAAATAAAAATTCATCAAGCTCTTCACTTAAGGCTCATGCATGGAAACTGTATCATGTTATCATGCGGTTTAAAAGTTTAGCAAAACATAACAGATGATATTATTAAAATTCATGATACATATCACCAAATTACTTTTGGGTAACATTGTATCAGTTCCCACCAGCGTTGCACAGGAGTTGTGTCCCAACCAAAGCCTCCCAAATATTGAGCATTATAATCTTCAAAGTCGTTCTTCATTAACTTGACTTTATCCAGCAAATAGTTATCACATCTCAAGGTACAATGAATTCAGATCAAACTGTTTTACTCTGTCTCCCCTCCATCCTTCCCCCTACCAGATGGGAAAGGAGAGGGAAGGATGAATTTGAAAGAGATGTAATAGAAAGTAGCAACAAGATTTATCATGGAGTGTGCTGGTATGCACTCAAATACCTTCCTGAGAGCAGCCTTTAAAAAATGGGGCAAGGAGGTGGCTAAAGATACATGGCCCAGAGCAAAGAGCACTGGGACAGGAGTCAGGAAGTCCAGGTTCTTAGCTCAGCTTCCCCACTACTTCATGGTGACCCTGGGTAAGTCCCTTCCCCTTTTTGGGTATCTGTTTCCTAACCTGTAAAATGAAGGTTTAGATTAGTGGGTCTCCAAAGCCTTTTTCAGTTTGAATTGGCTAGGATCACATATGACTCCATGGATCTATATATATAAAACCCTTGTTTTGGTTTTGTCTTTGGGATTTTTGAGGGTTTTTGGGTTTTCATCTTTGGGGTTTTTTTAATGTGTATTTTTGAGAGAGAGAGAGAGAGAGAGAATGAGCAGGTGAGGGGCAGAGAAGGAGACACAGAATCTGAAGGAGCCTCCAGGTTCCAAGCTGTCAGCACAGAGCCCTATATGGGGCTCAAACTCATGAACCATAGATGCTGACCTGAGCTGAAGTTGGACACTTAACCAACTGAGCCACCCAGGTGCCCCGTTTTGTGTGTGGGGTTTTTTTTAAGTTTATTTATTTATTTTGAGAGAGAGAGAGAGAGAGAGAGAACGTGCAGGAGGGGCAGAGAGAGGGAAATATAGAATACCAAGCAGGCTCCACACTGCCAGTGCAGAGCCCAGTGTGGGGCTGGAACTCACAAACCACAAGATCATGACCTGAGCTGAGATTAAGAGTCAGACGCTTAATAGACTGAGCCACCCAGGTGACTCTTTTTTTTTTTTTTTTTTAAGTTTACTTATTTATTTTGAGAAAGAGAGAGAGTGAGAACGTGCGGGAGGGCATGTAACACTACTTTAAATGCTCTGTGAGGTGCCTATGGGTACTTTTATGCTTGAGTTGAACATTTAATTCACCAGAGTTCTCCTTAGGAGAGGAAAAGTATTTGAGCAGGGGTGTGAGCCAATCATGGCACCTGAGTATGTGAGAAAGGGGCTCTTCTCTAGGAGGAAAGACGATAACTTTGTTTATTTCTCCAGAGAGGGAAGAAGACAGAGGGAGGGAAGAAAAAAAACCCAGATAGACACACAAGATGGCGGAAGGCTGTGTGCTCTAAAAGCACCCACTCCTTATACCCTCACCAAGGGTCAGTAACATTGCCAAATTCATGACATGCCTGATTTTCTAGGGGCAGATTTTCTAGGTAAAACCAGAGAAGGGGTCAAACTCCCTGCACAGACGGACATGGCCCAGTCTCAAGGCAGCCCATGCAAACACAGGGTCCAGGAGGGAGCGGGAAGTGTGAAAACATTCTTCATAGGGAATGCCATATGGGGGAACACGCACTCAGCTTTCCCATCAAGGGCAGGGAATTGGGGTACAAGTTTCAACGAACCCCATCTCCAGGGCACAGGAGAGCCATAGGTGACAAATACCTCGTATTTTCTAGGCTAATGATAGCTATCTGTTGCCCTCAACCTGCATAAAGTAATGTTGGGAAACTGACAGGGTTTCTCTCATTTCCCTCGTCTCTTCTCTAGCTGGAATCCCTGCCCCAGGGCGGGGCCTGCAGCAACCCTGACACCCCCACCGCCACCGACCTCTTGTTTGGGGGCACCCTCACCTGCGTAGGGCCGGTACTGATGGCTGGCGCTGGGTGCTCTAGAAGTATGGCCCTCTCCACCCATCACACGGGCTTTGCACCCTGGAAGCCATTTCCCCCTCTCTTGATTGAAAACAAGGTGGAATTCATAATTTTACAATTTTCAAAACCAACTAACTCTGAGGGGGGAAGAAGGAGCTTTCAGTAACCCCTATTCGGTAGCCAAGAATTAGCAAGGGAAACACGGCTTCCCGCTTTCTAATTGATGCCCCTGCCAAGGGCCCCAGGTATGTCGGCTCCTGAACACACATCTTTGGGGAATTAGTCTCAGGAAACATATCCTCCTAGGCCATGTGTGCTTCCTGTCGCCAGCAGGACTCCGGGGGCCCTCGCTCGATGCTAATTTTCTTAATACAAAACCATTTCTTTTTTCGAAATGAAAAATGACTTGTGAAACCCCTCCCGGGTCACTTTTTTCCCCCCTCCCAGAGAAATACATTAAAGTAAACAAACTTGAGATGTAAAATGAAAACAGGGGCCTCCGTAGCACCTGCAGGGTTTAACCAGCTCACATTACAAAGCCCCGTCTGAAGTGGCCCGAGAACTGTTTCCATTACAAATAGCTAGTTCTCCTGAAAGTGAGGCAAAAGCCAAATTAGTCAGATTACATCAGGATATATTTTCCTGTAGCATAAGTTCTTTGGAAACACCTGCCTGACATATTTCAGACTCGTGCCCAGGCAAGCCGGGCCCTTGGTGGCTTCAAGGGCTCGTCAAAGTCTCAACAAAAATGGGTGTTTGGGTTTTACTGAGTAAAACTGGGGGAGATGCCTAGGTGGAATCTGAGTTGCTACAGGCGGCCTTTCTGGTGCCTTTTAGCCAGCAAGTTTTAACCAGCGGCTGTCCCCGTGGCTTTGGATGGTGCCAAGATAGTCCTGGAACTCAGGCATCCTGTGTCCGAACCTCCTTTGGATGGCAGCAGGAAGGGGTCACGTGGTCACGTGGGGGTTCCATGGTCAGAGAGGACTGAAAGGACCAGATGGAGAAGGAGCATGACATCACTCTGTGGAAAAGGTTAATATTAGGGAAGATTGCAGAGCCCGCAGCCAGGTGGGGAGCTGAGTGGAGAAGACAGAAGCAGGCAGGTGATGTTCTGGGTCAAAGCTGGTAGGGGACGGGGGTTCTAGCCCGACCCCTTATCTCTCCCTATACCCTAATTAACATTCCACTTTTGACAACTGTCTCCCACGTTAGTCTTTGTTATTTATTTTCTTACCACCCAGTAACCATGGATCGTTTACTTTCTCGAATGATCTGCATTGCTTAAAAGTGCCTGGTCAAGTAGGTTAAATAAATTATGGTAAATCCACAATATGGAGTACTACATACCCATTCAAATGAATCAGGGAAAATGACAGGGACTGTCATGGAAAGGCCTCTAAGATATAGTAAGTGAAAAAAAAAAAAATCAAGTTGCACAACAGTGTGGTTAAGCTGATCCCGTGTATTCAAAAGGGGGTGGGGGGCGCAAAGACCCCACATACACCAGAAAACGCATAGAAAGTGGACAGGGAGAAGGGGTGGTAAACTGTTAATAGTGGCCACCCAGCAGAGGAAAAGGGGAAGAAAGAGAGGTAAGAACGAACTTTCACATTCTCTTTGGAATATTCTTGAAATGTTCACAATGAGAATAAAGTCACGAGTTACTTGTGTAAAGAAAAATGCCCAGAATAAAATAACATAAAAAGCGTGTGTGCTGGGGGTGGTACCTCAGCACTCCAGATGAGTTCCTAAATCCTGAAAGCTGAAGAATCCACATTTCCAGGCGTGTGATGGGCACAGCCCTGGGGAATTGCTGAGCTCTGACTCATTGGATTTTCTTGCACCCTGACGGGGTCAGACGCTGGCCAGCGAGGCCCACTTAGCAAGCATGTGGTTCCTGGAAGGTGTTCATCAGCAATGATATCAGTGTATCAGTAAAGAGTAAAAGCTTTAGAATCAACCACCCTGGATTGACATCCTCACAAGCAACAGGACTTAGGACACCTTCCTGGACCTCTCTATGCCTCATTTTCTCAGCAATAAAATGGAGAAGGGATGGGAAACTACCCAATAAGGTGGTCATGGGGATTAGAATAGGTAAATCAAGTAAATGCCTTCAGCACAGTGCTTGGTACATGGTGAACACTCTACAATGTGAGTTAGTGTTAATATAGGACATATGCTGAAAGATTTATTTTTCACACTTATATGTCCTGCACGAGCGCCTGGTAGGATCCAATTCAACAGATGGACATTTCCTCCTAAAACAAGGATAGGTATTTAGCTCAGATCCTTGCCTACTGGCAGAGCAGGGCCACACAAACGTCCAGAGTGTGCAGGAGCAGGACTAGGTTCTTACACACCCTATTCCATAGGGAGAGAGCCAAGATATGTAGACACAAGTCTACAGTGCGCCCCAGGGGAGGTGTTACAATGGGTCAGCCAGAGGAAAGTGCTGAAGCAGAACTCTAAAGGCAAGGAAAACAGGTCATCTGTAATCAAGGAGCCAGAGACCTGGAGATCCACTGGAGGAGAGTGGGGAGGGCCAGGGAGGTGCTCCAGCCCAGCTGCAGCACCTTGCTGGGGTGCACCAGCTGTATTAAAGGCCAGGGTTGGGATGCCTAGGCAGCTCAGTCAGTTGAACATCAGACTTCGGCTCAGATCATGATCCCACGGCTCATGGGTTTGAGCCCCGCATCAGGCTCTGTGCAGACAGCTCAGAGCCTGGAGCTTGCTTCAGATTCTGTGTCTTCCTCTCTCTGACCCTCCCCCACCCACTCTCTCTCTCTCTCTGTCTCTCTCTCTCTCTCAAAAATAAATAAACATTAAAATTTTTTTTAAAAATGGTGATGTCTAAAAAAAATAAAGTTCAGAACAATCCTTAAAAAAAAAAAAAAAAGACGAGGGTTGAACTAATCAGCCAGAGCTGCTTAAAGCCAGGAAATTATTGACCTGGAGAGTGACCGTAGACGATCGTCAAACGTAACACGTGCCAGGTCCAACCTGCCTTCTCTCCCAACCAGCAGCAGGAATCTTAACTGTACAAACTCTGAAACCGGCCCCTGGACTCCTTTGTCTCATACATCACAGCCCAGATCGCCAGCACAATTCCCCCCGGTAGGGTTTTTATGACTGGCGATGATGTAAGGAGGCAGAGAAAACACAGCTGCTCCTGCGTGCAGTTTACAGAGAGGGCGCTGGGAGAAAGTGTGCCTGTCCCCAAACACCAGCCCTTACAGCTGCTCTGCCCCCCTCCAAAGGCTGAGGGTCCCCACCACCTCTCGTGGAAGGAAACACATGGCTCAGACCAGTGAGACATTTCTTTAATTTGAAAATAAAATTCAGATGTAGGTATTTTTAAAGCACTGAGAAGTGTGGGGTTCTCCTTCCCTGCTGCCTTCATCAGTGAGTTCCCATCCTTGCTAACTTTGCCTATTAAATACCACTCTCAAATTCATCCCCTTCTCTGTATCCCCAGCACCACTTCCTGCGTTGGGCCTCATTATCTCTCACTTAGGGTCAATACCACCTTCTAACTGTTCTTCCTGTCTTCAGTCTTGGCTCCTCCAATCCTCTCTCCACCCAGTAGCCAGAGGGACTTTCTCAAACACAAATCATATGTGTCTCTCTACTGTTTAAAAAAAAAAAAAGTCCTTCAGTGGTTCCCTGTTTCTTCCAGAATAAAGTGTAAGCTCTTTTACATAGAACATTTTACATACAACGGTCCATTCTTGTTACTCAAAGTAGCCAAGTTCTATAAAGTCACTGCCAACACCGTATTAGTGAATACTGAACTATTCCTCTTAGGGGAAATGCATTTAGAGTCCTGTGAGCCTCTGATCACAACATTTTTGTCAACCGATAATATGTAACCTTGTTGTGTGTGTGTTTTGGTTTAATTTTTACATATATATTAATATATGCTGGTGATTCATTAACAGTGAACTCACTGCCAATAGGACTACAACTCATGCGTCCATGAAACTTATCTAACACACATGTTTTCTCCATAAGGCACAACATATCTTTCATGAGCTTAGGATCGCTAGACAGCACTTCAGCGCTATGCTTGGAAGCCATTTTAAATGGTGAAATCACCATGAAAAAGCACACACACACAAAAGGGGAAAACATGGCATTAAATAGACCATGACAAGGACACTTGGTTACAGTTTGAGAGCTGAAACAGGAGGGCAAGCATCACCTTGTTTGTCCTCAGCTAGGAATGTGTGCATCAGGTGACATAAATTTTTCTTTGCTCTCCACGCATCCATCAACGACCACAAAACTACTATGAGTACTGGTTTGGGGATTACAAATAAATTTTAGTAAGCAAACTTGAAAATATGGAATCTGTGAATAATGGGGATCAACTGGATTTATTACCATTGCCTTCCCAGCACCTCTTCCTCTTACTTCTGTCTGGGAATAAAGTGAATGCAAGGACAGGCACATGACCACACAGAGCCAATCCCAGCGTCCTATCCCCTTGGCTACAGCGAATGGTCCAAACACTGGCATATGATCCAAACACAACCAATCAGAGACCTCTCCTGGAATTTTTCTCCTAGAACTGGGAGGCAAGATTCTTCAATTTGAAGGACAGACTTAGAAAGATGTGACTCCAGGGGCACCTGGGTGGCTCAGTCAGTTAAGACTCCGACTCTTGATTTCAGCTCAGGTCATGATCTCATGGTTATGAACTCAAGCACTCCAATGGGCTTGACGCTGAGCATGGAGCCTGCTTAAGATTCTCCCTCTCTCCCTCCCCCTCTGCCCCTCCCCTGCTTGTGCTTTCTCTCTCTCTCTCTCCCTGATAGATAGATAGATAGATAGATAGATAGATAGATAGATAGATAGATGTGACTCTGGCTGTTGATGACCATGTTCCTTGTCATGCTGGCCACGTGTGACAGGAAAGATGGTAACTGAAGGTAGGAAAGAGTGAGAGACAGAGACCAGGAACTGTCAAATCTAGTTTTTCTGTACTGCTGCCCTCAATTCTCTGAACTCTCCTGGGATCCTTCAACAAATCCTTCCTTTTTGTTCTTTTATCTTACCTTCATCTGGTTGCCTCTTACAACAAAAGGACGCCACACGAACACAGCATTGGAGGCCTTTCATGATCTGGCCCCCATCTACCTTGCCTTCTATCATGTTCTTACTTCAAAAGTTACGTACCATGACATAGAAACACTCGGAGTTTCCTGCACGCACTCTGAAGCTCCTCTCCTTCACATCTGCTCAGGCTGTTCCTTGTGCCCAGAACCTGCTTCCTTCACACATTAGCCATTCTCGAACCCCTCGTGCTGGGCTACCTGCCTCTCTCCTCAGGGTTCCTGTTGCACCAGACCAGGGTTCCCTCTCCTTGGGGCTCCTGCAGCATCCAGCCCCACCCCCTCTCCTCACTCAACACATGACATTGAACTTACTTGTTTATAGACCACAAGCGTTCATACAGCACACAGCAGGGGGCTGGTGCACTAAGGGTGCCCAGTGGCAAGGTGGAAAACTATTGAATTTTTGGCCTGAAATGTAGAGTCCAGGTTTCTGCTGCCACTTCTCTCCTGAGGCTAAGCCAGTGCTGCTGATAAAGCACTCACATCTGAATGATGCCTCATAGTTCAGGAAAGCCCTTTGACATGCATGATGTCGTCTGAACCTCACAAGAGCCTCAGGAGGCAACTGGATTATTCTCTCTTTGAGGAAACTGAGACTCTCAGAAGTAAAGTGCTAGTGTCCCATACATACAGCTAGTAGGTGACAGAGCAGGGCACCAAGCACAGGCTTCCTGACTTTGAGGTCAGTGCGTTCTGGACCCTAAGGACAAGCTCTGGGCCTTTCTTAGATCGAGTGTCCCCGAAACTCAAAGAGCCTGTCAACCTCACCTCATGTGAATGAAGAATTGAGAGAGACAGTGTCAAATATGGGAGAGGAGAGGGGCCCATCCTATGCTGTGGGAACTCAGGCCATCTCGAGGGAAGAAGCACCTCTTTTTTTTACTAGTTCCAGTAAACCTCGGTCAAAATCTAGACAGTATATAATATTCTCAACCTTTGTGAAAGGTTTTCCGCATGCCTCAAATACTCCACAGGCCCTGTCTTACTGATCTTCGCAACCCAGGTGACCCACGCCTCCCAGTTTTCCCAGGACTATCCCCAGTTTAAAACTAAAATCCGGGGCGCCTGGGTGGCTCAGTGGGTTAAGCGTCCGACTTCAGCCAGGTCACGATCTCGCGGTTCGTGAGTTCGAGCCCCGCGTCGGGCTCTGGGCTGATGGCTCAGAGCCTGTAGCCTGCTTCCGATTCTGTGTCTCCCTCTCTCTCTGCCCCTCCCCCGTTCATGCTCTGTCTCTCATTGTCCCAAAAATAAATAAACGTTAAAAAAAAAAAATTAAAAAAAAACAAAACTAAAATCCTGCATCCCAGGAACGTTCTCAATCTCCAGCAAACCCGGATGGTTGGTCCCAACACCTCATAAGCATGATGTGAGGCAAGTATTGAAACTGTTCCCATTTACACTGCAGAAAACTGAAGCTCAGAAGGGAACAGTGACTGCCAAAGGTCACACAAGCAATCGCTGGCCAAGTGACAGGGCCAAGTGACAAACCGACATCCCTCTGACTCCAAAGCGCCTCGCGCCTGTCAGCAAGGCCTCTACTATCAACCGTTTAACCAACCAGCCAGTCATCCGGAATGCATTACCAAAATTGAGGCATCATGCAGGAAGAGTGGGTGTCAGGCCACAAATATTATACAGCCATGTAAAAAGGGAAACAAGGCATCTAACTACCATGTTCCCTGGGCCTATATTTCTCATCTGATCTTAACGACAGTTGTGTCTCCACGGGCCTTCCAGATCAGCTAGTGGAACAACAAGCTTGACAGATGTTTCTCCCCCACTGAATTGGCCAACGATTTGACTGTAACTGTGTCTGTACCCAATGCCAAAACAACAGGCCAATTAATCCCATTCCATTGGCCAATACAGTGGAAAGAGAAAATAAACAAAGCTGGTTGTCTGAGAGAGATGACCCAGTTGAAGACTGAATCTGGCTGGTTACCTCACTACACTGACTAGTGAACTTGGGGGTCTATCGGCTCACCTTGAAACCTTTAGCAGACTCAGCCTGCACTGGATGAAGTAACTGGTTCTATTGGCAAGGTCTGTATGTGGCCCCTATCTCCCCAACCATAAAAGACTAGATCAAATTGATGGTGGGTGTTGTACATTTTTCCATGTTATGTAATGACTGCCCATGCTAAATGCTTGCTGGGAATCGTTATTTTCAAAGGCCTCTGAGTGCATTATGTAAGAGACACTAGCTCATGCATTATGAGCAGACCAGGGCAAAAAAAAAAATGACATTTAAGATATTGCTCAAGTTTTAAAACGAGTGGCTCTACAAATAAACAGTGATTTTTAAAAGAGAGGAGAAAAAAGAGTTTATAAACCCAATAAAGATGCAACAGGGGCCAAGCAAGATGAAAAGAAGACGTTTAAAGCTGCGGTGAGCCACCTTCTGAGGCCTTCAGAACCCTCAAATCCAGAATAATTCCCTACACAGAAGAAGGAAAGGGAGTATTCTCAGACACGCCAACCAATAACTCACCCTCCTCCCTCCCCACCCCATCACCACCACTAAGTTGTTTGGATTCAATGTACGAAGTAAGAGGCAGCCAGCAAAGGATTTCACCCAGGAGGAACTGTCCATTCCGCCTCTGGCTCTTTGAGCACACTCTGCCCAGATCCGAGCCCGCTCACCTCAGGAAGAGCTAAGGGCAAGTAATAGACACCTTCCCTTCTTGCTTCTCACCTGATCACACCAGCTTCCCGTTAAAATAGCCACCAACAGATAACATTAAGCACCTGCTGCATACCAAGCTCTGTTCTAAGCACCTTCCATACATTATTCCATTTAATCCTCATGACTTTGTGATAGCTGTTATTATCAAATCCAGTTTAAACAAGGCACGGAAGGGGCGCCTGGGTGGCTCAGTCAGTTGAGCGTCCGACTTCGGCTCAAGTCATGATCTCATGGTTCATGGGTTGGGGTCCCATGTCGGGCTCTGTGCTGACAGCTCAGAGCCTGGAGCCTGTTTCAGATTCTATGTATCCCTCTCTCTCTGACTTTCTCCCCCCTCGTGCTCTATCTTTCTATCTTTCTCTCTCTCTTTCTCAAAAATAAATAAACATTTAAAAAAAAATTTTAATGAGGCATGGAGAAGTAAAATTAATTTTCTTCTTGGTCCCCCAGTAGTGGAGTGGGGACTTGAAACCAGAGGTCTGATTCTAGAACTTTTTGTTTTGAGTACCTGTTGTCAACCCCCCAGATTCTCCAGCCATCAGTGCCATACTCTGGCTCCCAATAACTGCCGTAGGTTCTCCTTATTTGGGGAGCCCCAGCTGGAATACCGAGCTGAGGTTTAACGTGCAAGTGTGGCCACCTTCAGTGGATTTGTGGGCAGTGGGGGCGGGGGTGGGGGGAGTGTTGGCTGGAGGAGAGAACAGGTATTTGCAAACAGCAAAGAATCAAGTTTCATGGATTTGCATCTGAGTCCTTTCAAGAGAGGATTTAAAGACAGATTTAAAAAAAAAAAAAAGAGCTAAGTATGTGTCAAAATCCTTCAGATAGCAAATGAAAAAAAAAAAAAAATCAAACCGGCTAGAGATAGTCAATTTATCTGTTCAAATAAGAGCAAGTCTTGTGGGGCAGAGGGGCAGGGGAGACTTTAAATTCAATTGATCCAGTGTCTCACTGTCAATGGTCTGTCTTTCCATCTACTGACCACAGTGTCAGCTTCACGCCAAGGCTGGTTCCCCTGGGTCTGTGAGATGGCTGTCCACAGGAGCCATGGCTACCGTGCCCTCACTAGATTTGCTGTGAGAGAAAGAGGGCTTGCTTCCCCATGGGCCTCTCAAAGCAACGAGAAAACTTCTTTTGGCAGAAGGTATCCCACTCTGTCTGGAACTCATCCTGGCTTCAACACTGAGCAAGCGCCCCAGAAAGACTGGCCAGACTGGCCCCTTGAAGGGTTGTGGCTGCAAAAGCAAGGTACTAAGATCCCATCAAAACATCTCACTCCCATAGAGCTCACCAGTGGCATCGCGACTGGCAATGCACCGGCCTCGAGTAGGTTTTTGGGCAACAGACGTTATTAAGGGGACTAGACGATCATCTAAAAGGACTTAGTTTGTAGGTTCACATAAGACACCCCCAGAGATTCCCGGAAATAACCAGGGAAACACTGAGGAATGCAATGTCCTACATTGTGTGAATTGTAGTAAAAAGTCTGTGAAAGTTGAATGCGTTGGCACCATGAAACTGGAAAGCCCTGGGAAAAATTAGGTGGCGTTTGCTTTAATGACCCTTTCGGAGCCACTTGTACTTCTACCTGACCCTCAGCCTTCCCCCAGACGTATTTATTCCCTCTGGCTCTTTGCATCAGAGCGATGGGTACAAGACACCCTCAGCTGCATGACCTGTTCCAGGTGGTCCATAATCTTTGCTTCCCAGTCAGGGGAGAGGCTCAGACACTAACCAATTTAGTGTATTCATTATCTTGCAGAGCCTACGTGGGCTAAAAGGAAGTTGGCTGAAGTTAACCAAGTTTCTAGTTTTGGCTCCAATCACACCAATAACCCTATTTCTTTTCCAACTTCAACCTAACAGTCCTCTCCTTGAATCTACCCAGGGAGAGTTTATTCAGGAAAAGCCAAGGCTAGAAAATACCCTTGTCCTCAAAACAGATCAGCTCACCTGTCATTAATCAATCCCCCCCAGACAACCAGTCAACAGGCAAAGGGAACCTTAACTTCAGACACTGGTAGGTCTGATGCCCCCTGCAGGATTGAGAACTCCCCACACTCGCTGATGGCTCACAGCTGAGATCCTTCCTGGGAGCCGCCCTTGACAAAGATCAAACTCCACTCAGGTCCCTCTGAGCCTTCTTCTCAAATGGTCTCAACCTTGAGCTTCCACGTCCATCCTTGCTGAGTCCAGCGTAGCAAGAACTACCCCCCCAACCCTTGATATCTGACCAAGCTCCTCACCCCCATTCCTCATCCCAAATCCTTTATCCCTCATTCCTTGGCCTGCCTCTAGTAAGAATCCTGCCTGGCCAGTTTAGCAAGAACCTCCTACCCTCAATGTCTCCTAGTAATTTTCCATCCACTGACCTCCTCACCCTGTCCTTGGTTGTAAACCCCCATCCATCCTTCTGTTTGGAGTTGAGCCCAATCTCTCACCCCTCCTGCAATATCCCTATTGCAATAATTTTGAATAAAGTCCTCCTTGCCCTTTTAAGCGTCAGAATAATTTTTGTCTTTATCACCCTCAGCTAAAAGGAAGCCATCTCAACCACAGTGACGCTTCCTTTGCACAGAAGCTCACACCACATGGCTGGTTGGTGCAGAAAGGCCAGTTCAACCTCCACGTTCCCCAAGGGATCAGCCGAATCCTCTGCTGCAACGGCATTGGTTCATCTTCTCTTCTGCCTAGTCCTGCTTCTCTCTCTCTAGACAGGTGCCCGCTAAGGGTAGAAAGAGACTCTTACCCAGAAGGAGCCAACATGGACCAGCAGACAGGATCATATGCTGGATCAAGGGGACAGAATATAATTAGAAAAGGGAGAGTTTATCAACATGATCACCTCCCATATGATACAGCACTTAACATCCCGGCAAGGACCCCAGGAGAAAGCACTAAACATGTTACTCAGTGGCTTTCAGAATGGCCAACACTAAGTGAAGCAGAAATCCCAGAGCTGCCATCGTAGATGATGGAAGAAGGGATAAAAAGAGTAGCTATGTTCTCCAATTCTATTCTGCAGGTGGACCTAGAGCATGCCCCATCTTCCGATGCAGTAAGTAATGAGCTGGTGAGAGGGACAGAGACAGGACTGAAGTTCAGGGGGGGCTGGGCTCCAGGAGCCAGGGCTGACAGTAGGAGATGCTGTTACAAGATTCCATGATAGCAAGTGGATCACAGAAGAATAGAGGCCAGGTGGTGCTGCTGACCCATCTGAAGCAAGGTCAGTGCAACCACAGGTGTGACTGGCAAGATGGTGTGGCAACCAAGAGACCCATGGGAGTGGTGAAGAGAATGCAGTGCCTCTATGCACAGAATGGATGGACTCCCAAAGGATATTACTCAAACTATACCAATGAAAAGAAAGTAAGGATGACTTCTCAGGAAACTGAGGGGAGCTGTGTCAGTAGAGTTTTGGTACCTGGCCCAGTTTTTAGACCTGAAAGCTGTCTACTAAAGCTGTCCTCATGAGGACGGACCCTGCATCACTGCCTCGGGTATACACAGTCATGAATCCCCCAGTCATCTCCCAAAGGGACTGATAGCCAATTTACTCAGATAAAATGTCCAGATCTTTCAAGGACTGTGAGACACTGGATCTAAGTTGCAGCATCCCCTGGTCCCCGGTAAGCTGGGGATGGGAGGGAGCCAGGTAATCAGTGGACCCACCTCGCGGTAATTTCCCTGGTTCTCAAATATATAAACGGAATGGGTACCTTTTGTAGTTAGGAGAACCCCAACATTGGAGCTCCTTGACATGTGGAGCCATCCTCATGGGGAAAGCCAAGTGGAATCTCCTGAAACTGTCCCCCACCCTTCATTCAAGGTATTAAATCAAAAACAATATCACATCCCAGAAAGAATCTTTAAGAAGCCACCTTTATCGAGGAGGGAGGGAGCGTCCTCTTAAGGAGCAGGTGTAGTAGTCCCCACAATATCCCCGTTTAGTTCGCCCATTTGTCCCCTACAAGAAGCGGGTCAATTCTGGAAGAGGACAGTGGACTACCACAAATTCAACAAAGTAGTAGCTATAATCACAGCTGCCGGTTCAGATGTAGTATCTTTGCTGGGGGACACAGAGCCAGCATATGGTACGCAGCCCCAGCTCTGGTAAGTGTATTCTTTTCTACCCCTGTCAAGAAAGAGTACAACAAGAAGTTTGCATCCCCATGGAACAGTCCACAGTAGAAATTTTACAGTCTCACTCTAGGGCTATATTAATTCTCCCATCCTTTTTCATAATATCGTTCAAAGGGATCTGAAGCATCTGAACATTCTGCAGAGCATCCCATTTTCCACTGACAGACATGTCAGATATCACCATATCGGTGATATCACTATATTGGACGAATATGCTGGAGGCCTTGATAGGACACATGAGCTCCAGAAGTTGGGAAGCAAACGTTACAAAAATTCAGAGCCTCCCTTCATCAGTGCAATTGTTTGGGGTCTTATCGTCTGAAGCCCGTAAGAGTCAATATACTAAGTAAGGGAACATATCTTTCAAAACAAAGGACAGCTGCTGTGCTCACCGGAGATCCTGACAGTGAGCAGAAAGCAAGAAATGCATCCGTCCATCCACCCAACTTTGTTGACAGCTACTCTGTACAACCTGCTCCTTGCCTGAGGCTGAGGTGAGGTGGGTTGGGAACCATCTGACAGTGCCTGGATCCTGCCTCTTACCATCACCACCCTCCCCCAAGGAGAATCGGTGCAGCCAGAGCCAAAGAGAAACAAAGGAGCCATTTCAGAAACAGCATCCCAGGTGACCCTTATAAAATTTACTCTAGACGAAGGTCAAAGTAAGGTCACCCAGCCCAACTCCAAATCTTTTAGTTGTCGACTCCCTTTGAAATTCCCTCCAGTGAACACAGCGAATGCTCAATAAAAATCCAGACTGTCTTGCAGAAAAGAGGGTTTCCTCGGCGGGGGATTGGTATATTCATCAGGAGAGCTTTATGAAGTCAGGTTGGGTTATTTTTCCCCCCGAATTGTGGGTATTTTTGAAGCTGGTTTGTGGCGTGCACACGCCCTGTCCTCTCAGAATGCTTGGCCGCCGAGGGCTCCGTGCCCTCTCCCTGAGTTCTGCTTGGTGGCCGCTGAACCAACAAACATCCTTCACTTGTACACAGTGAGCTAGAGACGGGCCAACTCCAGCAGATTTCTGCTGCTTTCGCTTCCAAAATTATCCAGCAAGCTCGCTGGCGGCCGTTCACGTTCTTCCAGGTTTCAGTGGGGACAGAGGCTGAAAATTGGCCTCTCAAAGCACCCTTGGCTGAACTGAGTGAGTTCGTGAAAAGAAAAAAAGAAAGAAAGAAAACATGGCACAACCACTCCAAGAAAATTCCCACTGGGCTGCAGTTGTGTCACTCCATCTGACCTTTTCCAAAGTAGGGTAACCATCTTTACAGAATAAAATGTCCGAAGTAAGGGCTTATCACATAGTGTCATACAAAGTCAAAAGGCTTTGGTATCAGAAGGAGCCAAATTCAAATCCTGGCTCTGCTTCTGTGTCAACCTGAGCTATCCACGTGGCTTCTCAGAGCCTCGATTTCCACATCTGCAAAATGGGGATATGGATTGACTCCTCACATAAGGGAGGAGCGCATCAAAGGAGAGGGTGGCTGTGAGGTGCCTGGCACACAGCCCACGTTCTTGGAGTCCCTTTACCATAACTGGATCAGCTTTCACAGAATCAGAGCTCATCAGAATTGGAAAGGGCCAGACAGAGGACTCTGTCCAAGTCCAGTCGAATATTCAATTCTTGCAGCCCCTGGGGCTTCTGTCTTATGGCTGACCTCATCCAAAATGGATAGAGAAGTCTCAAAAAGGAAATCAAGACAACATTTCATTAAAAAGAAAATATTAGAAGGCATATTCTCCCACCCGTTTCTGAGATGTCACCATCATCCAAGGTTGCCGCATCGGTCTGACATCTGGACTATGGCAGGGGGTTGTGACAGAGAGGGTGGAGAGGCTGGGCCTTGGCAGCCAGGCAGGGATCTCTGACCTCCCCCAGGTGCTGTCCCCTGAGCCCAGTGCTGGGGTATAACTCAGAGGCTGCATCTGCAAGATGGCCTGAAATGCTTTCCAAAGAAAAGAACATGAACGAGGCAGTAGCTCTGTAAATCACTTAGGAACACCTCATTCCCAAGTAATACACAATAGTGAATTAAGGGAATTTAGTGGCCCCTGCAACTGAGAAGTCCAGGGAGGGGCAGGATAGGTTTTAGCAATGCGTGGTTAGCAGCTCGGGGGAGGGTGCGAGAAGCTTGTTTCTTTCCATCTCCCCACTCTGCCTTCTGCCTGAGTCTGCCTCTCCTCTTGACCACGAGATGGCTGCCTGCAGCAAAAAGGGCATCCTAGTCCAGTGAGGAAAGAGAGCTCCTCCAAGATAGCTTCTATGAAAGAATAACAACAAAAAAGGCTTCCTTCTCAAAAATGTCCAGCTTCCCGAGGACACTTGCCAGTCACTGAGGCCCAGGATGTTAAGCTGTGAACACATGCTTAGGCCAACCAGGATCCACCTCCTGAAACCAGGGTTTGGGCCTGTTTCCCACTGAAGTGTAAGAGTTATGTGGGGGGACAGCACCCAGTGGAAAATTGGGGTGCTGACACCAAGAAAAAGGGGGAGTGGGCGGTGAGAAGCCAACGGCAGCAAATACACACCTCACCATCGAATGCTTTGCCTATCCTAGACTTACATCAGCTCTGATTCTCCCACTGTGTCCACTCCCCTCCATTCTTGTAAAGGTAGAGAAGCAAATCTGACCAGCTCATCTGTCTCCAGGGTGGATGTGACTCACGGATTGGCTGATGTTCTGGTGGAAGGGGCCCAGGGTTGTCCAACTGCCTGAAAACACTGGTCTCCAAGCTTTGTTCCAAGAAGCATTTTTTGTCCATGGAGCAGTCTTGAGGGGCATTGGAGTACAGCAGAAAGGGAGTGCCTGGGGATGAAGGAGGCTAAACAGATCAGGTTCTGGATTCCCTCCTTCTATGCTAGGTTCACACATCTGTCCCTTAAAATGGGCATTAGTTGCAGTCTTGACTGTGGTCTTTGACCCTGCCCCACATGCTATGCAAATGCCAAATCCTCCCAGCCTCTGCCTCCAAAAGCCCAGTTTCCTGTTCGTGAGTGACCTCAGTCTTCAGATCAATGCCCTGAGATTTGCTTCCCTTGTGACCCTGAGCAGACCCCTAGACCTTCTACATCACACAGACAGTGAGCACTGTCACTCAGCCAACCTGCTATTAGCCAGTTTCCACTAACGTCCTACCTGTGTGACCTTGGGGGGATCCCTTGACCTCCCTCAGCCTCAGCTTTCTTCTCTATTAAATTGCAGGAACAATCCACAATTTAGACCAACTAATATGCTGCCTATTGGGGCATTGCATTGACTGTTACGTTTGCAGAATCTTTTATTATCAGTAATGGCTGGAACTGCTTGGCCTGCTCAGCATTACTGTGAACTGTATCCAGGTTCCACTTAAAAAAAAAAAACAACAACAACAAAAAAAAACCACACCTCTTTAAAAAGGGAATTAGAGGCCTCTAAAGACAACACTTGCACTAAGTGGGCTATGAGTGGCCCCAGGCTGGTTCCCCAGAGCTCCATAACTTTCTAGAGCCTCTCCAAATAGAATGCTTAGAGCTCAGTCCCCCCTTCCAAAGCTGGATCCATTTACAGACATGTCTGCCCTTCAGAACTGCTTTCTGTGGTGGCTACCGACTAAGATATGCGTCTTCTCATCGCTGCTTCAACTCTCCTGCCTTTGCAAGCCTGACCGCTGGACTCAACCAAGACCCTGCCAGTGAGCAGAAGACTACATCGAGGATACACATCTATCCATTCACTCATTCATGCATCCACCCAAGACTTGTTGACAGCTCTTCTGTGCAACCTGTTCCATGCTTGAGGGGAGGTGAGGTGGGTTGGGAACTATTTGATGGTGTCACTGCACAGGACCCAGGAGTGTCTGGATGCTGCTTTTTTGCTACCACCCTCCCCACAGAGGAAACCCAAGAAGCAAGAGCAGAAGAGAATTAGGAGCCATTTCAGAAACTGCGTCTCAGATGACCCTTATTAAGTGCACCTTAGACAAGGTTCAAGGTCAAAGTGAGGCCGCCTATCTCTACCCCAAATCTTAATCTTAAAATCATCACACCAATGCATGCTGAAAATACATACAAGAGAAGGAGGGGGAAGATTCTGGTTGCGGGAGGAGAACAACCACGAGAAAGAACCAAACAGCAAGAGGGGTGCCGAATCCCCTTACCCACCCACAGGTATGAAGAGGAAACGGAAGACAAATGAGAATGTCCCTGACCCTTGAAGCCAGACCTCGCTTATTCAGAAATGATACAATGGGGTTGAAGCAGGGAAGAGTGTTCCGGGCCCCTGGAATAGCATGTGCACAGGTACAGAGTGTGACAAGAAAGAATTGGGGCAGCTGAGGTCTGCAAGGACCAGCTTCAGAGGATGTATCGTACAACCTCACTTTTGCCATGGTCCTGAGAGTCCCTTCATATTCGGTTTAACCATGTGACTTGCTTTGACCTCCAGATGCTAGCAGGCCTGAGAAGAGGAACGGCTGTAAATGTGTCTCCAAGATTAGGACTGTCTCCTTGAACTCCTGCCTTCTGCCTTGAGAAGAGCACGCTTTAGGCCATCACTGATCCAAGGAGCATGAGACATATGGGGCAGACCCGAGACCCAACACCCAGCCTGCAGTCAAGCCCATTCCGCCTGGCCAACACCAGCCACATGCTAGCCATTCCACAGGTGCATGAACAAGAACTATTCACAAGGAGATTTTGTGGTTATTTGTTACACCACAAATGCTAACTTGTAAGCCTTGTGTGCCCGGGTAAGACATTCAGAATCTACGCGGCATGCAAAAGGGAATCACTTAATAATTTAATGCAAACAGTCCTCTCACGACTGCCCCAGTAAAATCTGGAGTATGAAATTCACTCCCTCCTTATTCCTTGGAGCGGGGCTGGCCATGTAGAGCACACACACTGAGTCCTTGCTGATATGCTGACAAAATCATGTGGTTTTGCTTACACTGGTTCCTCTGCCTGGAAAAATGCTGCCCACCTAAGAGATACATTTTCTACTTCAAGCACTCTGTTGGAAACATTCACAGAACCTTCCCTGAGCTACAGTAGGAACTCAGGAGGATTTGGCTCCCCAGTGCCTAGGACAGGCCCTAGAGAGAGTTGGTGCCTGGTAAATGTTTGTTGAATGAACAAATGAACCTCCTGACAGCTTCCAGCACAAAGCTAGGCCACTGGCCCTCATGCAACAAATACTTGGTTGCCTGGCTGCCAATGTTTGTCCTAATTAATTCCCTTGCCTGTTATTTCTTTCTTCTCTCATTTAGAATCACAAACTCCCTCCCATGTGCTACTCAGCCTCTGCTACAGTAACCTCTTTATTCCATTTTAATAATACCTAGACTATGGACAGAGTGACATAAAGGAAACCCGTGAGTCAAAACATCTATGGTAGGAAAAATACAGGTGACCTATAAAGTACTTCACCAACTTTCCTGAAGACTTCATGTTTGGACCTTATAAATCACAGGCGCCTGTCCCGCGCAGGCTGGCCAGCCACACTGCAGCAAGCGGCCCATCTTTAAGAGGCCCGGGCACAATGGCTTGTTGATGCAGGGTATTTATACAGAATTTCCCACATCAATCTTGGTGTAAAAAGCGAGGTGATGTCATCGAGCAGTGAAACAACTATCATCTGTAGAAAATCCTAAGCAGTGCCTGGGACCGAGTCGTGCTTATTTATTTATTCAAGTGTGTAGGGATTGTAAGATGGACACAGAGGCTGCACCACAAAGACTCGGAGCTTTGCACTGGGTCATGCCCTCTGACCCAGGAAATCATTCCCCTTCTAGGAACCTGTCCTAATAAAATCACTGAGAGGTGCGTGGAGAGACGCACAAAGATTTCTGTCTACACTGTGACCCCTGAGATGGTATCTAGAAAAGGAAAAATACAAACAAACTTGACTTGCTTACCGTGGTAAGCAAACTAGGTTACATCCACCTAATGTAGTATTTTACAGCCATCACAAATGATCATTAGGTCCTTACTCCCTCACTTCCCTTCCTGATTAATTCCGTCTAGAAGCCATTAGGTGCGGCTGAGCAAGGTAGGCATCTCCTGAAGGTGAGGGTGGGGAGTCCCAGAGCCTCAGTAAGGTACATACAGAGTATGTCTACACAGGGTGGTGGCAGTGGCAGGGGTGGCTCAGCCCAGGGTGCTGAAGCACGAGTGTCCATGCAGGAGGGTGGCCTGGCACAGGGTGCCTCACCAAGCAGATGAGAAGGGGACCCCTGCAGGGAGGTGGGGGGGGCAGTCTAGCACAGGGGTTCAGAGCCTGAGCGGATGGAGGAGAGTGTCCTCATAAGCAGCAGCAGCTGCAGCGGGCCAGCAAGGGGTGTGGAGTCTGACTGGGGTAAGGAGGACCTCCATACAGGGTGAGAAGAGATGCATCCCAGCATTTTGGTTCAGAACCCAAGCAGTCAGGAAGTCATCCATATGTCTGGAGGGTGGGTTGAAGTGGCAGTGAAGAGACTGCAGGAGCATTAAGCCAAATGGGAAATACGTTTTGAATTTCTCATTGCCAGAGAAGAGAGTTACAAATCTGGAAAGGCAGAAAACTGGAATGAACCTGTGGCACTGGAGATATCACTGTGACTTCACGTGAATTCAGAGAGAGATACATAGATGGCTCTGTGTGTGTGTGTGTGTGTGTGTGTGTGTGCGCGCGCGCGTGCGCGCACGTGTGTGTGTGTGTGTGTATACAGTTCCCCTAGCTCTGTCTTCTGAGAGCATCTAGAAAAGACAATAGCTCAAGAGTAATGAGCACACCTCACTAGGAGATCTTGGTTTCTAAATACCATTCTCCCCTAAAAGAACCCAGGGGGCCTGTGAAGAAATGGCTGTTGGAAGAAGCAATCTGCAATAGGCCTAAGCATTCCTGCACATTCTTGGTTGGTGTGCCAAGAATAGAAGAATCCGATCACTCCTTTCTAGGCCTGTCCCAGGGTCATGTCAGCACTGACCAACTTTGCACAATGCATGTCTCCCTCTTCCAGGCTGAAGAGAAGGCTTGCTTCATGCTTTCTATAAAAGCAGTGGACTCCCCAAGCTCAGTGTCCAGCTCTCAGGCAAATGCACTGCAGCTGTCCATGGAGGCCATATCACATTGCTCCCGTCGGACTCGGGTGTAGGAAAAACCAATGTGAGTGTGCTGATGCTCATGCTACTTCCTGTGTCATGAGTAATAAAGTCCCTTGTCTCTGACTCAGAGGTCTCATGTATTTTACCGGCATCCATGAAAGAGTAAGGGGCTCTTAATAGTTTGTAATTAGAATACAATCCAATCCCAGACCAAATGGTAACTAATTCTAGGGCTGGGCCAGGAAAAGTATGAGACATGACTGCAATATGCTTTATCGGAGAATAAGGGAATGCTCAGAAAGAGATGGGGACACATCAAAAGGATACAGGATGCAGCTTTATGGGGCTCTCACTGGACAAATCGGGGATGAGTAGAACACCAAAATAAATAATAGTAACAGATTATAACCTATTAAGATAGGAACTCATGATTCATACTGACTTAAGTAAACAAATAAACAAAACAAGAGGTTCAAAGAGGTTTTAGGAAATGGGAAAAATGTTCCACTCTACATATAGGACAGAAGACATGAACTTTTTCCGGTTTATCAGAATCCAGTCCCCGTTTCCCAATATTTGTTTATGACTCCCCCCCTCCCTTCTCAGGCCCTGAGCTCTGGATGAAAATCTGTTTCAGATGTGGAGCACATGATCCAGTCCTGGTCCATCAAAGCAGGCCATGCCCGTGGCCACTGGAACTAATTCAGGGATGGGCACTTGACCTAGTCTGTCTGATCAAAGTGAATCTCAAAGTTTTATGGGGGAAAAACAATCTTACTCTTTTCCACTGGTCTTGAATTTGAAAGGGTGTGACTTTGGAGCTGCTCAGCTATCCTGTCACCATAAGGGAAGAGCCTGGAACTCTTGAGTGAGTAAAGCTGCTGTATAGACTTGTCGTGTTGTCTGGATGCCCACTGACTTCTGAACACCCTTAATATGCACATTATGTGTGTCCTTTTCCACACCACCAAAGAATTCAATTCTGACACTCTCTGTCTGAAATAGCATCAGATGCCCCAGATTAAAAGCTCAGTCCCACAACACTACTCCTGCTAACACACACACACACACACACACACACACACACACACACACACACAGACTTCAGATGTTAATCACAAGTATAGGTTGTCACCTGGGCTTCCGACTGAGCAGTTATAGATTGCAGGTTCCCACAACCCCCTCCTTGAGTTCAATTAGTTTGCTAGAATGGCTCACAGAACTCAGAAACATTCTACCTAGTGACTACCAGTTTATTATAAAAGGCTATAACTCAGGAACAGCCACATGGAAGTGATGAACAGAGCAAGGTATGTGGGAAGGAGTCAGAGAACCCGCTCTCCTGGAATCCCCTTATCTTCACCAAGTGGGAAGTCCTCTGAATCCCACCCACCCTTTTGGGTTTTTGTACAGGCCTCATTGTATCGGAATGTTTGATTAAATCGTCGTCATTGGTGATTGAATTTAATCTCCAGCCCTTCTCCCCTCCTCTGAGGTCAGCGGGATAGGAGGGAAAGTCCCAACCCTCTAATCCCAAGGCTGATTTCCTCTAGTGACCAGCCCCCATCCTTAGGTGACCTGGGAGGCTTCCAAAAGTCTCATTTACATAACAAAAGCTGCCTTTATTGCTCTTATCACTTAGGAAACCCCAAGGCTTTTAGGAGCTTTGCGCTGGAAACTGAGAGGGAGACCAAATACTTGTATCTTCTTATAAATCATAATATATTTATAACTCTTTGGCTTTATGAATCCAGAAACCTTGCTTCTCTAGCTCCTTTGCCCCTGGTCATGGGCCTGTGCTCTGGGTGCCACCAACAAGGTGTATTCATGCAGGCTTTGCGTATAAAGTAACCAAGGGGGCAAGGAGGCATTGCTCGAAACACATGTTGCAGGGGAAGGCAGGAGCAGAGGCAGCTGGCTGCAAGGGTGGTAGTGGCCGAGAAGTCAAGTTGCTGGCACACGGGAGGAGCATCAGTAGAAATAGTAGCTGTGCTGAAGCTGAGCTCCTGACACCAATGCAACTGCTTGCTTATAGCAGGGGTGGCAGTTTTCTCATCATATTGGTTCCCAAGAATTTATAGGGACATTGTTTCTGGACACTTAACCTTGACCCTGATTCTTCAGCCCTTGCAACAATTCTAAATTACCCAATATTCTTTCATCAATCTTCTTTTCTGCTTGGTAAGCCAGACTCAACTTCTGTTGCACGCAACTAAAAGTTCTCTCTGATTCAAAAAAAAAAATGGGGGTCACCAGGGTGGCTCAGTCAGTGAAGCACCTGACTTCGGCTCACGTCACGATCTCACGGTCTATGAGTTTGAGCCCCGTGTCGGGTTCTTTGCTAATAAATAGCTCAGAGCCTGGAGCCTGCTTCAAATTCTGTGTCTCCCTCTCTCTCTCTGCCCCTCCCCCCCCAAAATGAATAAAAACATTAAAAGAAGAAAGAAAATTAAAAAAAAAAATTGGTGCCAAGAATAGGGTAATGAAGATAACAGAACCTAAGACATGGGGAGGGAGCACCTGATCTTTACTGGCTGAAGCAGATGACACCTTTTATGCAGTGGCAAACATTTGATCAAATTGTTGCCTGCTCTATCTTAAGACTTCATGCCAATTGAGGGGCCCCTGGGTGGCTCAGTGGGTTAAGCCTCTGACTTCAGCTCAGGTTAATCTCATGGCTCATGAGTTCAAGCCCCACATCAGGCTCTGTGCTGACTGCTCAGAGCCTGGAGCCTGCTTTGAATTCTGTGTCTCTGTCTGTCTCTGCCTCTTCCCTGCTCATGCTCTGTCTCTGTCTCTCTCTTTCTCTCTCAGAAATAAACATTTAAAAAAAAATTTTTTTTTTAAAAGACTTCATGCCAACTGAGATTGAAGAGCCAGAAGAAATGATAGGAAAATTCCAGAATATTAGTCCATGCTGGCTACTTCTCACTATTTTTTTAAAAATGTTTATTTATTTTTGAGAGAGAGCACAAGCAGAAAAGGGGCAGAGAGAGAGGGAGACACAGAATCTGAAGCAGAGCCCAGGCTCTGAGCGGTCAGCACAGAGCCCGATGCAGGGCCTGAACCCACAAACCGTGAGATCATGACCTGAGCCAAAGTCAGACGCTTAACCCACTGAGCCACCCAGGCACCCCTTGCCATTTTTAATAAAGTCCTGCAAAAGAGAGATGATCTCAGACAAGACCTAGCCAGTCTGCAAGCCACTGGAAGGGATAGTGTTTTGCTAAGAGAGGCACCTTCTGACTGCAAGCCTATAATCTAAATTGAGAATTCCAGAATTTGAAGGCTTCCAAGTTGGAAAAGCCCATGTAACAGCAATGAAGCTACGATGTTAACAGGAAATGAGATCAGACTTAGACTATTGTCTAGAATCTTCCCCTAAGATCTCTCTGTCAAATAAAGGAGGAGCACCAACAAAGATCAAATTAAAGGAGGTATCTCTCCACTCAAGATCACTATATTAAATTGCCCCCAAAGAATCAGCCATTAAACCAGGGACTAGAGTGTTGGGCAGAGCACAGAGACAGTGGGTAAAAGAGGAGACTCTTTAGGCTTACACACTATGTCTACATGAAACCTTTTGCTGTGGTTACTTAAACATGGAAGTCTCTGAAATCAAAGACTGGATCTCCATTACATTTTTGAGGGATATATATTTCCAAAACAATCTGGGCTTGGCCTATGATAGGCTGTTAAACCCTACAAATAATCTTTGGGAGTCAAACTCTCACCAAGAAGAATGGTACGGTCCCCAGAAAAGACACCCACCCTAAAATCTGTCCCATACATAGCTAAGATAATAGACAAGGCAGTGTCGTCTCACATCTGGATCTAATGGGTGGCCTGCATTTCGTCACTCAAAGATCCCAGAGCTCAAGACAGATGTAGCAATTGACTTTGGACTTTAGACTATATACAGAGTATATGTATAGAAAGAAAGGCATATGTGAATGTTGAGTAACTATAGATTGAACTCTGACAGATGTTTTTAATTGGCCACCCAACAGCTCCTCACAATTCTTCCTTGCTTTCCTCTACTAGCAAAGCTAAAAACTCATCACCTTCCCAGACCCCTTTGCAGCCAAGGGTGGCCATGTAACCCAGTTCTGGCCAATTCAATATGAGGGAAATCATTGAGTGGGGGTTACAGTCATGGTTTTAAGAGGAAATGGGCGGGGTGCCTGGGTGGCTCGTTGGTTAAGCATCCAACTTCAGCTCAGGTCATGATCTCACGGTCCGTGAGTTTGAGCCCCGCATCAGGCTCTGTCCTGACAGCTCAGAGCCTGGAGCCTGCTTCGGATTCTGTGTCTCCCTCTCTCTGACCCTCCCCTGTTCATGCTCTGTCTCTCTCTGTCTCAAAAATAAATAAACGTTAAAAAAAAATTAAAAAAAAAAAAAAAAGAGGAAATGAGCTCTGGGCACCTGGGTGGCTCAGTCGGTTGAGCATCTGACTCTTGATTTCGGCTCAAGTCATGGTCCCAGGGTTATGAGATCGAGCCCTGCATTGGGCTCCATCCTGAGCATGGAGCCTGCTTAATATTCTGTCTCTCTCCCTCTGCCCCTCTCCCCCACACTGTCTCTGTCTCTCAAATAAAATTAAAAACTTAAAACAGAGAGAGAGAGAGAGAGAGAGAGAGAGAATCAACTGATATAAGTAAGGTAATTAAACTTTTTCTTTAAAAAATACCAAAAATACCATATACAGGGGACACCTGGCTGGCTCAATCAGTAGAGCATGTGACTCTTGATCTCAGAGTCGTGAGTTCAAGCCTCATGTTAGGTGTAGGGCTACTCTGTAAAAAAGTACCTTTGGGGTGCCTGGCTGGCTCAGTCAGTGGAGCATGTGACTCTTAATCTCAGGGTTATGAGTTCAAGCATCACATTGGGCATAGAGCCTACTTACAACAAAATAATGATACTACCTACAAAGCTGAGGTTTCCTTTGACCACCCCTCAAGTCTACTCTCTTATCCTCCTTCCTCTCCTGTTATCAGTTTCTTGAGCACCCTTCCAGGCCATTCCCATGCATTTGAATATACTTCTATTTGTATATAGACAACACATGTATTTGTATGTGTATATATCATATGTAATATAATATATACAGTTATACTGTATATGTAAATGTACAGTGCACAATATTACAAATGATCTGTAATATTCTTGGAGATTACACGTATGGTATCATACTGAGGGTATCATTCTGCAACTTGTCTTTCTCATTCCACCACATGTTTTAGAGATTTTTCCATGCCATACTTAAAGATCTACCTCATTCTATTTACCTGTTTCATAGTGTTTCATAGTATGGATGTTCTACAATTCATTTAGCCATTTTGTTTTACTGATGGACATTTAGATCATTTCCAATTCCATGATTTACTTCTTACCCTTAGAAACAACAATGGAATGAAAATTCGTGTCCAGAGCTCTTCATGCACATGTGCAAGCATTTCTCTAGGGTAGATACTTAAAAGTGTAATTGCTGGGTCATAGGCTATGCACATTTTTTATTTTTATGTCCTTTTAAAATTTTAATAGATCCTGCCAAATTTCCCTCCAAAGTGGCAGTACAAATTTATAGTCTCTCAGCAGTGCATGAGAATTCCTCCACACTCTCACCAACTTAACTCCACTCCCCCCCACCCCCAATCTGATGGGTAAGAAATGGCTTCTGGTTGCAATCATGTGCAATTTTCTGATGAGCAGTGAATTCGGCTTTGTCTGTCCGACTCCTGTCTCCAAAGTGCTTGCTTTGGCTCCAGCAGCCCAGTGGGTTCAGTCAGGCATCTGCATCATGGAAAGGGACAGTCTCTGAAGCGGGAACCAGCAGAGTCAGGCTCTACTGTCTTTGAGCAGTAACTCAGGAAAGTTAACAAACCCTCCTGGTTCAAAGAGTAGTGTGGAATCAAGTGAGATAACGCAAAGAAGGGGGTTAGCCCCGTGCCTGCACATCAAACTAAGAATAAATACTGGCTATCACCACCAGCCTCGTTCCTGTTCCTCTGATCACCACGGCTTCTTTTCCATTGCGAGGTAGGCAGCTGCTGACGTGGCTGTCAGTGATCCCTGCCTCCTGGTATTCACACCCTTGTGTAATCCCCTCCCCTTGAGCGCAGGCTGGACCCAGTGGCTTGCTTCTGCAGCAAAAAGTGATGGGATCATTTCACTTTCATGATTAGGTTAGAAAAGGCCGTGGCTCCCATCTTGCCGACACAGTCCTATTGCCTTCACTGCTTGTACACTTGGATGAAGCAAGCAGCCATATTGGGCAGGGCCATGTGGCAAGGGATTCAGGCCATTAGCCAGTTCCTCACTGAGGCCCACAACAGCCTGTAGGGGACTGAAGCCTGTCAACAACCACGTGAGTGAGCCTGGAAGCAGACCTTGTCCCTAGTCAACCCTTCTGATGACGACAGTCCCACCTAACACCTTGTCTATAGTCCACGAGAGGCCCTGAGCCAGAGGATCCAGCTAGGTCATTGCCAGATTGCTGACCTACAGAAACTGTGAGAAAATAAATGTCGTTATTTCAAGACGCTAAATTTTGGGGTAATTTGTTACACAACAACAGATAACTAATACAGCATATTCCTTCCTTGAAAAAACAGGTTCCACTGACCCCCTCTCTTGATCAGTAACACAAAATTGAGAATCTCCCCTGAAAACATGGCAGTAATTTACATTTGACTAAAGATAACCCATTGAACAGTTCCCTGAGACAGGAAGATGCTGTGAACTATTTCGAAGAAAAAAATCTGTGTATTTTCATAGCTGTTAGTTTGATTTGCCGCCCCCGTGCTTGCAAATGTGGGAGGCACTGTAGTGCAAAGTCTTGATGATCAGATGAACATGGCTTTCAAGTTCAACGCTGCTACTTCTGAGCTGGACCACCTTGGGCATGTCTCTTGTCCTCTCTGAGCCTCCGTGTCCTCAACCTTCAAAAGAGGCTTAGGGAGGAAGACAGCCTCCACGAGCTCCCGTGGTTTTACCGTGAGGATGCCGAGATACGACATATCCACGCACCCAACGTGCAGCCGGCATGAAAATATTACTCTCTTCTTCTAAGACTTTTTGACCTGGACATTCCTGTCCCTTCACAACCAGAGAAAACGCTGAAAAATACACCAGGGAAATGGCAAAGGAGAAATAGCAGCTCTGTTTGAGCTTGTACAAAAAGAGAAGGAAGGCCCAGGCCTCACAAGATCCAGAATAAAAGTGGATGAGGTGTGGGAATCCACTCAGGAATGGACAGTATTGTAAGAGAACGTTTTCGAAATCGCTCTACACGTTCGCACTCTCTTCAGCTTTGCAAAGGAAGAAAAAGAAATTTTTAAAAAAGAGGTTTTGGAGTATTCCCTAGAAGGGTGTGAGCTGGTTTTCTTTTAACATCTCAGTTAATCTTCTCAATCACCTTCTAAGTAATTAGGGGCTGAAGAGTAAATGTCTGCTGGCTTTGGAGAGACTTTATCTGGGGTACTTTTTCTTCTTTTTTCCACAAGAAAGACTCTAAAACCACAAACCTGCACCTGTTTCCCTTAAATTAAGGGCCCCCAAAATGATGTTTTCAATTAATAGATGCCTTTCTTTCTAAACTTGATCTCAGGCCAAGCTGTCTCAAGCTAAAATATTCATTTTCTCTCATTGAACCCACCCCCCAACCAAAAAGATAAGAAAGAGGAGGTGTGGCACCTACTGTTTCTTACCTTTTGTTAAATTATTCACTGTGAAAATTCAAACTTTTCCTTCAGTGGAAGCACAAATCCTTTGAAATGAGAGCGAGAAACAGCCCTGGGCCAATTCTGGCTATGGCCCAGGCAGTCTGAGGATGGCTTGGGGAAGACAGGTGGTGAGAGCTTTAGCCAAAGCCCACTTGTGTCTGCTTTCCTCCCCATCCAGAGGATCGAGCCCTGTCTAGACAGTCAACCCCATAGATTATTTCCATTTCAGCTCAGCTCCGTCACCTGCTCTTGAGTGACGAGGGCACGTTGGTAAAGACTTCAGGCTCGCTCCAGAAAGGTCCTTGAGTTCTCTGCCTCGAAGACGACCCAGTGCGGGGAGAGTGGGGAAGGGACATCTTTTGTGTTATGAAAAGTGGGCACAGAAAAGGAATGACCGTGTGAGTCATTCCTGCCACCCAGGCCCTCTCTGGGTGAAGGCAGCTTTGAAAACAAGTCAGGCGTGTGACGTGTTTCTTAAAGGCAGGTTTTGAGGAATTGCAGTTGATCTGTTTTGTGACTACGCTGGATCCAACAATACAGTCAATCCAGTCCTTCAAGACTGGCGTTCTTGCTACAGAAGCTGAGGAGCAGATATCCCCTCCCACCGACCTAAAACAGAGCAAGGCCCTTTGGGTAGGCGGGCCAGAGTTAGCAAATAAAAATAGACAAGGCCCAGTTACATTTGAATCGCAGATAAACAACCACTTCATCAACTAAGAAAGCTTTTTTATTATCTGAAATTTAAATTTCAATGGGCATCCTGTGTTGTTTTTTTTTCCCCAACCTGGTGTGTGGGGAATTTGTCTCTGGAAGGAGGGACCCAAAGGCACAGAGAGAGAGATGGCTCAGAGAGGCTTCACTGGTATTCCATCCAGCGGGGGTAGATGAGACCCAGGGCTGGTAGTGCCACTGGGGATAGCAAGTGTCCCGTGGCAATGGTGTCAGTAGCTTTGTGTGAAAGGGACCATCTCTGGGCAGGGACTTCTCCATGCCTCAGTTTCCTCCTTCTTGCCTAAGGCTCATCCTGCCACTTGTCTCTTGATTCTCAGAGCTATCTAAGAATCATTCAAGAAATTCCTTCCTGACAATGTTTGGTTTTTTTTTTTAATTTTTAATGTTTATTTATTTTTGAGAGAGACAGAGACAGAAAGAGCAGGGGAGGGGCAGAGAGAGAGGGAGACACAAAATCTGAAGCCGGTTCCAGGCTCTGCCGAGAGGTCAGCACAGAGACCAGCGTGGGGCTCGAACCTACCAACTGAGAGATCATGACCTGAGCCAAAGTTTGATGTCTAACTGACTGAGCCACCCAGGCACCCCCATAATTATGCATTTTTAAAATTTTTTAACGGTTTTATTTATTTTTGAGAGACAGAAAGAGAGAGAGAGAGAGAGACACAGAGTGTGGGTGGGGGAGGGGCAGAGAGAGGGAGACACAATCTGTAGCAGGCTCCAGGCTCTGACCTGTCAGCACAGAGCCCGATATGGATCTCGAACTCTTGAACCTCGAGATCATGACCTGAGCCAAAGTCGGACGCTTAGCCAACTGAGCCACCCAGGTACCACCCTGATAATGCATTTTTAATTGAAGTTTTCCCAAATCTATCTTCTCTCTCAGTTAAACAAATGAATAAGAAAGATGCACAGAGCATTTGAGCTCTCAGTCCAACTCAGGGGCAGTCCTGGTCCAGGGGCAGTGGCCAGAACCCCCACCCCCACCCCAACCCCTCAGAAAGGGCCCGCCGTGTTCCTCTGGTGGGTGGGTGACCCGGAGGGCCCTTGATTGGAGAACTTGGCCACACCCCAATGCTTCTGCAATGCTTCTGGGCTGGCCACCTTTTTCTCTATTGTTTCTGGGTTCACAAGGAAAGGGGCCATTTCCCGGATGGCTTGTAGGGCAGTGGGCACTGCCATTCCAGCACCGGCTGTGTTCTGTTCACCTTGGAAGGCCAGCGCCGGCAGGGGGAGGGGTGGTTTCTGTGCTCTATCCCCCACCCGTAAAGCACCCCCCCCCCCCACACCCGGCCTGTTTCAGCTGGGAGCTGGTTCATCAAGCCACTTGCTAAAGAATTCAGAGCAGCGGGACCCTCGCCCTTGCAGCTCATCGCTGGGCTCATTGCTGGAGGACCGCCGCGATCCCCCTGGGGACCGCCTTTCACCTCCACCTCTAGCCCTTTCCTCCCTGTGTCTCCCCGTTTAAATACAAAGGGTTTGGAGCTGCACAAATGCAGGTACCAACCCTGGCTGTACTATTCCTTGGCAGTGTGACCTCAGCCACTGTCTGAGCCTCGGCTTTCTCACCTATAAAAAAAGGGGTAATAAATCCATCTAGCTGATGGGTTGTGGCGAGAATGCAGTGAAATAATGCATGTGAGGTGCTTAACCAGCACCCAGGACATCCCCTGGCCTCTGCTTGCACCCTCTCTTACAGAACTGAAGGCAGGTTACTAAGTAGGCCGGCTGTGGTGTCTTCTCTTTCCCGCCTGGACCACAAGCCCACAGACAGCCCCTGTAGGACGCCACCCAGCGGTCTCAGCCAATGCCAGACGATCATGAATCGTGTTAACAGTAACAATGACTCGCATTTATTTACTGTCCTTATGTCTCAGGAACCGCAAATAAAAATAAAATAAAATGACAAAACCGCCAGTCCTCATGAAGTTTACATGCTTTAGCTCAGGCAGTCCTCACAGTCACGCCCACGATGAGCTGCTGTGCCTACTTTACAGATCAGGAAACCGAGGCTCAGAAAAGGTAAGTGACTGGCCCAAGGTCACTCAGCTTAATACGGAAATAGACCGGGATTTAAACCCAGACTCCAGAGCCTGTCCCTTTGTTACTACTCGGTTTCACGTACGCTTCATGAGAAGGCGGTGAGATTGAGATTATCTGGTGCCGTTTTGCCAGGGTGAGGATGAAAAGCACTGAGCCCGGGGCGCCTGGGTGGCGCAGTCGGTTAAGCGTCCGACTTCAGCCAGGTCACGATCTCGCGGTCCGTGAGTTCGAGCCCCGCGTCAGGCTCTGGGCTGATGGCTCGGAGCCTGGAGCCTGTTTCCGATTCTGTGTCTCCCTCTCTCTCTGCCCCTCCCCTGTTCATGCTCTGTCTCTCTCTGTCCCAAAAATAAATAAAAAACGTTGAAAAAAAAAAATTTAAAAAAAAAAAAAAAAAAGCACTGAGCCCTAGTAAGCCACTCACCACAAGTCACCAGGTTGGTCAAGCCCAGAGCACAGGGCTGTTGGTGCCCTCATCTCACCGCCAGAAGGGCTACCTCTGAGCATTGTGGGAGGAAGCCAAGGCCTGGTACCTAGGAGGCCCCTCCAAATCCCTCTTCTGTTGAAGGAGACCCCAAGCTGGACTCAGCAGCAATGAGAATGGCAGAGATCAAAGCCACGGAAGGGTCAGGCATCCACTTCAAGACTGCAAGGCACAGAGACTGAACTCCCTCTTCACCCCGTTTCTATTGCTTTCTCTTCATTTCTGCGCAGCTGATGGGGACCACCTCAGCCGTGGCCTCTCCTTGCTCAGCACCTCATACGAGGTCTGAAGAAGCTACACCCAGCACAGTGCTTGCTGGACGACTCCTGCCTGTTAACACCTTGAGCCAAACCGCTGCTCCTGAGTTCTGAGCGTCTCCCAGGGAGATACCACCTGTGAAGCGTTACTCTCAGCTCATCCTTCACAGTGCCATCCAAGGCTTCTCAACATGATCTCTCCCCTTCTTGAAAGCCTTTTTAACCCCCAACTGCATTTTTATTTTTACCCGCCAGCACCCTAGCCTACTCTACGCATTAGAAATGTTGGGGGTAAAGGAGGTTTCGCCAGCCCTGTCCCCCATGGCTTCAGGGCTAAGGTGGAAATTCCTGCCTAAGTGGGAAGAGGCTGGTGCCAACTCAGACGATGTTTTTTCTGTATTTGCTACCTCTGGCTATTGGAGTTGGATAGACCTGGGTGCAAATACAAGCACTATCTTGCAAGATGAAGTTTAATTAGAGGTGGACTATCTTACTAACTGGTTCCCCTGTATGTTACTCAGGAATTTCAGATGTAGTAAGAGAAAGCCAATTCAATTAGTTTAATAAAAAGGGGGAAATAATGCTTAGGTATTTATTGGCTCATGAAATGTAGAGTCCAGGATAGTATGAGTTCAGCTTTAGGTACCACTGGGTCCAGGAGCTCAAATAAGGTCAGGACTCAGTCTCTTACTCGACCTTCAGGTGTTTTTTTTCTGTTTTGGTTTCTGTTATGAGCTGAAGTGTGTCTCCTCAGAATTCAAATGCTAAAGTCCTACCTCCATTTAAAGTGCCTTAAAATGTCACTATATGTTGTGACAGGATCTCTAAAAAGGTAAGTCAGGGAAAATGAGGCTACATGGATGGGCCCTACTCCAATATGACTGGTTTCCTTATAAGCAAAGGAGAGTTGAACACAGACAGACACAGGGGGAAGACCATGTGAAGACACCAGAAGATAGTCATTTACAAGCCAAGGAGAGAGGCCTCAGAAGAAGCCAACCTTGTTGACACCTTGATCTTGGACTTCCAACTCCAGAGCTATGAAAAAATAACAAGTGTTGAATTCAAGCTGCCCAGTCTGTGGTGCTTTGGTATCGCAGCCCTAGCAAACTCATACAGCTTCATTTTCAAGCAGATGCTTCCCAGGAAATGATAATATGGCCCCTGCAGTTACAGGCTTACATCCTCAGTTCAGCAACCTCAGTGGAAAGAGTCTCTTTTCCCTAACAGGTCTGACAAAAATCCCAGAACTGAGTCTCATTGGCCTGATTTGGGTCACATGTATACTCCTGAGCCAATCCCTGGGCCCAGAGGGATGGAAGAAGCTGATTGGCCAGCCCTGAGTCCTATGCCCACCCCTCAAGTCTAGCTGGACTCATCCAAACTCCCTGGCTTGAGAGCAAAGGGGAGGCAGAGTGAGATCCCCTGGGGAAGGTCAGAGCAAAAGGGAAAGTGGGTGCCAAAAAGCTGAAACTGCCCTGCTCTAATCTACCCCCACCCACAATGCATCCTCCACTGAGCTGCCCCAGAGCTCTTTCTTCATTTAAAATCAGACTGTCTCACCCCCTTGCTTCAATATACTTTCGTTATCTGGCCCTGTCTGCCTCTCCATTTCCCCTCTCAGGACACACCCACCCCCGCAGCTCTTGGCATGTGGCAGGCACCCTCAACTCTGGGGGTCTTGGGTTGCCACTTCTACCTCAGAAACTTCCCTAGTCCCTCCTCAAGACCCAGACTCACAAATCACTCTCTCCAAAATCCCCCCCCCCCTTTTTTTTTCTTTTGAGGCTGACCCACCTCATATCCAAAGCGGAGCTAGGAAAGGATGATGGTAAAAAGGCAGACAGACTGCCTAGGTGCAGATCTGTTTGCTGTGTGGCCGTGGGCAGTTATTCACATTTCTGGGCCTTCATTTTCTCAGGATCTAGTTCCTGGGATTGTTGATGAGGTGAACGACTTAATACATGAAAAGCCCTTGGAACAGTGTCTGGTACACGGAGAACGCCTAACAGGTTAGTTATAGTTACCTCATGCCGTTTGCATCCATCCCTTTTGGGAATGATCTGTTTCCCCTGGGGAGGCTAGGCTCTCCTGGGAAGGGAGGAATGCCTATTCAAAGCATTGCACCCCCGAGGCTCAGTAGGTATGCTGGTTCCCCAGCTCGGAGAAGGTGCTCAGAATTTTGAAACGTTGGATGCAGTTGAGTGAGAGAGTAAGCAAATGAATGAATGAACACAGAGGAAGAGCCTGGGACAACGGAGGGAACAACATCTTCCCTGGATCTGTGATCTGGGCACATCTCCACCTGTCCCGCTCTGAGCCAGCCCCACCCTCTTCTCCCGAAAGCCCTTTTCCTCCAACCCCCTCCTCCTGCTCCATTCAGCCCAAGTTCAAGTGCAAACCACCAGGAAAACCCAAAGAACGTTCATGGGATAAATCACCCAATTACTAATCAGGTCCACCCGTCCCACTGTTAACCGCTATTTTCCCTGCGAAAAGTAAATACGCCTCCTCCCCACCGCCTGACAGCGAAGCCATTAAACCCAGGAAGGGCGTGTCTCCACAGCAGCCCAGAAACAACTTGAAAGTGGAAAAATACGGTGGATTCGGTGATTCAGTGGTCGTTAAGATAGCCAAAATGTTTGGTTTCAGCTTTGACGGAACCCATTCCTCTCCCCTATTTTGTCTCTTCCCAGATCAGAGGAAGCAGAGCCTCAGAAGACACTTGAGCAGTTCTGATGCCTTTGCGCTCCCAGGTGAGTTTGCCAAGCACGTGGGTTTCTTGCCGATCTGCCCCCTACCCGCGGGACTGGGCGTTGGGGGTGCCCCGAGGTTCTGACACAGGCAGGTGAGCCTGAACAGCGCCCCCTGGAGGAGGCCGGGGAGGTGCTGAGAAACCAGGGAGCACGGCCCCCAGCACTTGGGCGACACATTTGGCTCTGGCTTCTGGCAGCTGAGGCAGAAAGAGAAACACATCGGGTTGCATAGTTTTCATTTTCCGACAACAGAAAGCATGTTCAAACCTCGGCAGAGACAACATTTTTACTGGAACCAGGCTCCAGAAGGAATGTATTGGGGGCACGGCGGGGATAAAGGACACTGGGCGACAGGGCAGCGATCTCTGCCACCGCAGTTTCATTTGCCCCCACATGGGTTCCTTCACTCTCGGAACACCTGCTGAGCCCACATGCTGTGCCTGGCCTCAGCTGGGGCCGCGGGGCCACAGCTGGGACAGGACGCACTCCCTGCTGCCCAAGGTTCGGGTTCTCTCCCTCCTCCTTCCGCACTGGGGATGCCCACTCCTCAGATTATCACCTCCATCTACCCATGAGTAACAACCATGACAGCAGTGTTACCCTAAGGGCTGGATGGGGCCAAGAGTAGCCCACACACCTAGGTGCCCCCCACTCCCAACAGCCAGCCCCTCTCTTTGTCTTTGCTAACAGAACTCCCATCTTGGTAGGCTGTGCCCAGCCTTAGGGGACACACATGCTACATCTGAGAAAGCCAAGGTGCCCCCCATTCCCTTTTGTTTTATTAATTACTCACTTTCCCATCCCTTGTAGGTAAGGCTGATCTTGTGAGCCAGTTCTTGTCGAAGAAATGCCTGCTAAAGCCTCTGGGGCAGTTCTTCCCCCCCCCCCCCCACCCTGATACACGGGAAGCCCCCTACTTTCTGCTTTGACCATGATATGCGAAGACTGACACTCTCAGCTATGGCAGCCTTTTAAGACTATGAGGTGACAAGGCTGGACTCCCAAAAGAAATACATGGCGGGGAGCAGAATACAGAAGGAGAGTCCTTGATGTGAACTCTGATCACTGAACCAGCCTATGCCCAACTGCCTGCCTGCAGATTTATAGCACAAGATGTTTTTATTGCTTTCGCTACTGTTAGATGATCATCCTATTACTTGCAGCCAAGTACATCCTGATTAATGCAACAGGTGTACACACAGCATAAGACAGTTCGGTCCTGGGGTCCCACAAGGGGTCATGAAAAGAAAGCACGCTTTGCAGTAAAGTGGCTCTGGCTTTCATCTTGGGCTCCCGGTGATGACAGGGGAGACTAGACGTGGAAGTGCTGGACACACTTCCTGTCGGGCTGCCTGCCTGTCTCCTGCACTGCGCTTTCCCCAGCATCTAGAGGCATGCCTAGCTCATGGTGGGCATCCGGGAAAGTTCTGTGGAACAAAGGGATAAATTCCTTTCCTTCCCTCTTGTAAAATGAGGTTTCGGTGGTGTGTCGGCTTTGCTCAGGCTGCCACAATAAACTACGACAGGCTGGGTGGCTTAAACAACAGAAACTTATTTTCTCACAGATCTGGAAGCTGGGAGTCCAAGGTCAAGGTGTCAGCAGGTTTGGTTTCTGCGGAGGCCTCTTTCCTTGGCTTGCAGATGGCATCCTGCTTCCTCTGCCTGCGCGTGATCTGTCCTCTGTGCCTGTATCCCTGGTGTCTTGCTATGTGTCCAAATTTCCTTCTCTTATAAGGACACCAGTCATATTACACTCGGGTCCACCCTCACGACCCCTTTAAAGACAGTGTCTGCAAACACAGTCCCGTTCTGAGATACTGGAGGTTAGGGCTTCAATGTATGAATTTGAGAGGGTGGGGGGGGGGGGGCACTATTCATCCCATAACAATTGGTTATTACCGAGTCTGCCCTCCAACTGGTTAACTCAAATCTTTCCCTCATTCCCTGCATGTCCAGTGGTCATTTGGGCCTCACTCTTAGAATATTTAATGAAAATCATTTTGATAAATGCTTTCATAACATTCATTTGACAAAAACCAGAATAGCCCTTTTTTTTTTTTTTTTTTTTGCTTTATCCAAAGTACCTTCCACATCCACGATCCCACAGCGTCCTAGGTGTTCTCATTTTGCACATAGGAAAACCAGTGCTTAGAGAGGTCACCTGACCTTCCCAAGGCCGTTTGCTAATAGCCGGATCAAAAGTCAGGAGGCTGAACGCGGGGCCTCTCCTCACTGTCTGATGTGTGCGTGTGCCATGGCAAGAGCTGGAGGGTGGATTCTTTAGGTGATGTGGACGATGGCAGGGACCCCGGGCCTCTTCTTCAAGGAAGCCCTTCTCTGTGCCAGTCTGGCTGTCTCCCGCCCCACCCTGTCTTTCACTTCAGGCTCCAAACATACAGCACTTCCTGACACACACACACACTTTCTCATTTTGATGGGTTGTGCCTCTGGCGAGCACATCCTTTCCCCCCGCTCCTCCCGCCATCCTCCTCATTGTCTTGATTTCCCCAGAAATGCCTGTGCTCCCCTCCCCTGTAATCTCCGTGTCTACCCCTGACCTCCTCGGATTGAAATTGTCCAGCCCGTGCCGGCCTCCCTGTTGGGGCCAAGGGCATTTCCTGTTGCTTCTGTATCCTCGGCACCCGGGCGGCAGGCAGCACGGGGCTTGGCGGAGCATCACTGCCCAGCGACTGTGGCTCCGAACTGACGTGAATCCTGGGGGGAGAGACAGCATCCTTGTTCCCGTACGGAAGCAGTGTTTTGGAAGAATATTTTTTGAGAGATTGGGGGAAGGCAGAGTAACAGGAGATTCGGGCCGAGACACAGGGAGGGGCCATAGAGGACGAAGAAGGGGTGCAATGCTCACAGGTCTCCAGGAGGGAGACGGTCAGCTTGTGCACAGAACTTCCCCGCTCCAGGAAAACAGGAAGCAGGCTTTACCTCCTGTCTTCTAGCCAAAAGAGAGGGAGTACACACCTGAGCGTCCATGACTTCCTTGCCCAGGGAAGGGGGAAAATCCTATTCTCCTGCCAAGGAGAAGGCCTAGCTAGCTTTTGGTAGAGAAATAATGACATCCAGTGGACAGCCATGTCATCCTCAGACTCGGCTGATGGCTTCCCCAGTCAGGAGACCTTCCGGGGCAGGGACAGCAAGGAGTTGTGTGCATCCAGCACTGGAAGGTTGAACCTTCAGTTGAACCTGAATCCTGATTCAGCCTCTTAGCTGTCTGACCTTGGGTAAGTGACTCCTCCTTCCTAAGCCTCTGTTTCCTCCATGGAAATGGACAGACTCCGAAAGCACGTTTTATAAACTGTTTAGCAGACACCACTTCTCCTGCTATCAGAATTTGGGTTTCTTGGGAACGGTACCTTCGAGGCAGTGCTATGAAGTAAAAGGAGGACAAGTTCTGGAATCAGATGGCCCTGGGTTCAAATGCTAAATTCCCCACTGAATGGCCTGAAGCAATTAACCATCTCCCTGAGCACATAGTTCTGCAAAATGGGTTCATGACTGCTTCTAATCCCAAGGGTTATCACCAGTATGAGACCCTATTGTGGGTGCACGGGCAACAGCATTCCTGAAATTTGGAAAGACTGATGTGTCCCCACCTCAGGGGCACAGGGAGGGCTATGCAGATGGCAGAGCAGTCAGCAACTGAGAAAACAGGAGGAGAACTTCACGTCCCTGCATTTCCTGAATGGCCCCAGCTGACCTCCAGCCACGTTCAGGGGCTCAAGGTCTCTGAGATCTCACCAGGCTCTAGGGCCAGCTGCCAGAGGTCAAGGCCACCATTTGCTAGAACAGTCCCCCAGGCTGAGGGCGCCAGGCTAGAGAGAAGTGAGGGGGCCAAGGGAGGAGCGGAGCCCCCACTGCCATCCCTCCAAGAGGAGAGAGGAACCTGGGAAGGAGGGCCAGTCAAATCCGACCGTGACTCAGTTGTAATTGACAGAGCCGAAGTCCCTGGGCTGGAGCGAGGCAAGTCAGAAAATGACCAGATTAAGCAGCTGCCATGACGCACGCAAGGAACTCCGGGAGCTGGGAAACCGGTTGTCAGCCTGTGTTCCAGAAACAAAGTGACATTTTTGCGTGCCTGAGTTTGTGACTAAGAAGTTAATGCACTTGAGGTAGGCAAAGTGCATGGGCATAGTAGGCCCTCAGGAGAGGTTGCCTGGCTTTCTGCCTCTTGGTCTGTTTGTGTGGGAGCTGGCCAGTTCCACAGGTCTGTGTGTGAGGCTACCCTGAGCACCTGTCCTGTTCATCTTAATCCCCTGGAGGAAAGGAAACGTGTGTGTGTGTGTGTGTGTGTGTGTGTGCGATCCTGACCCTCAGAGGTTAGCCCGGGCCTGGGCAGGAGAAAAGCCTGGGCACTCATAATTGTACTGTACCCTCTCATCCTCCAACAAACCTGCGAGGGAGGATTATCCCCCACCCCAGCCACTTTACAAACCAGGAAGCAGGAACGCTGCCAGGGCCTGTGATGTTGCCCCAGTCACCCAGGTAGGAACCTGAGGGGCTGGAGTTTAAACCTGGCCTCTGGCCCCTGCCTCCCAAAAAGGGCTCTGGATGGTCTTTGCCGATGCCCCACTGTGTGCAAGGCCTCACACCAAGGCTTCATGCTCCACGCTTTCCCGCACTGTCGCATGTATTCCTCATGAAAGCCCCATAAACTACTCCTTCCTGTTGCCACCTCCCCTCCCATTTCACGGATGAGGAAACTGAAGCTCATGGAGGTTCCACGACTCACGTAAGGTCACTCAGCTGGCCCGCAGCAGGGCCAGGACCCCGTCTAAGCAGAGGCTGACATCCTCACGTCTACCCACTCTGTGATCCCAGGTGAGGCAGTCGTGCCGGAACAGAGGCCGGTTATGGTGTCCACACTGCAGAAGTTCTCTCAGGCCTCCACTGTGCCTGTCAGCTGCTCTCATCATCACCCGCCCGCCTGAAATTTGGCATACCCTTATGCCGTAAACAACACACGGTATTTCTTTCCTCTTCTCTTCTCAACCAGCTCTGTGACATTCACCTCTCCGAGGCGCCTTTGCCCCTCTGAGCCTCGGCGTTCTCATGCATGAAAGGGGGCTGGTAAATCCCATCTACAAAAGTATCGTGAGCCGTTGTTTTCATCCCAAATGCCTCTCCTCCCTGAGCACACCTGTGAGGCGCCCTCCAACACCCCCCCCCCCCCCAGCCTGGATTCCAGCCACCAGCTCTCCTGTCCTGGCTCCTTCACGTAGGCCCCTGCCACAGGCCAGAACATCTGCCGGAGAACGCCATGGAACTCTGCCCCTGAGCCGGGGTCCTGCCAGCAAAGAGTTTAAACAAACAGAACTGGGCAGAAACGAAATGGTCCGTTGGTCGTAAAAGGTTGTGCCTCATGCTTATGCACTCAGGTTTCATGATAATCCGAGTGATGGTTCTCCTGAGGAGGATTGGAGAGAAAATGGTCGGGGGCTCTGAGGGGAGCAAGAAAAAAAAAAAAAAACAAAAAAACAGCCATGTACCCAAGGCAAGCACTGCCAAGAAAAGTGGGCCTGCATGGTCAATAAACGGAAGATGGCGGGGGGTGAGGGGCGGGGTGGGGGTTGGGGCACTGGAGGAAAAGTGGGGCTCTTTCCAACTGGTCCAGTGTCCAAGTCAGACCTTCACCAGTGAGAGCTCTTTCCACCTAATTTGTGCAGGACTATCAGCAACCCCAAACCACTGTGGTCAGAACCGGGGAGGTGGGGCGGCCAGCTCAAACACCCTCTGAGGCTGTGCAGGTAAACTATGAAGCACGTAAAGGAAACAACACCAGAACACACATGATGAGCCTTGACCACTGACACACAGTGTTGGGAAGGCAAGAGGGAGCGATGGGGACTGCGGCAATGGAGACAGCCGGGCCCGGGGCCGTCAGCTCCCGCCAAGCCCTGCCACTCGGGAACGCAGACCCAGGATCGCCAATCTTCTGCTTTTTTTCAAGACAAGCAGGAAAGAACGGATTTTGTTTTTTAATGTGCAGGTTCCCAATTTTTAAACATTGGCAACTAATTCAAATGTTTTTTTTTTTTCTCTTTTTTAAAAGCGCTACATGGGCCAAACAAAATATATCTGTAAGCCAAATTTGACTCACAGGCCACGGGGTTGCAATTTCTGCAGTTTTGTGTCACGGTCAAGGCAATGGGATCTGCCCGGATTCAAGTCCCAGTTCTCCCATCGACTGGCAGGGTGACCTTGGGCAAGTCTCCTAGCCTGTCCAAGTCTCAGTTACTTTGTCTGTAAAATGGGAATCGCAGTAGCATTGACATATGGCATTTGAGGAAGTTTTATGAAATTTATGTCATGGAAATTCCTTGGCACAGTGCCCAGTATATGGTAAGCCCTGAAGAAATGTTAGCTATTGTTATTAATTCACCCGGGGCGGGGTGGGGGGGGGGGACGGAGTGGGGGGGTAGATAGAATAGCAGGTCATGGACAAAGAATGAGGCCAGGAAAAGAGACCAAGCAGGCAAAACAGGGCAAAGCCTGGAAACGCCAACCAGGCTTTCTCTCTCTAGAATGGCCCTTACAGAATGAATGTCACAAACTGGCACCAAACTGCCAAGAGAATTTTGGACAGGTCGGACAGTGACCGGAAGGCTAGTGGCCCTCCACTGTCCCCCCACTTCCTTCCAGACTATCACCAAACAGACCTCATGAAACCTTCTGGACTGCTGCAGAGCAAAAGACGGATAGGGAGGGGGCCCTACAAGAGGCCAAATGGTGCTTCAGGTCTGTGGCTCAGCTGCGGTGGGCAGGGTGACTTTGGCTATGTCATTTCATCTCCCTCTGAGACTCCATTTACCTGTCCGTACAATGGGATAACTACAGTTATCTCCCGAGATACTGATTGGGATTAGGAGTGAGGCAGGGTAGGATCCAGTATGGCACTCATGTTCCACAATTGCAGGCTGCCACTGCTGGTTATTGTTGTTATAGTTTTTATCATTAACGGGGCAATAGAGATGCCTGTCTGACCAGCATCCATCCACCTCTCTTCAGGTAACCATCCCAGTTCTCTGAAGAAACATCCCTTCTCCATTCCCAACTGAATGGTTCAATTGGTGTTGACTCCTCCCCTCCCACCAGGGAGAGGTGTGTGAATCAGGTGTAGCTAATGAGAGTAGCATAGTTTCCTGGGCCAACACAGGACATTCATTCAAACTGTGATGGAAAAGAAGGTCTCCGTTTTCCATCAGATGCATTGTGGTGAGGAGTAAGCTGGAGCCACAGCAGCCATCTCACTACCACATGGGAAGAGCCTAAGAATGGAACCAATATTGAGGAAATCATGGCAAAGGGTTGGAAATATTCTTGATAACACTACTTAAGCACCTGGATCCAGCTGTACCTGAAGTTCACACTACACTGAACTATTCCATCTCAGGAGCCAAAAAATTCCTTTTTCTGCTTAGACCATTTTGGATTGAATTTTCTGTATCTTGCAACAAGAACCTCAACAGATACATGAGCCTTAAGGATGAGTTAAGAAAATGACCCACACCTGAATGGCTCAGTCAGCTGAGCGTCCAACTTTGGCTCAGGTCATGATCTCATGGTCCGTGAATTCAAGCCCCACGTGCTGAGCTGTCAGCACAGAGACCAGAGCCTGCTTCAGATTCTGTGTCTCCCTCTCTCTCTGCCCCTCCCCTTCTCACACTCTGTCTCTCCCCAAAATAAATAAACATTTAAAAAAAGAAGGAAAAAAAAAAAAAAAAGGAAATGCCCCAAAAGGAGAGTTTCATTAGTCGGCAGTTCTTATAGGCTGTCAGACCATGCTCTGAGCATGACCGCACTATTTGCCTTTTTCTGGGAGTACGGTAATATATCCTGAAAGCCTTTCACAGACTTTGGTCAAGCTTTCCTTAAAACAATGGTTGTGAATCAGGGGCAAATCCCCCCCCCCCCCCCCACCCAGAGGACACGTAGCAACGTCTGGAGACATTTTTGGTTGTCACAGTGGGGCAAGGGGTAGGCACTCTGTGCTACTGGCCTCTTGGGGGTAGAGGCCAAGGATGCTGCCCAACATCCTACAGTGCACAAGCCAGCACCCCTCCTGGGATCAGGAATGATCCCATCCAAACAGCAACAGGGCTGAGGGTGAGAAACAGGGGAGAAGTAATACACCAACCCCTTCTCTAGCCACCTCAGCTTCCCTGGAGTCTTAAAGTGCTACATGTTTGAAGACAGAAACCAGGCTATTAGGGGACTTTATATACTTCATCGTGTTCTCTTGGGGTAGACAATGCTGTGACACCAACCCAATTCAAAGAGGCTGCCCCAAATGTACACACCGTTTACGCATAATCCCCCCGTGGGTCTGCAGCAACCTTCCCCGTCACTGTAACAACCACAGCCCATAACTAATGGGCCCACAGGAAGAGCAGGCAACCTCTCTGAAGACAGACAGTCTCATCCGGCGACACATGCGTGTCTTCCCACATCTGGCGATAATGCATCGAACAAATGAGCAAATGACCTAAGTCCCACATATCCAATAGAAAGGAAAGATAGTATTCCCTTACTGTCTAGAGTAGCATTTCTCAGTGTGTTTCCCCTTAGAGTACTACTCCTGTGAGATAGTCACAGGGAGAAAAAAATGATTCAATATTTTCAAGATCAAATAAATGTGGGAAACACAAAAGCCTCCACTACCTTCATGGGCAGCAACAGCATGCGTTAGCCCATTAAAGGCTCTGATAAGACCTGCAGTTTAAAAAAATGTGCTTGAATTTCCTTTGGTCAGCATTTTTCAAACTCCACCACGCAATCTTTTTTCACTTATAATACTTATTTAGTATCCATGGAACTATCATCCCAGAGGACACGCATTGGGAAACATTTCAAAGGGACTACAGAGAAAGTGAAATATAGTATATTAATGAGATGTAAAAGCCAATCCAACAAAATCAAGTAATGGTGGCAATAGACCAAAGCCCTTTGGCCAGAGAACTCTGCCTTAAATGTGTCAGTATGGCTCATCCTTATTTTATTTGAGCATCCCTGCTTTTTTTTTTTTTTTTTAATTAAGTAGGCCTCACACCCAGCACAGAGCCCTATGCAGGGGTGAACTCTCAATCCTGAAATCAAGACCTGAGCCAAGACGAAGAGTCAGACTCCTAACCAAATGAGCCACCCAGGTGCCCCATCTCTACATTTTTGTAGCTGCTCCAAGGGCCTCCCAAGGGCTGCCCAAGTGTCAGGCCTTGTGCGAGATCTTGGAATTGTGAAAACAAAAAGTCACACTTTGGTAGGTTCTGCAGTACAGGATGTGGAGAGCCTTCTGATGCAGTAAAGAACAGGGGCATTTGCCCCTTGAACCTGAAGACCTCCAAGTCATTTCAGGAATATGCAGTTCGTACGTTGTCAGTTATATTGACCCTGTCAGCATTTACCAAAGAGTTGGGCAGGGAGTCAGGAGGGGACGGGTGGTATCAGCCACCCGTAAGTGCCCTCCTAAGGGAAACGGTCCACCCAAGCCCGCTGTGCTTCAGCTGTGCTTCAACAAAGGATGGTCACGGGTTGGACAAAAGATGCGCACCTGATTCAAGGGCAGCCCCTTCATTGGCTGGTTGGTGACCTATGAGGAGGCCAGAACAAAAAAGCTCCTCCCAGTCCGTTCAAGTAATTGACGGGAGGAGGCTCTGTCGCTCTGGGACTCGACCAGGCAAACCGCGAGGGAGGCTGCAAGTTGGTGGCAGAAGAAAAAAGCACAAGAAACAGGAGCTGACACTGGTTCCACGGCGTGAAGATTGGTGATCCGCCACGAAGAGATCTGACAGCAAAAAGCCCGCTCAATTCCTGACCTCTGAGCACTCACACGCAGAGACGGGAGTCAGACTCCAGGCTGTTGATCAGCGGGTCAGCACAGGGAGCCAGTGTTTCTGCCATTCCACAAAGAACCAGCGCCGCTGGCCTTGGCCTGCCCTACGCCAAGGAAAGGCGTGGTTGCAGAGACCACAGGAGAACTGCGACGTGGGTAATGACAGTTGAAGCGTGCAAATGCCGGTGGGAAGGACCTGGGCTTCCGCAGGAAGCCTCTCGGCCTTTGGAGGCACCTCTGGATTCTAGGACCTCACAGTTTCCTTTCTCCCCAAGGGAGACTGCAATCATGACACAGTATGGCTAAAGTCACACCCAGAGGCTTGACGCGGCTGACCCGGAAATCACACGGCCTGCAAAAACACAGGATAAACCTTCGTTCCTGGAATAACAATGCCGCAGTGCTCTTGACTCAAGGGCTGGGTGGCTTTGAGGGATGGGAAGGGGGAGAGGAGGTGGTTGAGGTTACGTACTTGTCCTGAAAGTAATATGCTGCTAACCAAGACTCAGGGAAAAGGGACCAAGGTCAACTTCACTTGCCGGGATTTTCCACCCCAGCCACAGGGTTATGGAGGCGGGAGCAGCAGCCGAACTACATCCATGCCGCCTGACTTTCACCCCAGGCTTTAGGACCTACATGTCAGTGACCGATGTCTCAAAGCGAGTGCGAGAGTCAGTTTGGTGCAACCGCCAGCAGGAGATGCAGGCAGCTGGGACCTCTACAGCAACCCAGGGAATCGTTGCATGTCAGACCACCGAGCAAGACTTGGGTTTGGTCCATCACATTCACGGGGCCCCCACTCTGTGCTTCACACTGTCCTCCACGCACTTACATATATGGTCACAAATGTTCTCCGCATAACAAACAAGTCTCTTGACATGTATTAAACTTAGAAAATAAGGCTGCACATTAAGCCAGAATGGAGTGAACCTTGCAGGCAATTTGAAATTCAGAACTTCCCCCTTTCTCTTCTCCTTTTCCCCTCGTAACTCTCCATCCCTCCTGATAGTCCTTTTAAGAGCAGAATCATTTGAGTGACCGAGTGTCTGTGTTTAGACTTGTCTTGTCTTCCCTGACCAGTCTGGTGGTTCTCAACCTCTAAACGGGTGTGAGAATTGCTGTCCTGGGTCATACGACACACACCTTATGTGTGGTACTGCATTCACATCACGAGAGTTTTCAAGAGTCTCTGACTGTGGTTTTTCACCGAAGGGCTCACTTTGAATCTGAGTGCCACAAAAGGGGAGACCCTAGGGTACCCTGACAGCTCTGAAATCACACTGTGGGTCTGTTCATTCAACACACATGTACCAGTGCCTGTGATCAGGGCTGGGGACACAGGGTTAGAGAGTGGCAGGAAGGAAATCAAAAGCCCTCTGTGAACCCAGGCTGGGCTGGCCTCGTCCCAAGCAGCTCCTGGGGGGAGGAATGATCACAAAGAAGTACCCAGTCCTTGGTCACCCAATCAATGAACAGCAGGGTGAGATCTGAACCCAAACCCTGTGCCCCTAAAGGCGGACTCTTCACCCTCTCCACCTGCAGGCCCTCAGATGTGCACACTACTAGCTACAACACGAAGGGGAAAGTGGAAGGCAGGAGAGGGGTTCGGGCATGGAGGGTTTATCCCTGTTCCGTGGATGGGGCAGGAGGCAGCATTTGAGTTGAGCCTGGAAGAACATGCAAACTTCGTCACTCGCCATGGGGAAAATGTATGCCTGGTGTCAGGAGCAGCAGACCCGGGGTTTTATCTCCCTGGCCTCTGCCCTCCTTTGTTTTTGGACCTCAGCACCCTGCTCTTCCCTTGAGATCTGCCTCCCTTCCCTTCTCAGTCTGTATGGTTTGTGTGGGCTAGACCCCCAGGCCCTGGTTCCAGGCCTGTGACCCAGGCCTGGCCAGCCAGAGCATCACATTTTACTGACTACAGCCATGGCTTTCAGAGTGGGCACGTGAGCCAATCTGAGCTGAGGGGTCTTGAGTCCAGGGTTCTTTGGGCCTGCCAGGAAGAGAGACATTGTTTCACCCAGAGATACCCAGAGGACAGGATGTGCCCCTAGGGTTGTTAGCGGTCACCTGGCCACCGTGTGCACAGAGAGCCTGTCTTCAAATGAGACCATGAGACAGGAGAGCTGGGCAGGGAGGGAGAGTGAGACCCAAGGGCTGATGACATAGCTGGAGGCTCCCAGATCCATGCCTAAAGCTTAGCCCTTTCCTGGATTCCTGTGTAATATGAGCCGATCAATGCCTTTCTTTGCCCAGGCAATTGTGAATTGGGCTTCTATCCCTGGAGCAGCAGAGTGAGCTGAGTAGAGGGCTAGAAATAAGAGTCTGAGAAGAGATAGCCACTGAGACTGTGTTGGTCCTTGACATTATTCAGCTGGGGATGCAGAAATCAAAATTACTTTTCAACCTGTACTGAACCCAATTTACAGATCAGTTAATCAGAACTCAAGATACCAGAACCTCGAGTGCTTTGGCAAATCTACTGTGGTTTAAATTCTCACTTTGACAAGGGACCTGGGCCTCAGGGAGCTCACAGATAGGGCCCAGAGTGACACAGAAACCTAGTAGCCCCACAGAGAGTGGGGAGCTGAAGGCACAGTCATGAGATAGGTCAGATGGAGGTGGGGGAGACGAGGAGGACCCAGATATTGGGCTGGGAGAAGGAAACAATAGGGAAGGCACCCTGCAAGAGGCCTTGGACTGAGCCGGCCTTGTAGGGAGCCCTCTTCAGAATCACACAGAGCTGGATTCAGATCCTTGCTCTGCCGTTTTGAAAACCACTTTCTGTTCTGTCCTCAATGCCACTGTTTATACAATGGGGTCCAGTCCTTTATTTAACTATGTGGTTACCATGCCCAAAATGGACTCTAAAGAAGAAAAATAAGGTCCCAGACTTCAGGAAGTTTACACTTCTGATAAGGGATATCAGAAACTATACAATTTGTTTATCATGTGCCTTCCCGTGTCATACTGTAGGCTTCCCAGGAGCAGGGATATTTGTTTTGTCACTGCCTACCTCGGTACCTGGCACATAGTAAGCCTTCAATAAACATGTCTTGAATAAATACAAGTAAACAAAGTAATAAACGGGTGAGTACTGTGGAATAAATAGAACACAGGATGCAACGGAGAGTGACATGTAAGAGAAGGCTCCTAGGAGAAGAGGGTATTTGAGCTAAGACCTGAATGATGAGGAAGCAGCCATAATGAATAACTGAGGAAACACATGCTAAGCAGAGGGAACAGCACATGCAAAGGCCCTGAGGCAGAAATAAGGAATGGGAAGCCAGCCCCACAGCTGGAGTGGGAGTGACAGAGGGAACTGTGATTGGGGAGGCAGGCAGGGGCTAGACTGCTGCGTCATGACAGCGAGTTTGAACTTGATTCGAACTAAGCACAATGGCCAGCCACTGGAGTGTGTTGGGCAGGGCAGTGACCTCTGACTTAGAGGTTCAAGAGATCACTCTGCCTACAGTGTGGTAGATGGATCTCAGCAGGAAAGACAATAATGTATGTCACACACAGCATCTGGCACACAGTAAGTGTTCAATGAACAAGCAGTGGCCACATCCACAAAAGCTTGCCAATGTCCATTCCAGTCCAAGAAATGTGCTCTTTATCCTCTTGGGTTCAGGCTCTCTCTAGCTACCCTCTGTGCACTGTGATGGTCAAAGTAAAGCCAACAGACAAGCTTTGGGGGAAAATCCTCTCCTCTTGTTGGTTACAGTAACAGCCCGGGAGCCATGGCGGGGAGGGGCAGGATGGGGGCGGTGGAGTGGGAGCCTTCTGTTAAATGTTGAGTTGCTCCCAACATACTTTTCAAACATTCGTTTGCTTTTGCCCAGTCTCCTCCGTAAGAGACATGCTTTCGGATGTGTTTTGAAAAATATTCCATATGCTAATGGAATGTCACCATCTGCCAAAGAAGGCAGAGCTGTTTTTAAAGGAAAAACTATTACAGAAATGAGGTATTCACAGAGGGGCACTAAAGAGCCCAAACGTCGCTGACCTGAGGCTGACCTGGGCCGCCTCGTGTTACCAACATGAAAAGGGAGTGAGAAAATCTGAGGCCAATTAACTTCTCTCCCCCACCACCACCTCTCCCTCTCTCATTTTCCCCCTCCCCTTCTTGGAGACATGATGAAATTTCCTGAAACAAAAACTCGCAGCCCGTTCTATAAAATGCTTTCGCCTTTGGTGGAAAAAGCCCCGATGGTCCCTTTTATCTTCTCATTCCTGAGGCGCAGACCTGGCCCCCGTCTGTTTGTGCAGATGGGCTGCAGGGAACACTCCCAAGGACAAGAGAGGCTAGGGCCGGGCCGGGCTGTTTGCTGTTGCGACCGGAGCCTGGCCATCGCTGTGCTGAAGGAGGGGAAAGCAGGATTAGGTGTCCTGCGGCATGATGAGTGGACAGGCATTGTTCCCCGGGAGGCCCGGCCAGGCCGGAGGCAACTCTTCAGAGAGGAAGGCTTTCCAAGCTCTGGGAGCATCCACCCTACCTTTACAGCTGCTCCTTCTCCTCCTCTGTCGCTGGCTTGTCTTCCTGTGCCCTTGTCCTAAATGCAACATCCTTCCCGACTCAGCGTCTAGGCTCTTCTTCAAAAGCCGCCCCCTGCCCCTCTCTCTCTCTCTCTCTCTCTCTCTCTCTCTCTCTCTCTCTCTCTCTCTCGGCAGCCCGAGTCAGCTTCACGTGACTATCTCAGGCACCTGTAATGTCCAAATCCGAAAGCGTCACCCCTCCACCCAAACCTCCCTCCCTTATCTGGGAGACCAAGTGCCCCTCCTGCCAGTTTGGTCCAGGGACATACCCACCTTACAGCCTTTGCATGTGTTTCCCCGGCCTGGGACGTCCCCCACCGGCTCCTGCTTATATCCTTGAGGTCTTGGTTCAGATGTCCCACAGCCTGCTGCACACTCGCAGACGGTCGTAATCGCTTCACAGCACTTACCGCAATCAGGATGTAGCCCGTGAATTCACGGGCGCGTGCGTATACCGTAGCAACCACGGTGTATTGTCTATTTCCTCCGGACTGGAAGCTTCCTGAGAGCAGGGGCGGGGCCCCTGTCCCTACAGCTCCACCTAGCGGCGCATGGGAGACACGCCAACCGTGGGTGCCCTCGCTAAGGCCTCCTACTCCCTCAACCTCGGATCGCACAGCTCCTGCCTCCTCAACACCCCGCAAAACCGCCCTCTCTCACCTCCTCAGTGTTCTGCCTTATTCCAGACCTCAACATGCCTCTCCTGAATCTTGGCACCAGCCTTCTGACTGCTCATCCCCGGCTTTAAACCCATAAGCGGCTGTCCAGTGCTGCCAAGATAGATGCTCAGCCACGGTCGGGTCCCCAGCACCTATGTTGCTGTGTTCTTTACACTCTACCAAACTTTGTGCATTGATGAAAGCACTGCACACATTTATTAATGACCAAAGAATGTATGGCAGGGGAGGAAAACAGATGTGCAGAGCGTCTGTTAATGTAAGAGGAAGGCTCCTCCGGGGAGACGCTGCTGATCACAGTGCCCGTGGAGCACCAGCGGGGTGGCGGTGGGTGGGCAGAGGGTGGCGTGGTAAGAGGCCAGCTGTGGCAGCCGAGATAGACTGGAATCAAGGCTAAGCCCAGCCGCCTAGCAAGACAGACCTGGGCCTCAGTTTCCTCAGCTGTCAAGTGGTACGAACACATAGCACACAGGGCTTTTGTGAGGATCACACGGTGTGGAAAGCCCTTCCCAGCAGGCCTGGCACTCACTGTTTGGTGGTTATGTTTATTCTTGTTGTTGCTATAGCTGGCGTTGAACCACCCTCTTCCCTGCATTGCCCACCCTCCTCCCCGCCCCACCACCCACATGCACTCGTGCACGCACACACACACACACACACACACACACACACGCTGAGGACGTGAAAGTCTCGCCTGTCCACTCTGGAGACACTACAATCTGCTGAGCATACTGGCATGTTGAGGTCTCACTCTCTTCCCAGAAACACCCCAGGAGGATATAAGTTGACTGCTTTTAAAGCTGAATTATTCTAAACTTAAAAACCAACAAAAGTAACTTGGCATAAATACTATCCATCTGGTCCACCTCCCTCAGTTGCACCGACTGAACAGCCCAGGCCCTGGTTACTGACTCAAATGCTCCCTGGGGACGGTCAGCATAATTCCAAGTGCCGGCTCCTGTGTTTCCCCTCAAGAGGCCCAGACAGGCCTTGCTCAGGCTGCCTGACCACGTTTGATTTTGTCTCATCCCCCACCATCCTGAACCCTAACCCTCATAATACCTTTCTCTGCTCTGGACATTCTGTACCAGCTGCTTAAAAGCCACAGTTGGAGCTGCCGAAAGGAGCAGGCACTGATAAAGGTATCTTATGTACGGGTACAGAGCTTCGAGTCGACTTGAATTGAGATTTCAGATGAGTACTTTAGGTTATGTCATTTAATTCTTGAAGAGACTTTAAAACACTGTCTCCACTTCCTAGAGGAAGCTCAGGTTCAGGGCAGAGAATGTCCTTGCTTATGGGGCTTCTGCCAGATAGGTGGCAGAGCTCCAGTCTCAAGCTGGGTCTCATGACGCCAAGGCTCATGCTCTTTCCTCCATCCCGTAGACCAGAGCCCCGCCATGGGTTATCTCTGGGCGTGATACTAAGCTCCAAAGGCTGCAGTGCTCTGAGAGCATTCCTTCTCAACCCCTAGAGCTGCAGGGCATTTGAGAGTAAGACACAGCCCGCGAGAAAGGTCCGTTGGATCCGAAGAAGGTAGTAGAGGGTGGAGGGAGCTTACGCTGTAGTCACTGAGATCTCGCCAGCTTTAAGCTGTTCCTTGGGCATGACCCCACTACAGATGAAGTCTATGGCTGTCACTCGTAGGTTCTCCCAGGCCGGTCCAACAACATACGAAAAATACGATGAAGCAATTCCTAGAGACAGGATGAGTAAAAAGCCAGAAAGTTGAAAGCAATCAACAATACAACTCCACTTAGAGGAGTCTGCTTTCCAGTTTACCCTACATGCACACAAAAAAAGTTACTTATGGCCTGCACTATAATTCTTTCACGTGGCTACACATAACCAAGAAAAATTCTTACAAACTGGATTAGGATTTCAGCGCATTTGATGTATGGGGTCCATCACCCCATCTTTGGGCAGGTAAACACCTTAAGACAGCCATGTACGCAGTCACCCCACATATAAGTTTGAACGTCTATGAGGTCTCAGACCCAGCATCAAGAAAACCAACAGGAGCTTGGAGGTCCTAGAGCTCCCAGAATTGTCTCCAGCCAGAAGACCAAGTCGATCCTGGGCCTAAAGCCTGCCTTGCTGTAACGTGAACTCAGTCCCAGCACAAAAGTGGGCAGCTGGTCTCAACACTCACAACGTGATTGAAGACGGTGGTCGCCAGCTCTTGGCTCCTTCCTTCCCCTTCCTCCTCCTTTTTTTTCAAACTCCTCCCTTGTTTGGTCATTTTTCCTAAAGGAACATGTATGGAGTCATTCTATGGGCTGGTCACTTTGTCACAGGGCATATCATTTAATTTGTCCCTTTTCTCTGAAATCTCTATTCTTCAAGTGTTCGGTGGCCAAACTTAGGCACAATATTTCGAGAGGTCGCTACTAGAAATGTTTCAAATCATGTTGGTTCAGGGATCACAATGCTGTCAGTGCTCCAGTGACTGACTTTAAAAGTTCCCAACTTATAAAAATTGGGTCTTTACATAATATGGATGTTCAGTTTTTCTTGGAGATCTAGACCTGGCATTACAGGGTCTGCATTCCTGCAAGCCAATAGATCGTCTAGAGCTGGGGCATGTGCCCTCCAGGACTTGAGCTAGTGACACCTTCTTTTAGACATGGGGAAGCTAAGACCCCAAAGGGGGTATTGCCACACAGCTAATTAGTAACAGGGTTATTGGCCAGATGGCCCAACTTCCTTTTCTCCTTATTAACTAGAAAACCAATAGGCTGAACGGCAAAGAACCACTCATCTCTGATTGTATATCCAAGGAGCTCTACAAAACCTCTCTTAGAATCTCCATAATCAATATGGGATGCATTTGTAGCTGTCAATTTCTTGCAGTAACACCTCACCTACTGAGGAAAAAAGAAACTATTATTTATTGAACACTTATGTGACTGTAGGAGACGACTGGAGAGGTTAAGATCGTCTGACACCTGAGGTCCTTCCCACTCTGCAGCAATGTTCAGGCTCAAGGTCTGCTGTTCATAATGATGAGCACAAATTACCAATAGTTTTTCACATTTAGCACAGGCACAGATAGAAAGACCTGTGAAAAGTGAGTCACTACAGGGAAGGGCAAGCAATCACCTCAACTCCTCCCTCAAGGAACTTGCTGAATAAATTATGGTAACCAAATATTACACGGTCATGCTCAAGGAGGTAAAATTACATGCACTCGCATGGAATGATCTCCTAGAGAACATTAGATGAAAGGGCGCCTGGGTGGCTCGGTTGACTAAGCATCTCTTGTTCTCGGCTCAGGCCATGATCACCGGGGTTCGTGGATCGAGCCCCACACTGGGCCCTGCGCTGACAGCATGGCGCCTGCTTGTGGTTCTTCTCTCTGCCCCTCCCCCCTCACACACAAACACTCTCTCAAAATAAAGCTAAAAAAAAAAAAAAGCGTAAGATCAAAGTGCGGCACAGAACGCCACCATTGATATTAAAAGGGGTGTGGTGATGTGTGTATGTGTGTGCATATATATGATATACTCATATATGTATACATACACACACAGAGTATTATTAGCTGTTGAAGGATATACAAAAAACTGGATAATACTAGGGGACTGAGGGTCCAGGGTGAAAGGGAGGATCACCTTTTACTCTATGATTTGTACATAGGTCTGCTTAATCATATGCATGTTACATATTTTTAAAACATTTACAAGAAAAATGGATGGAGGCAATACTGTCTAGAAACACTCTCATCCCCAAAGTCCACATTACCAATCTGGCAGGTTGATTGGGGGGGGGGGGGGGGGGGGATCTAGTTACGCGGAAACTTCCGCTACCAGACAGGACTTCTGAGCAGAATCCTACACACGCAAACGGTACCCTTCCTGATTTAGTAACCAGCCAGTGGTGTGTGCATCTGTGAACGTGGACAACAGTCCCACGTCCTGCATTTACCGGGGTCAGACAGCAAGCGTGCTTTTCACACCTCCACCTGCTTCTTCGAGAACCAGAGGATCCACTTACCCTCGGAGCCACTTGGGACACTGAAGGGGCCGTTTTCGGATTTTTACAGTAACTTGTGAAGCAGTGAAGAAAGAACTTATGGGGAAGCCAGCCCCCAGCTCCTCAGGTGAAAGTGAAACGGAAGAGCAAGACGCCCCAGCACGGACTGGTATTATCCCACACAAACCTCTCCCAAGTCAAAAAGCAGTTTGATTTCAACCTCATTTTACAGAGCAGATGAGTTGTTGTTGTTTTTTAATCTACAAACTTTAATGGTACATCACTGAATTACTGAGAGAACATAACAGTTGGTTTGTTTTTTTTTTTTTGAAAAATTTCTTAACAGAGCATCAGAGTATTGCAACACTTTATTAAGAGTATTGGCTTTGAATTAGTAGCTGAAGTAACAATTGCATGAAGCCAGATTAGGTGTACTGCATAATACTCATACTTGATTTATTGACATTACTTAGCAATTTATTGGACAAAAGTCAAACTTTTTGTTTTTTATTAAGCACATTCCACAGTACAAAGCTGTCATGAATAATATCTGTACAATTTAACAGTTTCAATAGCTGTTCAGACACAAATTTATTTCAAACAGATAATTGGCAAACATAATTAATTACAAGTTAGAATTAGACTATCCCAGTGCTTTAAAACATTAATATAGCAGTAATTTACAGTTGCTCAATTATGGTTAGCAAAATAAAGTCCAGAGTACGGCTGGGAATTACTACTATAATCCCAGAAAGTCAGAATTCCTTGGGTGCCAGAGTCCCCTGCTATAATTTAATAGGCACAATTCAAAGGTTGTGTGCATATTCAAAGGCCATGATCTCCCAAGGAACAAGAACTTCTATATTAAACATGCAAAAACAACAACAGAAAGTCCATTCGTTCAGAAGAATTGCCTCCTCCCCCGCCCCTCCCACACCCCCGGGCTCTCCTAACCAGTCTGATATAAAGCTGTAAGGTGGAGAGTGGTAAAGGTGAACTCACTTCCACAGCCACTGTCAAGCTTACAACATCTACCTCACGAAATAGAGATTTCCTTTTATTTATTTATTTTTTTTACACTTGGAGACTCAACTTCTCAAAAATAGAAATTAATTTGGTAACATGTGGAAGGGAAGGATGCATTTTTAGAAAAGGAGAAAAGAAAAATTAAAAAAGCCAAGCCAAACCAATAAACAAATCACATACACACACTTTGATCCCCACACCGTTCTCAATGCAAAGGACAGAACAGAGCCCAGGGCCCTTCCCTTTAGTTATAGAGTGTGCTTCCACGGGAAGAGGTTTAGTTAACAGGAGGTTCTTATTGGTCCTTTAAAATATTACTGACGTTGCTTAATCTTTGGAAACAATGGCAAGGGGCAAACAGGAACCTAATATTGAACAAGGGAAAAGGAGTGCCAACCGAATGCCAAAGTCCTTTCGGTGCATGGTCGGCGTGAGAGTGCCATTCACACATTTGGGCTGCGGGGCACTAGGAAGCTTTGAGAACCTGCCAGGGCCACAGCGACATGTGACACCAGAGATGACGGCAACGGGATTCAGGAGCTTGAGGCTTTGCACCACACAGGAGTACCCTTCCACCCAAGATGGGCCCCCGAAGCAACCTGCCATGGGATACGGGCTCCAACATATGAGCAGGCCCGGTTAACATCCTGGTAAAGCCAGGATGCCTGAATTCCAGAGCCAGGAAACCCAGTCAACACGGCCTTCTTGTTCCTCCCTTTCCAGGGCTACTAATGCACGGAAGAATGATCTTTGACAGTGAAGTCAAATGAACGCTAGTACTCAGAGAAGTACTTGGGAGGAAAAGAACAACAAAAAATAATGTTAAGGTACCTCTCTGTTGTATATGCTGCACAATGAATGAAACATTTTGTGTTAACCTTTAGAAACTACATTTTAAAAACAAGATTCCCGTTAAAACCACACACACCACACACATACACACAAAATGACAATGACAAAATAAAAATACCGTATGAATACTGCAGGAAGGGTTCTAGGTAATCCACATCAACCCTGGTATCAGGTTCTTGAGCCCAGCCCATGGCTAAGTGCGAACACACTCTGTATTAGTGTCTCAGGCACAGGGGCCCTGACTCTAGCAACCTTGAGGTTAAACTGTTATGTACATTATATCTACATGCGGATACAGTATTTTAAATTAGGAGGCAAGCACACGTGTAAAAGTGTTACTCTACCAAATATCAGATGGTTGGGGGACAGAGAACAGTTAATAAAAGAAAAGAGCTATATTACCTGTTGGGAGATAATATAACCTGGCTTATAGTTCTTTAAATTATAAGAAATTGGTACAGAAAGGAAGTGTGACCCAAAAAATATTACTAAAACAAACCAGAGAAATGTTTCCATTGTCCAACATGTTCCTAATACAGGTCAGAATTCATAATGACTTGGACGGTCAAAAGGAGAATGCTAACTTCTGAAAAGGAAAGCCCTGGACATTCTGGGTAGGTGTTTGGCACCCAAAATTTCACCAAAGAAGAATGCGGTTTCTTAGTATCAGACCAAAGTGCAAAGCAATATAAATTAGAGGCCAAGTCTTCTCTTGATGGTCGATTTACTTCTGTAAAACAGACAGACTGTACGTTCCTTTTATATGAACAATTTACATTTGAAGCATTAGATTTTGTTTTTTTTCACTGATGGGGGGAGGAAATGGGCTTCTGTTCTACTGGAAGTCGGTGAAGCTAAGGTATCCTTCTCAAAGTAGAGGCCGGAATCAGAGGTGAGAAATGTTGGTACTTGGAAGAGTTAGGCTGCTTTGCATCTACCCAGCGTCTAGAACCAATTCCAGCTTCATAACTCAGCTGCGAAGAACTCCCTTAGGCATTTGGTAGCCATGTAGCCAGTAGTTCAAGACTAGGAAACCCTGGGAAAACAAAACAACAAAACAAAACACAAAGGGAGTATGGATGGATATTCTGGTTAGACATGGAGATATACACCACAGCCCATCCACATCCACACAGACATGCCCTTGTGCACACATAACACATTACTGATTTTCAAATATATAAAACATATAAAAATATAAAAAAATAGACTTTATGTATTATATAAAAATATATAAAAAATAAAAGCTGCAAGATGTTTTGAGTGTACTACATACCAGGCATCATATTTATTTAAAACCACAACATTCTTATGAGGTAGAAACTATTATACCCACTTTACAAATAAAAGAACTAAGGCTCAGACACATTGTTTAGCTCAAAGCATTAGCCATTAAGTGACAGAGAGGGCATTAGAAGAGATGACTGACCCCTATAACGTACATCTTTCAGTGCTTCCTGCTAAAAATTATGCATGTAACAAAATATGCTTCATGTTAGATTTTATAGTTAGCATAATCTTTTATGACATCCAAAGCCTACGACGGCTGGTCTCATATCTGCCCGAGAGAGCCCTCATCTATCATTGTGAAACAAAAATATGCAAAAACTAGTAAATAAAGTATTCATTCTAAATAGAATGCTAATAATCAGAATCTACTTCTTTTTGAAATAAATCATTTATAAAAGGACAATACAATGTAGAGGGAAAGACTACTGAATGTTAAATATTGTTTTGATGGTGACCTTGAGTCAGGGACACATTTTAATCATATATTCTACACTCATCCATGTATATGAATATGTGTACACGCACACACACGCACGCACGCACCTAAACTTATCATTACTATGTACAAAGCAGGCTGACATTTTCTATTCTAAATCTCATCAAAACAAAGTCAAAATCCATTAGAATGATTTCACAATCACTAATGGGTCACAACCCTTTCCAAACACAGCACTAAACCAATAGCCTAGAAGATCTGAAAGTTACCTATATGTCTAAGATTCTCTGACAAAAAGAGAGAGAAAGATTTTTTTAAAAGCTTGTATGTTTTTTTAAAGGAAACTTTCCTAAAAGGTTGTCTATTTTCATAAAGATCAAGAATCCTAATAAAGCCTTTTCAATGAGTTCAAGAGAGATTTAATTTCATTCACCACAGCTTTCGCATGAAGGATCTTTAAGAGTATTATTTTTAAAACATTAACATCCACAGATAAGGAGTAGGCACTCTCAAACACTGCTGGCAGGAACGTAAACTGATTTAACTCTTCTGGTGAGTAACAAGACTCTAGGAACCAAAGTCTTTAAACATCATATCTTTAAACCTGACACTGCAGACATTTCTAGAATTTTATCCAAAGGTAATAAAGCAAAGATTAAGCTAAAAAAATGATTACAGCAGTGTGTTTCATAACAGCTAAAAGCTGGGGGGAAACTTATGTACATAACAGGGCCCATGCAAACAACTGAATATTATTTTGCCATTAGGGATGGTGATTTAGACAAATACTGACATTACAGACAAGGAACAAATTTACAATAAAGGGGGGAAAAAAGCATTTTAAAAACATATACAGTTCTCAACCATAATTTTAGAAAGCCTGAAAGAATATCTACAAGGGAGTGAATAATGATGAATCATGAGTAGGAGTTTATTTTCTTTTGGCTTATCTACTTATTCTAATTTCCTAATAATGATCTTATATTGTCTTGTAATAAAAAAGAGAACTACTGTTTATATTAGCTCTTAGGAGTTAGTAATTTAAAAAAATGACTCAGCAAATAAATCTGTTGCTAACTTTCCTGACATAGAAATACTCTTACCTTCTATTTTAGGGGTGAATATTTTACTGCAAGGTTAAATCATCATTAGGGTAGTGTTTCTTATTATGCATAAATCTTACAGTATCACATGGTAATAATTTTTTTCATGTTACAATAAATGAAAAGAATTTGGAAAAGAGCAGTAAAATCTATAGAGCTGACTGCCAAGGTTGTCAAAAGTAATTCACTTTGAAGAGACAAACACATTTGAGGTTTCACTGCTTGTGCTGCTTAAAAAGCAGATAAGATTTTTCCATTGATTTATAATTGTGGATCATAACAAGGGCAGTTGTTCTTACATTCCCAAAAAGGGGTGGGAGGAGGGCCCGGAAGAAGTAACACCACAGTTTCCTTTCTACCACAGCCAACGAGAGAAAACACCATTGGTGACCATTATTCCATTTCTCAACCAAAGAAATCTTGTTCCGGGGCACTTTAAAGTAATATGTAAAAGTTGTCCAATTTGTGAAATTTTACTGTGTTCTAACATTCATCTACTAAATATGCCAGAGAGGGAAAACATACTATGGATGTCTTGGATTTTACCACGTACCTCTCTAAACAGAATGTGAAGACAAACACACATATCAAAAATACAAAAGAAAAAAAAAAGCGTTAACCACTTAAGTTGTTCTCTGAAACACCTATTCCCCTGAGACTATCCATTCCAGCTACAGTTGCCCATGTCCTATTTTATGTGCTGCTCTTATGTGGAAAAACAAAAGCATAGGTGGGATGCAGCTAAAGCAATGTGCAGAGGAAAATGTATAGCTTAGAAAAGAAAAAGAATGAAATAAATTGAACAAAAGATGTGCAAAGCTGCTTTTGCAAAGCAAAGGGAAGCAAAGCAAAGCAAAAGTGCAATACTGCTAGGAGGCTGAAGAAGACCTAAATAATAGAGAGTTCTACCATGTTTATGGGTTGTAAGACTCAACATTTGTTAAGGTGGAAATTCTCCCCCAGGATGATCTTACAATTCAATGCAGTGCTAACTATAATCCCAGTTGTCCTTTTCATAGACTTTGACAATTCAAAACTGAATATGAAAACCTAAAGAATCTAGAATAGTCAAAGCAATTTTTTTTTTTTTTAAGTTGGAACATTTATTACACACTATGGTATTGGCGAAAGGACAGCCACATAAATCATGGACTTAGAACAGTCCAGAAATAGACCTACAAATAAATGGTCAATTGACTTTTGGACAAAGACGCTAAAGCAATTCTATGAGAAACGGAAATTCTTTTAATCAGGTAGTGCTGGAACAACTAGACAGCTATATAAAAAGACCAGTGACTTTCTTATCTCACACCACACACACAAATTAAATGATCAAAGACGGAAATGTAAAAGCTAAAAATATAAAACTTTTGAAACTATGCCGGTCCAAACAGGAATCACTACCTATGTGTAACTATTTGAGTGTAATATTAAATAAAGTATGATTAAATACAATTAAACATTCAATTAAATTCAATTAAAATTTAATTTAAAATTTAGTTCCTGAGTCACACTGGCCACATTTCAAGAGCTCAATAGCCACAAGTGGCTACTGGCTACCACAGTGGACAGTGCACTTTAGAAAATGTAAACTGATGCAAGCCAGTCTTTGCTAAGGCTGGGATGGGGTCAGGCTTTGACTACAAAGTGGCACAAGGGAACTTTTGAGGGTGACAGAAATATTCTTATCTTGATTGTGGAGGTATTTTCAGGTATACATTTGTAAAAACTCATCAAACAGTACACTTTAAAATTTTTTTTTTCAACGTTTTTTATTTATTTTTGGGACAGAGAGAGACAGAGCATGAACGGGGGAGGGGCAGAGAGAGAGGGAGACACAGAATCGGAAACAGGCTCCAGGCTCCGAGCCATCAGCCCAGAGCCTGACGCGGGGCTCGAACTCACGGACCGCGAGATCGTGACCTGACTGAAGTCGGACGCTTAACCGACTGCGCCACCCAGGCGCCCCCAAACAGTACACTTTAAACGAGTGCAAGTTTTGCACAAATCCTATCTCCGTAAAACTGGTTTAAAAAACAACAGGGGCAGCAGGGGCAGAGGGAGACACGTACATCTAGGTGACCTGTCTACCTACGGAATGTATCTAGTACCTGACCGTGTCAGTTTGGATGATTTACTCCAATTTTTCACTGACTTATTATCTTTATGCTTGCTGAAGGTGACTGCAGGAATACCCTAAAACTGTATTTATCTACTTAAGGGTAAATTCTTGTGTGGCCTTGGAGAAAAAACACAAATATGTCATTTTTGGCCATGGGTGTCACTTGCCCAACAAACATCAATGAGCGCTTACAATATACCGGGGACTCCAATGAACCCTGGAGCTCCGCAACACAAGGGGGCCCACGGCCTTGTGAGTGGGACAGGCGTGCAAACCATTTCAATATCAAATAATAAAGTAAGCATGAAATGAAAGGGCAGAGGGGGAGTGGGGCTGTCTAGAAGCCATAATAACACAAGCAAGGGGAGGGAGATGGTGGAGGTCTGCACTACTGTAGTGTAATTAGAGACATTAAACAGAGTTCAGTCTGGCTGCAGCTAGGGTTTTGGAAGGGAGTAACAGGAGACGGGAGCATGGGGAGGATAGTGAGGACACAAGGTAACAGCCAGACGCTCAAAGTCCTTTCAGCTAATGTGAAGTAGTTGAACCATGATCCCGTGAACGGCAGGAAACCAGTAAGGCAGAGGACGGCAGAGGCAGGGCTTAAGATGATCCTAACTGACAGCAGAATGGAGAGCGGGCTGAAGAGGGAGAGGAAAGACCAGGAGGGAAACCAGTTTTCATCTAGGTCCATTTCTCCTTCCCTGTATCTTCCTTAGGATTTTGGGGAAGGGAGGTTGAAGCGCGGAGGAACAATCACTCAAGAGATCCTTGCCTTCTTCCTCTGTAATCCCCCATTGTATCTATTTTAAGGCTCCATTCAAAAAATGTAATAATTCTGCCATACAGTTTTTTCAACTTAGGAAGAATCCATCCAGAGAGAAGGTGGCAAGGCAGATAGATGGTCACTATCATGAGAAATAATATGAACGCACTTGGGACCAGGAACAGTAACTATGTATGTGGCTTACAGGTCATTACTGCTCACCTCCCACATCCAGGCAGACACTGCCAACCCATCACAGCATTATCCCTTGGGGTCACAAGGTCCCAGAATCCTTCCAAAGGCAGCACTCCAGCTAGGCACTACTGATCAAACTCAGCCAGGATGAAGAAAAAGCTTATTTGCCATTCCTGCAGACCCTTGGTTTATCACTAATCGATGGCACAAGGGCAAGACTGGAGGACGGCAAACTTTCTTAGAGAGCTGTCTAATAAATATTTTAGATGTCACAAGCCATATGGTCTCTGTGGCATCTAGTCAACTCTTCCAATGAAGTATGAAAACAGCCACAGACAATACGTAAACAACTGAGCATGGCTATTATAATAAAATTTCATTCATGGACACTAGAACTTGAATTTCATATAATTTTTGTGTGTCATGAAATAGTACTCTTCTAATTTTTTTCAATTATTTAAAAGTGTAAAAAACTATTCTTAGCTTGCTGTAGCAGGGGAATAAAATCAGGCAGTGGAACAAATATGGACTCTGCCTATAGTCTGCTGACTCTTGGGTAAGACAAACTTCCTGGACATTGTGTTTTGGGCCTTAGAATCTTAAGTAAGAAGTATTAGAAATGATGGTAACTTGGTGATCTAAGGGCCCTTTTTTTTTTTCTCCCTACAATTTTGCATCTAAACTCTCTTTACACTTTTAACATTTAATGAGCAGAAAACATACAACGATAAAGAGCCACTAAGTAGTAAGTAATATTTTAAAATAAGTATGAATTTTATTTATTAATCAGTCTTTACATACATATATACATAGTAATACAAGTAGGTACAAACCAATTTATTCAATCTGTAAAGTTTAACGTGCACAGGATTTACTGGCCCCCTTGCAAAATATTCAGAGCTGGAAATACTGCTCCAGATGAACAGGGTCATCAGGTCCCAGGACACAGCCAAGTAAGGCTTCTCATCCTCTAGACTGGACACCCTTAGTAATCAAAACATGCCATCATCAATGGTTACAATGGTCTAACTCTTCCTGTAACCAGAGCAAAGGACTTTGCCTCCAGGGTACCTGCTGCATCTAGTGGACGAAGAACGGGTTTTAGGGGCTCACTCAACAAACACCTTTCTTTCATTCCTCTTCTAGGGGACAGTGATGGTGGGTAGATTATACCGGGGACAGAGGGGGAAGTTTGAGTGTTTGGCTGATGTTGATTTTTTTTTTTTTTTTAAATAAAAGAATTGAAAAACAGGAAAGAGAAAAAGGAGATTCCTGCACCCCAAAACAGAATCTGAAGGACCTTGCCTGTGTTAAATTGACAGGAAATCATTTAGGAAATCAGTTTCTAAAAACAGGAATCACACTGTCTGCCCATGTGAAAACCCACAACATGTAGGACTCTGATTTAGATCTTATTTTAATGTGACCATAAACATCTAGCCTTACATGAGAACTGCAAAGGTGACACAGCTAAAAAACACTAATCACTTTGGTTCCTATCGATGGGGAACCCAAATCACAAAATTCCCCCAAAGGGAAGATGAATTCAATTAGCAAGATTAAACGTGGGGTGTACTCACCTGAAACGGGTAAAGTGCAGACTGTTATCTGGAGATGTAAGTGTATGTTCTGGAGGGAGAACGGGTCTCATTCTGGGCACTGGGAGGCACGTTTAAGAAATCCCAAATCAAAATAGTGTCATCATGGGAGCTGCTGATGATCTGAAATTCATCAAACTGTAGCCGAAACACACGTCCAGAATGTTCCTGTGAAATATAACAGCTTGATGAGTAAAATGAGACCTTTTCAATCCCTCATTTCTACCCGTGCTCTGGCGCAGGCTGAAAATGCAGCTACTTATCCAGGCTTACTGAATGTTCCAGAGCTTACTGATCTTTGTCCTTCACCCCAGGGACAAAACTCTGGCTTTTCCTTCTAGGCCTCTTCTTTAAATTAATCTTTGTATCTGAGATCCTGGCTCATTAATGTGTCAAAGAAGAAAAATTATGTGATCGCCTCACCAAAGATCTTGGAAAGGTAAACAACAATATTTAATACCCATTCTTGATACACTGCAAAAAGGACCAGAAGGATAGTGTTTTTAACATTACCATGAATATCTATCTCAACCACAGCCAAACTCAAAATTAATGGTGGAATGTAAGAAGCATTCTCATTAAAATCACGAAGAAAACAAGAATGGCCTTCACCACAGTTCTGCATGTTCTAATCGATGCAAGAAGCAAAGAAATAAAAGTTAAAGCTACGAAAAATACGAAAAATCTATCAATATTTTCAAAAAACTGTCTCCTCATTAATATAACAAAAGCAACCAGACTACTAGAAATAATGAGCCTGCTAAAGATGTTAAAACAAGATTTACATAAAGTATTTTTAAATGCCAAAGCAATAATTCATACAATATAGACTGAGGAGAAATTCCATCTTAATAATACAGAAATGTGCTGTATTATAAAAATTCAACGTAACCAGATACCCGTATTAAGAACTCTCCCAAGGGGCACCTGGGTGGCTCAGTCGGTTAAGCGTCCAACTTCAGCTTAGGTCATGATCTCACAGTTTGTGGGTTTGAGCCCCGCATTGGGCTCTGTGCTGACAGCTCGGAGCCTGCAGCCTGCTTGGAATTCTGTGTCTCCCTCTCTCTCTGCCTCTCCCCCACTCATGCTCTCTCCCCATCTCTCAAAAATGAATAAACATCAAAATAAATAAATAAATAAATAAATAAATAAATAAACAAACAAACAAACGAACTCTTCCAAATCTTTAGGAAGGAAATACTTTGTGCTCTACGAGGAAACCAATCCACCTACAAATGAGGATGTCTGCTTTCATGTTTTAAGTTGTATTAATGTTCCTTAGGGAAGAGCTCACTATAACGTCAATGTCAATTACTCTCTGATTTGGGCTAACCGAAATGAACAAAACAGTGCATTTCTCTGAAGGCATGCTGTGAGATACACAAGATTTCCTGTGACACAGCTGGGCAGGTCCATCTGCAGGAGGCCACCCTCCAGCACGGGAACCACTCCCACTTCAACAGATTACCTACCACCAACGTGCGCAAACACAACGTGCTTGCTGGGGCTCGAGGGTCAAGAGCAGCTTGCAAGTCCCAAACTTTAATTTTCCTAGAAAAGAAGACTGCGATTAGTGGGAAAGTTAACATTTTATATATTGTCGAGCACTTCCTTGATAGAAAGGAGTGCATGTGAACTGCTAGTATAAAAGCTAGTGGAGGGGTGCCTGGGTGGCTCCACTGGTTGAGCATCTGACCCTTGATCTCGGCTCAGGGTGTGATCCTGCAGTTTGTGGGATCAAGCCCGGCATCGGGCTCTATGCTGACAGTGTGGCACCTGCTCAGGATTCTCTCTCCCTCTCTCTCTGCCTCTCTCCACTTGTACTCTCAATCTCTCTCTCAAAATAAATTTTAAAAAATAATAAGCTAATGGAGAACATGCTTATGTTTTTACAAATTACTTAAACTAATTACATCTGATTTTGGAAAAAACAAGGACCTACACATTCTCAGGATTGCTGAAACTGTGAAGAAATATTTTTAAGGGAGATAAGAAAACAACTTCATGCTATCTGAACTCAGTTCCTGACTTGATAATCTATGTCACCAAATTCATTAATCAGGGGGCTCTCTAGGGCTGAGTAGGTGCTGCTGACAGAAACTAGGGCTCTCTGGGAAATTCCAAGGATACCTTTCTTCAAACTAAGCAAATGCTGAAAGTTAATAATAGGAGCATAAACAGACCAACTAATCTGTGAGTATATACAAGGTCACCTTGAAAGGTTTACAGTTGCCACTTGCTCATTTAAAAAGTCACGAGGCTTTTTAAAGAGTATTTGTTCAATTAACCAAAAGGGGAAAGGAAATGTATCGCCGAACACACACACACACACACACACACACACACACACACACACACACACACACACAGTTGGTTTAATTTAGGGCGAAGGCAAAGAACTGAATTCCCACACAACCTTTACAATAATGGTTAAAGGTGTAAGCACAGGAGTTACAGAGGCTCTGCTAAACTTGGGGCAAGACTGCTCATCCTTCTGGGCCAGAGTGGCCTCACTTGATCAAGCGGTACGGCAACACCTGCCATCCACCGTTACACAGAAAGGACCGGGCACAGAACTGGCAGATACGTAGCTGCTTAATATTCAGCACTCCTCTTCCTCTAGATACCATGGCAGCAGTGCACTTAGAAATCTGAAATACATACCCATCATAGGCCCCACTGACAATCCTCTTGTTATCAAACCGGATGCATCGGACCAATTCTTCATGTCCCTCTAGGACTCTTAAACAGGCACCACATTCGATATCCCATAGCCTTGAATGTGAAACAGATCTCTGTGAAACAACTTCCCACACATGATTCACACTATCTGCCCCGTAACGTGACTTTCACTCTCTCCTGAACTTTGTTTCTATCTCGTTCCCAGTCTACACTGTACACAGAGAGAGATACGCATGTACATTTATGCCATTTGTACATTTTAAAGCACTAATTTGGGTAGAAGCCTTACTTCTCATTGTATTTTCTTTTACTCAACTGGAAACCTTTTTTTTTTTTTTTTTTTTTAATTTTTTTTTTTCAACTGGAAACCTTTTTTAATCACACACATGTATTACTATTTAAATAAGATCAACAAACAAACTTCAATTATATTTAGTTCCTAGGCATTCTTTTGATGTCTGAATTGATTAAACCATGTAGCCAAATGGCCTAGGAAGGGCTTTTCCGGGGGAGATAGGGACTGTAGGCAGGAGAGAAGAAAAGGCATGATGTGTGTGGGCTGGGGGAGGATATAATACAGTCAGGAGGTTAGGCTTCCACCCCAGGCACTTCTAGCCCGGAATCCATGAGACCCACTGAAGTTAGAACCAGTGGACCAGCATAATGGTCTTCCTCTCCTGATGAGGTTTAGGGATACCCCTCCTAGATAACACTCCCGGACACGAGGGTTGTCCAGTTTACACAGTCACAGTGGGATTCTCACTAGGTATATGAAGTGTCTCAGGAACATGAACCCATACACTACGCCCAGCCTTCTTCTCGGTGTATGATTTACAGAACAGTTCTGAAAATAAAAATTTTTTAATTTTTCTGTCATCATTGATTTTTCTACATTGTCTGTAAACATAAATCACAGCAAACTAACGTGTACAAAACAAAGTTAGCAAACTCATTCTGTAACAACCTTTTCTTAGCCCCTCTCCCTCTCCCAATAGCTCTTACCATATACCCAATGAATATTTTACCACAGCCACCCTCAGCAAATCTTCTCATCAGTGTCCATGACGGTGGCTTCTCTAACCTACTGTGAGCAGAGGCATTCAGCACTGCCACTGACTCCAAAGTGGTTCCCCTCTATAAACTATAAAGGAATATACATTCTTATTTTGTAAAATCTCAGAGATTCCGGTGAGAAAGGTAAGACTATTTACTGATGAAATATTAAGTAATATAAAGCATGATGGATACAAGAGAACCAAGATTCAGGGTCAACTGACTTTAATAATATCTTACAACTTAAAATGATAAAGAAAACGTGCAGCTGTTTAAGTTTAAAGAAACTTTAACTTGCAGCTGTTTAAGTTTAAAGAAAACTTTATTGCTGTTTTATTCCCTCCTTCCTTCCTTCTTTTAAAAATCATCTTGAAACCAATCTTTATTTTGCCCAAACATTAAACAATTTGATTAAAAAAAAAAAAAAAAAAGTTACCAGCATATGTTGGGACAATGGAAAAACGACTTGGGATCAGTGAGTAGATATTTAAGGGAAATTCTTAACAAATAAAGTGTTTATGGATAGTCAGATTTATTAGAAAGCAAGGACACTGAGTGCTGGGAAGAAAAAAGGGAGATAAAATAAATGATGAAACAGGAGTGGACGATTTTGTAGTGTAGCCTCGGGTGAGACACAGATAAATCAAGTACACTCCTCCCACCTGTTAGTGAGGGAGACAGGAGCTCACAGATAAGGGAAAGTAGAGAGTCAGGCTGGAGCGTCCTCTCTTCTGAGGAGTTCTGGTATTAAGGGGTCTTGGGTGGAGTTTATGTCATAAAACGTGTGTACTGGAGGAGTCAGTTTACCCACTTCAGTTCACAGGACCAAATGGACTAATAAAAGTTACCTATAGTTTTCTTACTTGAAGTATCTCCAAAGGCTCCAAGTCTTTTGAGCATCAGGACTGGGGCAGGGGTCAAAACTATAGCAAAAATCAGCCTACTTTGTCAGCACACCAGCTTCTACTCACCTTATGGTATTATCTGATGATCCACTAACAACCAGCCGATCCCTGTACTGGAGACAGGCAATGCCTCGCTTGTGCCCATTCAGAGTACGAACAAATTCACAGGTACTCGTGCTCCAGACCTGCATAACCAATTAATAATACTTTAAGAATAAACGCAGAAAAGTCCCCTCACAATATACCTTTTTAAAAATATCAGAGCTTCTAAGAATGACCAAAATACTTGATTATGAAATCTGGTTCAGAAGCTGGGGGACAGACTGGCCAGCATACAGTTTTCTTAGCTGCAGAGTGATAAAACAGGAATGAAACACAGAGGGAAGCTGTGAAGTCTCCAACCTTGAGATATTCACAAAGAGAACATCTCCTGGATGGTTCCGACATTCACTTGCCTAGAGGGAAGAGTGTGGGCCAGATTTTATGTTTTCATGCCAGCTGACATGTCATATCCAATGTAACTGATGTGAAAAAGTTTCACCTTTCACATCCTCCTCTTTTCCAGCATAGTTTCTTGAACAGCTCCATTTGTTTTGACACATCACTCCTAATATTATGTATGTGGAATAAATAATCCCTCTTTTGTGAAACCATCTGCAAGACTTAGATGTTCACAGACACACTTAATATATTACAAGCCAAATAAGGAGACGCAAAGCAACCAGAGTGCCCTGAATTATTTTACCAGCTGCGTTTGTAGTTGAATGGGATAACTAGATCTCCACATGCAAAAGAATGAAGTCGGACCCCCAACTCACACAATATACAAAAATACAATTCAGAATAAACCAAAGGCCTAAATGTGAGAGCTGAATCTATGAAACTCTCAGAAGAAAACACAGGAGTAAATCTTTGTGATCTTGGATTAGGCAACGGTTTCTCAGACAGGACAATAAATGCACAGGCAACAAAAGGCAAAAATTGATCAATGGCACTTCATCAAAATTAAAGTTGTCTGTGTGGCAAAGAACATCATCAAGACAGTGAAAAGAGAAGCCACAAGATGGAAGAAAATATTTCCAAATCATTCACCTCTTAAGGTACTTATAACCAGAATATGTAAAGAATTTTTGTAACTACACAGTAAAAAAAAAAACAAAAACAAACAAAAAACACCCAAATAATCCCATTTTTTAAGTACATGAAAGATTTAAACAGATGTTTCTCCAAAGGAGATACAAAAAAGGCCAACAAGCACTGCAAAGATGCTCAATATCAGTGGTCACAAGGGAAATGGAAACCAAAACCAGAGATAACCACTACACAACTACAAGGATGGCTGTAATAAAAAAGACGGGCAACAACAAGTGCTGGCAAGGATATGGAGAAATCCTCCAGGCTGATATTATGCAACGGCTGCTCTGTAAAAAAGGCCCAAACCCTCCTGACTTCCAGGCAGTGATCTTGTTCCAACTGGTCTGACTGAATGGTAAGTGAGTTACTGCACACAAACCCTACTTGTTCAACTGCCAGACCACTTTATCTAAAGGTTGATGCTACCTCTGTGATGTGTGGGGCTAGATACTAGATACCAGAATGCCACCTAGTGCTGGTCATAAAAAGAAGGTTTTTTGATCCAAATTCAAATGCTCACACAATGCTGGTGGGATTTTAACACAGCGTAGCCACTTTGGAAAACGTGTGGCAGCTCTTCAAAATATTGAACCCAGAGTTACAATTCCAAGAGAACTGAAAATGTATGTCTGTGCAGAAAGTTACACACAAATGTTCATGGCAGCACTATGTTTAACAAATGAAAAGGTGCAAACAACCAAAATGTCCATCAACTGATGAACAGATAAACAGAGCGTGGTACATCCACGCAATGGAATTTTCTTCAGTCGTTAGAATGAATGAAGTACTGACACGTGCTACAATATTCGTGGATGAACCATGAAAACACCACACTAAGTGCAAGAAGCCAGACGGAAAAGGCCATATATTACAGGATTACATTTACATGAAATGTCTAGAAGAGGCAAATCCATGGACAGAAAACAGATTAGTGATTGCTAAGGACCAGAAGAAGAGAACAGGGGTTGGCTGTCAGTGGGTAGGAGGTTTTTTCAGGGGGCAATGAAAATGTTCTGAAACTAAACTATATTAAATGGCTAACACTGTAACTACACTAAGGGGCACTGGACTGCATGCTTTAAGTGGTGAAACTTACGGTATGTGAACTATATCTCAAAAGCTAAAATTTTAAAAAGTTAAAATGGATACTGGAATCAGACCTGCATTTACTACACCCTATGACTCACCGGAGACTACAACCATTTGTCTCATGCCTGCCACCCACCATACGCCGAGCTTCTTGAGGGCAGGGATGGGTCTTATTCATTATTGTATCTCCAGCATCCAGCCTAGGGTCTATGGCACGGCATAGACCATTAAGTGGATTAATTCAAATGAAGTGAATTAAGTGAATAAATCTAATCTCAGCCCCACCACTAACTAGCTGTGTGGTCTCCAGCCCAGTTCTTCACTCTCTGAGCCCCAATTGTAAAATTGAGGCAATACCTTCCTCAACAGAGTGCTGGAAGACATCAGTGACAGGGTAAGGTGAAGCTCCTGGCACTCAGTACATGTTCCACAGGTTAGTTCTCTTCCCCTTAAACACGCGATCAATGGTGTCATTTCATGAAATAGAAGGCTGCTCTCCATCGCGGACCCATGACCCTTTCCTCCTACCTTGCCTGTGATTCCAGAAGCATGAAAAATGGGATTGCCTCAAGGGCTCAAGCACAGATGAAGGAGATTACAGATCTTGCCCAGTACCAGGTTGGTAAAGCCCACCTCTGCTTCCTCTGTGTTTGAAAAGGCACAGGAGGAAGCAGAGTTATGACTAGTACATACACTTACTTTGATGGTTCTGTCACCAGAAGCAGACACGATGTATTTATCATCAAAGTCTACCACATTGACAGCAGCACGGTGGCCAACCAGGACACGGCGTAGAGTGATATCGGTAGCAGAAGCCATGTCCCACACAGCGATGGAGCGATCCTTGGAACAGGTCACCATAAGTCCATTGCTGAAGCGTAAGTGCAGTACAGCCTCATTGTGGTGGATCAATGTGTTCAGAACTTCACCCGTGTTCACATCCCAGACTCTAGAGAACAGAAAAGCACAATGCGTGATTACTGAGACAACCAGGAAGAGTCAGTGTCTGTGCCCTGGGCCCATTCTTAGTAGTAGGCTAGGGAGATGTAAGCTTCACTTGTGACTGGGACCTCACACCCAAGACCATGTTTAAAAGGAGCCCCCAGAAGCAATTATTGTATTTGCTGAGAAGTACTGAGAGGGTTTCAAAAAAAGAAGGCCAATTATGGAGGGGCCTGGGTAGCTGCTCAGTCAGTTAAGTGTCTGACTCTTAATTTCAGCTCAGGTCATGATCTCACAGTTCATGAGTTTGAGCCCCACATCGGGCTCTGCACTGACAGTGTGGAGCCTGCTTGGGATTCTCTCTCTCCCCTTCTCTCTCTGCCCCTCCCCCAATCATGCTCTCTTGATCTCTCAAAATAAATAAATAAACTTTAAAAGGGAAGAAAGAAGGCCAACTCTGGCTCTGTCCAGGTTTAGGTTTATTTAACATCAGGTAATCAGGGACAGTGATGACAACAAAATGATTCTTCAAGTAAGTGGGCTCGCAAGGAGTCTGAGATGACAGGGGAAGGAGGCTTCATAGCTGGGGAACTGAGGGCAGTTTCCAAGCTTAAGGCTCTTTTTGGCCTCTGATAGGTCTCAGAATCCATTACTTATCCATTGCACACGAGAGACTGTAAGTCATGACAACTCATCAATTCCCACATGCATCTATTTACCCAACTGCTTTATGGACAAATGCAATATGGCAGCTGCTCCATCCATGACATATAAGGTTCTCAGGGTCAGCCCTTTCACGTCACAGCTTTTCTGTAAACCCAATCTCCTAAGAGGACAAATTCACACAGACCAAAGGAGGAAAGTCACAGGCTTCTGTGGCAGAAGCAGTGCCTGAAAAGCACTGAGTCAGAGAAAGGACACTAGCACGCTGGTGACTTTTCCAAATTTCTGGAGCATGGTCTCCCAGGAGAAAGCTAGTCTAACACTAGGTAGTATTTCCTAGTACATTTCCATCTCTATAACATACAACAACGAGCATAGGACCTACTTAACAAAAGTTGGCTTTCTAGCCTGCTTTGTTCAAATAAACCCACACCTAAAGTGGTTTTGAAATACAGCATATAAAACATATACAAAGAATGTGTGTCCTTATCCCCGAAAAGGGTGCAGTCTCAGTCTTCTCACGGAAGATATGGAAGTCAGACCAGCGAAGCCAAATCACTCACCTCACTGTAGAGTCTGAAGAACCAGTCACAATGACACGTTCATCATACTGGAGACAAAGGACAGAGCCAGTGTGTCCCGTTAACACTTTCAAACATTCCAAGCTGGTTTTATCCCAAATCTATTGAGACAAGATCAACCACAAACAGTGATTTAGTATATCACCTTCTGATAAATGTTTTTGTCTCACCTTACTTTCTGAATCACAAAATAGAACAAACCTGCATTACAGTAAATAAGAGCAGTTAAACTTCAAACAGGTGGAAAATGACAAAAAAAGGGAAGAGGTAATATCGAAAAACTTCCAAAACAGATGTGCTATTTTGTTTACTTTGTCCCTCTAACCATTATACTTACTATATTTAATAGCCTTATAAAGGGAATTTTTAAATAAACTCTGAAAAACAGTGTGACAACATCTATTAAGAGCCTTTAAAAATGCATATCCCTAACCCATTATGATTACTTACAAAAATTTTAAAATGAAAAATGTTCGACATTTCAGAAAAATTTCAAAGTAAACTGAAAAGCTTTTAATGAGAGAATATAATGCTTCATTACAGTTATGTTTTTTAAAAAATAGAATAAAAGCCATCTATATGGTGATATAATCAATATATTTAAAACAAAAAAAAAGATGAAAAGGAAAGATAATGTAATAATAGTTGGCTTTGTTCTCTGAGTGTTCTTTTTCTCTCTTCTTTTGATCTTTCCAATGTTTTTCAAGTTTTCAATACTCCCCACATATAATAGGGGATAGGAAATCATTTATTTTAAAGATTGGATTGTTAAAAATAGATCGTGTGAACCTGTTTCTTCCTTTGTAAAATCATACTGTCATAATTTGCAGCATCCTTCAAGTTTACTACAAATAGCCAAAACAAGACATTTAACTGTCTTTCTACAACAGCAAGACTTGCTTCTAATTTCTGACCTATTAGAACCACGGTTATTTTGAAAGAGTGACTGGTGATGCAGGACTGGTACAGAATGAAGGACAAAAGGTTTCCAACCACTGTTCTAGATGATCTCTCTAAAGTGCATCTCTGCTCTACTGTTTATGTCTCATAAATGAAATGCATGCCTATTTTAAACATGGTGTGCCTCTATCAACGGCACTCTTTTAGAAACACATCCAATGTAAATGAAACGCAAGCCTGTGGTCAGCCTATGCTCTGACAAGGTCCTTATAAACCATTCTTTTTTTTTTCTTTTTAAGGTGTATTTATTTTTAGAGAGAGAGAGAGAGAGTGCACCCACGTGGGGGAAAGGCAGAGAAGGAGGGAGAGAGAGAGAGAGAGAGAGAGAGAGACCCACACAGGCTCCACATTGTTGGCTTGGAGCCTGATGCAGGGCTTGAACCCACGAACCATGTGATCATGAGCTGGATGCTTAACCAACTGAGCCACCCAGGCACCTCCCTTATAAAACATTCTCACTATTCCTTAAAGGATAACTGCTCAAATTAAATAGTAACATACGTCACTCTTGCCAGAGTATATTTATGGCTGCAGTTTATCAGGGCTATTGATTGATAAGTATTACATAAAAATAGGGTTCTGAGGTCAAATATATTTTGGAAGTGGGGAAACACTGGGTGTCTCTCTCCTGCAGACCTCAGAGTCTTTATGTGCTACTCTATCCTGTGAATTTCTTTTTTTTTTTTTTTAATTTTTTTAACGTTTATTTATTTTTGAGACAGAGAGAGACAGAGCATGAATGGGGGAGGGTCAGAGAGAGAGGGAGACACAGAATCGGAAGCAAGCTCCAGGCTCTGAGCCGTCAGCACAGAGCCCGACGCGGGGCTCGAACTCACATACCGTGAGATCGTGACCTGAGCCGAAGTCGGACGCTTAACCGACTGAGCCACCCAGGCGCCCCTATCCTGTGAATTTCTAAGGAGATACAGCATGCCGTCAACTTGAGGACTAAAAGAAATTACTCAGAAAAGAGTGGGGGATGGGGGGGGAAGCCTGGAGAAAATGTAAGACAATAACAAAAGATCTACTATTTATGTAATTAGAGTCTCAGAAGGAGAAAAAAAGAAAATGGGGCAGAAAAAATATTTGAAAAAATAATGGCCAAAGACTTGAAATTTGGTGAATGAAAGACATAAATTTACAGATCCAAAAGCTCAGTGAAAAACTTGCTAGGTATGACATCAAAAGCATGATCCATAAGACAGGCACCTAGATGGCTCAGTTGGTTGAGCATCTGACTCTTGATTTCTGCTCAGGTATTGAACTCTCAGTTCATGGGATTGAGCCCTGCATCAGCCCTGCACTGACAGTACAGAGCCTGCTTGGGATTCTCTCTCCTTCTCTCTCTGCCCCTCCCGCACCCTCATACACTCTCTCTCTCTCTCAAAATAAATGAACTTTAAAATAAAAAAACATGATCCATAAAAGAAAAAAATGGTACACTATTTTTCATCAAAATCAAAATCTCCTGGTCTATGAAAGATATCATTGAGGAAATGAGAAGACAAGACTGGAAGAAAATATCTGCAAAACATATCTCAAAAAAGGATTTGTATCCAAGGGAACCTGGGTGGCTCAGTCAGTTGAGCATACAACTTCAGCTCAGGACAGGATCTCACGATTTATGAGGTCAAGTCCAACACTGGGCTAGCTGCTGTCAGCACAGAGCCCACTTCAGATCCTCTGTCCCCCTCTCTCTGCCCTTCCCCTACTTGCACTCTCTCAAAAATAAATAAAAATATTTTTTAAAAAAAGGATTTGTATTCAGAATATGTAAAGAACTCTCAAAGTTCAATAATATGAAAACAACCCATTTTAAAAATGGACAAAAGATTTGGATACTTCACGGGGCGCCTGGGTGGCTCAGTCAGTTAAGCTTCTGACTTCGGCTCAGGTCATGATCTCACAGTTCGTGGATTCGAGCCCTGTGTCGGGCTCTGTGCTGACAGCTCAGAACCTGAAGCCTGCTTTGGATTCTGTGTCTCCCTCTCTCTCTCTGCCCCTCCCCTGCTCTCTCTCTCTCTCTCAAAATAAATAAACATTAAAAAAAAAAATTAAAAAAAAAAAAGATTTGGATACTTCACCACCAAATATACAGATGGCAAATAAGCACATGAAAAGATCATGTGCTCATCAGTCACTGGGGAAATGTAAATTAACTCAAAATGACATATGTCTACATACTTATTAGAATGGCAAATATCAACCTGAGAATACCAAGGGCTGACAAGGTTGCATAACAAAGGGAACTCTCATACCTTATTGATAGGAACATAAAATAGTACAGCCACTTTGAAAACCAGCTTGGCCATTTCTTAGCAAGAAATACAGATACTTACCATATGGGTCAACAATCCCACTCCTATGTTTTTACTCAAGCGAACTGAAAATGTAAGTTCTCATAAAAACTTGCATACGTGTTTATAGTGGCTTTATTCATAATTGTGAAAACTGGAAACACAAATGTCCTTCAACAGGTAGACGGATAAACACGCTGGGGTGCACCAGAAAGTAGACTGCTACTCAGCAAGAAAAGGGAATCAACTACTGCTAAATGTAACAAAGGAGATAATCTCATCTAAGATGCTAAGTATAAGAAGCCAAACTCAAAAAGCTACATACTGTGTGAGTCCATTTATAGACTGTTCTCTAAAAAGCAAAATTATAAGGATAGGGAAAAAAAAAAGACTGAGGAAAAAAAAAAAAAAAAGGTTGGGGCACCTGGGTGGCTCAGCTGGTTAAGCCTCCAACTCCTGGTTTCAGCTCAGGTCATGATCTCACAGGTTCGTAGTTCAAGCCCCAAGTAGGGTTCTGCACTGACAGCACAGAGTCTGGAGCCTGCTTGGGATTCTCAGTCTCCCACTCTCTCTGCCCCTCACCCCCACTCCACATGAGCACACATGCTCACTTGCACTCACGTGTGCTCTCTCAAAAATAAACTTTAAAAAAACATTAAAAAGTAAATAAATAAATTTAAAAAGCCCAGTGCCTAAGGGGAAGAACTGAACACAAAGGGGCTGAATAAGGGAACTTGTGGGGATGATGGAACTGTTCTATATCTTGATTTTTGTTATGGTTACACAATTCTTTGTGCTTGTCAAAACTCATAAAACTTTACAACAAAAAGAGTGAATTTTCCTGTATGTAACTTGTAACTTTAAAAAAAATGGCAAAAAAAAAAAAATCCTGCTATGTTTTCTTAAATACGAGAAAATAAGCTATAAACAATGTAAAACAAAATCTGTCAGATCAGCTGCCGAACATTAAAAACACAGAAATGATCCAGCTTATCTACTTTTGAAGAGTGAATGAAAACATATAAATATAAATTGCTCTATCATTCTTTTGTGTTATCACTTGAGCCTTCGTCAGCACCCATAAAAGGCAATGACTTTGATTTACAGGCAAGGCAGCAATGCCTCCACCAGCTAGCAAAGTCAGCAAGAGTCCTGTGATACTGAGATATTTTCCATGCGCACCTAAACACAGAACACAGAATGCACATGTGCTTAGAGAAGGATAAGAAGTGAGACAATCCAGGGGTCTTGTGTTAGTCTAGGGAAACACTCTGCGGTTCCTGAGAACCACACTGAGAGCTGCCAAGATGGAAGGGCACTGATGAAAACAATCTGGAATAAATGGAGAGATTCAGTGATCTAGTATCTAACACAACCACAATTCTAAGAAGAACACATACAAAATACAATCATTCACCTTAATAGAATTATCTCGTAGGCCACTGATAATTTTTTCATCATCATACTGTAAACAGTAGACACCTTTACTATTTTCAGAGCGGCACTGAATCCTCTGCAAGTTGTGTCGTCCACACCGCCAGTTAGATTCTATAGTCTGGGGGGAAAAGGAGGCAACAGATGAGTTTTTGTGAATCAACTATTCTATTAGGCTTCAGACTCTAGTGTTGCTTCCAGGAACAGCATACCAGATACCCCATCTTGGTTTGCATAACTGTCTGTGGATAGGAATCATGCTCTTTCCAAGTAAGACATTATAGCCCAACAGTGTTTTTTGTCAAACGCTCCCTATCTGGCAACCGCCAGAGGATTTCCAATGAGTTTGAAAAAAAAAAATAGCTTAGACAGAACTCAATATGCTTAAAGAATGCCATTTGCACCCAAAACATACAAATAAGTAGTAACTCACTGGGTCACTCTCCAATGCCAATTAAAATATTTGGCAGAAGACCACCACCAACATTAAGCATATACTGACAGTCTATGTATCCATCCAAGGCATTGTCTTAATCACTGAGAAAAGACATTGAACAATTACTACCTGTCAACTACTACAGAAAGAATTTTGTTATCCATTTTTAATCATCTACTAGACTGAAAGGTCCTTTAGAGTAAGAATGGCACACCTGGGCCCTGGATAACATTCTTCCATCATTCATGCAACATTTACTGAGATGCTACTTTTTTCCATACACTGACTGTGCTAGGTGCCGGGGATTAAAAGAACAGGAAGCACACTGTTCAAGGGAGCTACTACTACAGGCACACAGGTATCTAGGCACACAGTATCTGGAACTAGATCTACTCAAAAGATGTTTATCTGGTTAAATGATCCACACACTAACCTTGGAAGGAAGTTCTTATTACTTCCCTTTTAAAAACAAGGGAAGAGTTTAATTTCCTGAGGCCACAAAACTAAGTAACTAGACTAAATGGAAATTATACCCGGTTCTTCCTGACAATGAGTCCATGCTTTTCCACTAAAATATGCGGTGTCTGTAAAGAAGTATAGTCCTAGCTATTGAGGCAGTGAACCCAGAACATAAGATCGGTAACAATTCCAGATAAAATAGGAGTGCCAAATGAGTGATTAAAACTATAAGTTCTGTAGGACACTTACAGGAGAAAAACAGAACGAAGGCCTCAGACCAGTGGGCAAAGTTTAATGAGAAAGTGGATCATGCCCAGGGCACTAGAAGACCTAAGCTTTGGTAGTAGATACGAGGCATTTTTAGGATCAAATGGCACAATGTTTCTAAGAACAACCCGAGCGCCAACTCCAAATCCTTGAAATTAGGGGACTAAAATAATTGGTTACACCAGAGTTCAGGATATAGCCTGAAAGATTATCTCTGAGTAGTTAATTATATGAGTAGCTGAAAGTTTAGTTAGTTGCTCTGCTAAAGGAAGGTGATAAATCTCATCTTCATTCACAATATGCACTTAATTACTAGCTCTGCTGACATCTGACAAACTGTATCTCCTCTTATGTTGAAGGCAGTATGCTTCTGTATGCTCTAAACTGTTCAAATTTACTGAATGTTATGTGCCAGGTACTATGCTTTCATAACACTATGGTATGTGATTTAAATATTTTATAGCTAATTTAATCATCACAACTCTGAAGCCGAAATTACTGTCCTCCTTTTATAGAAAAAGAAATGGAAGGCTGGAGATAGTGATACACATATACCTAAAAAGGAAAATGTTTCATCATTTGCGGCCTCTACACTTAGCACAGGAGCCTGGAAATATAATCCCTGCCCTCAAAGAGCTCCTATGTACAGCCTTGAAAGAGGGCAGGATCGCATATTTCTAACACCCGAGGGATGCAAGGAGGTGTCATGGAGATGCCAGGAGTGAGGAAACGCTCATCTGCCCATCTGCTACCAAGTCAGAGCTTCTGAGCCAGCATCGTCATCTCCAGTAAGTTTGTGAAATGTCAGAAATAAAGAATATTCCAAAACCAAAATTAATAATAATAAGAATATTAATAATTCACCCCACCTCTGCTACCGCTACCAATGTAGATAACAGATCTGAGTATATAAGCGACTTTTAGAAAAGGGGTCCAGAAAAAAAGCCTTAAACTGAACTCAATGCTTAGAATCATTTAGAGAGCTAATGTATTTTTAGATAGTGACTGAGCCACCTCAGCATGCTAAGTATACCAGGAAAACGCTGACTTAGGAGACAGATGCACTGGTAACAAGTCTCATTCATGGCCAGTGACTCTTGGCAGTGGTTACCGATATTCAGGCTACACCCTACAGGGGCCCAGAGAGTTGCTGCAGAAGGTATGACTCCATATAAACCCAAAGTATTACAAAGTTGAATACGTAACATAACTTACATATATACATATATATGCATATATGTGTGTGTATATACACATGTGTGTGTGTATATATTTGTGTATATATTTATATATACATAATACATATATTTATATATACATAAATATATTATGTATATATATATGTGTGTGTGTGTATATATATAAAAAAATATATATATCGGGTGTTAATTTAAAAATTCATACAGGGGCGCCTGGGTGGCGCAGTCGGTTAAGCGGCCGACTTCAGCCAGGTCACGATCTCGCGGTCTGTGAGTTCGAGCCCCGCGTCGGGCTCTGTGCTGACAGCTCGGAGCCTGGAGCCTGTTTCCAAATCTGTGTCTCCCTTTCTCTCTGCCCCTCCCCCGTTCATGCTCTATGTCTCTCTGTCCCAAAAATAAATAAAAAACGTTGAAAAAAAAAAATTTTTTTAAATAAAAAAAATAAAAATAAAAATTCATACAACTGCTTTCAGTTATAAAACATAAACACTTGCTTTAAAATATCATCAAATCAGTAAAGCAGCTTTGTTACTCTATGTATTTCAATGCAAAGGGAAAGTATTTACTATCACATGGGAGACTGAAAAAAAATAATGTAAAAAGAGAAAGCAGAAGAAGCCTCATACCGAAAAGAACTTCCTATTTGCTCCCTCGAGTGGAAAATGTTTTCTAGAATTGGGCGACTTGATTACAATCTTTTACTATACCTAAAAACCTAAAGATGCAGCAGAGAGGACCAAAGAGGAGTTGGGGTGAGGCAGCAGTCAGCCTGGGGTACACCCATCCCCTGCAACGCCTGGTCAGAGAACACCGCCTGACGTGACAGCCTGGGCCATACCCTCTGCCTCTGGCCCTCACATAAGAAATGGAGGCCAGGCCCTCTCCAAAGCTCTGTCAGATAACAGGCTCTTGTTCTAAGCTGAATGGAAGTTAAGAACTAAGAAATGGCTTAGCTTTTCAATATTCAGAAAAGAGCCTAGTTTTTCTAAAATACGTTTCTGAATTTTAAAAGAAAAGGTCTGCCAGGTCATGCTTGATGGGTCGTTTTAGGGAGCTCCCGCTTAAGGCTGTGTTAAAAAAAAATTTTTTTTTAAGCTCCTGAATCACCACAGAAGTGGTTTGTTTCAAAATGCCAGGAAAGGGACACTAACCCAGCGCAGGGAACAGATGGTTTTGCTGCACACCAATCTCGTGTAACTCCTGAGACTCTACTCTTCTCAATTCCCTGGGCCACCCACAAAAGAAAGCAGCACGTCCTGCTGACTATGCCTGCCCAAAATACTACCTACCACCATATTCGACGACCTCAACTCTTACTAGAATGCTTATAAGCCAGGTCTTTAAAAAAATAAATAAATAAAAAATAAAATACTAGACCCTTAAAAATGGAAGGCAGCCCAGTGTGGTACAGAAAATACCTAGGTCAGTTAGCAGCTTTGGCAAATGAGGTGGGACTGTTTGCGCTGCAGTTTCCTCCTCTGTAAAAATGGGAAAAATAAGATCTACTTCCTTAAAACTCTTGTAAGGAGCAAATGAAATTGCACATATAAAGTGCTCATCACAGTGCCTACAAACGACAGCAGCGATGCTCCTCCTCAGCTGCGGAGAACACAGACCCAAAGGAGTAAGCTGTGACCAACAAAATCTTGTCACCAAGATGTCAGGAACGGTTGTCTCGGTCTGGGCTGGTATCTAATGCTGCTAGCCCTGGGCCCTCCCTAACCGTTCCTGGGAAGGGGCTCAGCCTTCCAGTGCATTTCAGCTGTGACTCCAGCAGCAGGGATACAGGGCATACACAGGTGCACCTCTTTAATTATGCAGATACCTGCCATTACACTTAGACATCATGTGGTGTGGCTACTGTAGAGGAGTACTTCGTGTTTTTGAGAACTTGTAAAATCCCCTTACCCTGTGCAAATTTTAAAAATACTGGGAAAGTAGCCATGATACACAGAGTATACAGCGGCATTTAAATTGGCAATAGAGTGAAAACAGATGTCTGAGTATGGAGGAATAACATTATTTTTAGAAGCCTAAACACAACTGGGTGGGTGGGCAAGTTTCAGCATTTTCTGGTCAGGACAATATTAATATCAAGTTTGCAAACCACAAAAAAGCTTCCCACTTTCCCTGAATAAAATGTGGTTTATTAAAAGGTGCGATACAACACACCATCATTTTACCAGTGGTCTATTCCAAGGAGAGTGCTTCAAAGGCTTTAATCCAGTGAATAAAAAGAGGGGAAATGCATATTACATGAAAGAGTTTATGCTACTCTGAGATGGCAACAGAGAAAAATCCAAGTTCAGGACACAGAATTCTGATTAAGTCTATTGTAACAACTCCCACCTCTCTGTTGAGAGACGCTTGGGGGCATAGTAGACCCCCAAAAGAGCATGAAAAGAGCATGAGCTTTGGACTAAGACTGTTTTGATCGTCTGAGAGTTAAATCACTGCGGCAAAGTACCTAATAGTAAGCTCACCATTAGCAGTGAGCAGAACAAATGAGACTCTAGATAGCAGGGGAAATATGGCTGCATCTTTGAGGAATGTGCCTCGGGTTTTCCAGGAATTTCTTCTCAACTCAGAGGTACTCTAAACCACGCCCTCCCCCCCCCCACCCCTTGTGGCAAGAACACCCAAGAGAAATGAAGCTTTGCAGAAAGCTAAGAATTCTTATTTATTCTCCCCAGACTTCATCTCTCACATCTTCATTTCCTCAATAATGGGAGTTGGCCACACTAAGCTAGGTTTTCTATTTTTTTTCTTATTTGTGATGGGTCAATGTAGACGGGCAAGGTCATCTGCTCATCACAGTCAAATCTAGGAATGGACAGATGACACAAGACAGTACCTGAAACACAGCTGTCAAAGTAGAGCAAGAAAAGAAGCAGCTGTTGTGTACTGGCAACTTCGCCAAGTATATGGGAACTACACAGAGACTCTGCAGGCATGGAGGGGCAACTGGGCAGGGGGCACAAGCACCCACTTGATGCTCGGGGTGTAATTTATCTTTGGCAATGTGCTTCTTAAAATTAAAACCCTTTAAAATACTACCTTTGCCATAAGTAGACTATAACAAGGCCAACTAATCTTACCTTAACTCATGCCCTTTTTTTAAACTAGCAGTCAAGGATGCTGAGTACTCACACAACTGGGGAGAGATGAGATCACCTTGAAAAGTCCATAGGCATGTAACATCACACCTCTTTCTCCTTCACTTCCTGAGTTTTCCACTTTGAAAATGATAAACAACACACTAACCCCAAAGCTAAACAGACCTCAGTTCAATTCCCATCTCTTAGTCTCAGTTTTCCCTTGTTACAGATAGGGATAATATGTACCTTGTTGTAAGAATTAAATGCAATAATCTCTGTAAGTCATACAACATAGTTCATGGTATACTGCAAGAGCTCAACAGAGGGTACCTGTAATTATTATCTTCTGCTATGAGAGTTTCATGCCAGCCATATGGTCAAGAATCAAGTCCTTGAGTCTCTGTTTGATCCATAGGTCACTGACACAACTCTCTACATGTGTGTTCACCCTGGTCAGACTAAAACACACTCCCAAAACAAAGGTAAAGAACTCTATTCTGATGAGGCACCAGTGATCTCGAGTACAAAGAAGTTGTAGTAAGTGCAGAAGAATTGTAGGTTGATCACAGACTCTATTACTCACTGTGTGATCTGGGGCGAGCTATTTAATGTTGTTGAGTCTCCATTTCCCTAGCTCTGAGTAAGGATATGGCCTACCTTTCAGGTACTGTTCAGAATGCTAAATGGAAAAGTGTATCATAAGATGCTTAACAAAGTATCTAGTACAAGTAAACGGTCTTGTAGGCGTGATACATTATTTTTTATTATTACTACTATTAGTGAATATGCCAAAGTATAAAACATCATCCCTTACACTAAGAGATCTAGCCCACAAAAATCTGGAGGAGACTCTTGTGGGCCACCAGTGGGTTTTCCCAAACCACACTTTAAGAACCACTGGGTAGACCACCATGATGTAGAGGTTTTGCATCAAATAGGGTTTTCCCCCATAGCTCTATTTCCCTCACATCTGCCTCCTCCACTAACTTTAAAATATTATTTTAGCCTGAGGAAATGGTTACGGTAGGTAGTGTCACATATTATCATGCCACAGAGTACTGAGTTCATACTACTGATTATACCAGTATTCATGAGGATTAAATAATCTGTAATGTCACCAAAATCTTCAACCTGATCAAAGTTCTTCCAGAGTTCCTATTTATTAATATTGACTTTAAACATCATCCTTCTCATAACAAAGGATTTGCTGAAATTAGTCAAGGAAATCTGGAGTTGCTTTGGAAAGAACAGTTGAAAAAAGAAGCAAAAAGTAATATAGTTTCTAATATGTATGCAAAGCAATAATTAGCACAACTATCTTGGGGTAAGAGACAGCTCCTCTCCCCTAAAACACACACACACCAATTCAAGATTCAAGTTAACAGTGTAGGAACAATTTATTCTAAGTTTTGAACTTCCAGTGGATCAAGTAATTCCTAACCTTTGATTAGTCAGGCAGAAGTTTTAAATTATTTAGCCCTCCGTAAAAGATTGCTTTACAGCTCATTTTAGGAAGTAGATGCTCAAAACAAGGGTTTGTGTTTTAAATATGATGTTCCAGTCACATTGAAATTTACCATTAACCTAATGATTCCATCAGTTCACATCTGCCTTAAAAGGGAAGGGGGTGGGGGAGAACTCCCAAAAAAGCACATGTTTCTCCATTAATGAATTTTGGCACAATAACTTTTATGTCTATCACCTGGGAGAGAGGATTACTTGACATTTGGGAAACTGAGTATAACTTTATGGGTGATACAGCACTGCCTAGCAAAGGCTAAACTTTTCGCCAAGGAGGAAATAGTGAAGTAACCAAGACCTGCCAAGAACACATGTGAAAGAGTTAATGAGAAATGCCTGTGCCTGTCTTTCCTGGTTCAAGGAAAAGGGCTAAATAATAAAACTGAACTAATTAGAACACATGAATAATATCAAACATCTCCAATGTTTCTCATCAAGTTTACAGAGTTTTACTGGTCTGGTGAAGTTACACTCAAATCCAAAATGGTCCAGGAGCATAATTTGCTGTATAAAACTCACTTAACTATTGCTTAGATTCATAGTTGAGTCATTTTTATGAAAAAAATTATGGGAAATTTACAGAGGAAACTGAGCCTTGTGCCTTCTCTAATTCACTAGAGATGGCTCAAAAATGTAAAACTGCTAACCTGAAAAACTGTGCCTGGGATTTTGGAAAATTTATCAAATTAGAATAAAAAGCTGACTTTGGACTCAGGTTTTAATTAACTGGCAACTTTGCAGAAGCATTTCAGGTTTTAGAAAAGTCAGGTCAGTTTTTACAAACAGGCATTATCTACCCTGAAGTATGGCTGCAGGTTATACTGACTGTTGACATATTTGCTTCAAGAGTTCAACTTAAAAAAAAATTACTAGCTCCATGTTTTTAGATCAACAAAACGCTCTAAGGCAACATAAAAAGTTGAGAACAAGACACAAAGAGCCCATAAAACAGATAAACCATAAAGTTACCTCTATGTCCTGGATAATCTTTGGGTATAATGACCTATAAAATGAATTGGGAGGGCCATCTGTAGGTCTGTTCTTAAACAGGTACTGATCCCTGGCAAATGGAAACAAACAGATGTTATAATCTTGCACATAAAAAGGTGAATTTTATTTAAACGTGGTGCTGACAAAGATAGTGTACCCTTCGAGTGTTTTGATTTTAACAGTTCAAAAGTAGGATTTCTGACCATTACATTTACATATTAGACACAAATGTACTTTAACTTCCAGCTCTCTAACACAATCCTGGCCTTTTATTTTCTGAATACCCAACGCATATTAATCCAGCCTTTCATTCTATAATTTAATAAAAAACGCTAATGCAGCTTTGTGAAAAACCTTACTTGGGACACATCAAACTTCTTCCCATAAGGAAAATAACAGCCCTATCCCTCACTCACACCATAGCCTGTACAAGCTGTAACTCTCTTTCTGTGCTAAGTGGGCCAGGTTATGGACACGTATAAAGGTATAAAACTGTATGTAAGTCAATGGGTCGGCTGAAAATTCCTGCCCGTCTTGCCTCCCATATCTTCAGTCAGAGCAATGACAAAAAACAAAATGTTATTGACTTTCTCATATTTTCCTTTTTCTTATCTATCTTTTGGTAATAGTATCATCACCTAAGAAAAATGTGAAAGGAAAACGAAAACATAAACTCATAGATTTGAAAAGCCAAATCACTCATTCAAACCATGTAATACTTCCTAACAGTTAATACTTGTAAAGGAAATATGCATTGCAGAAGGAATTACTCTAACAGCTTTAACTCCCCCTCCCCCACGTGCCACTTGTGACCACTCTTCTTGCCCACTTTAAAATAGGCCAACACATTTGGCAAGTCAAACTGCTTGTTTGAATAACCAAACTGACCCTATGTCCAAGAAACTTTTTTCAGGGGAACAAGCAACCCAGGAACTTACCACCCTCTTCTTTCTGAAAGTCCCTTCCACAGAGGGTCAGTGCGCACCATTCTTTCAATCAGCTTCTTCCAAAGCATTCCTTCTGAGATCACTCGCTGCCATTCTTTACATACCAGCTCTGCTGCACACAGAGACCTGGCATCCAGGTAAGAAAGAATGTTTTCTGCTATGTGATCTAAGCCTTGCTCTACAAAATAGAAAAGGCAATGAAGGAATGGGAAGGGAGATGGAAATGTACCAGTCACCATTTCTGTAAAGGTAAGAGGAATAAAGAAATCCTGAACCAGGTAACATACCTGACTAATATCAAAAGTTCAGATATACAAGTGCATGAGTACATAAACACATACACTTCTTTTTGGTTCTGAGTTTTTAAGATAAAATAACTGATGGCAGGGTGCCTGGCTGGTTCAATCAGTAGAGCATGCAACTCTTGATCTGGGGGTTGTGAGGTCAAGCTCCAGGATGGGCACAGAGCTTACTTAAAAAAAATACATTTATTTTTTTAATGGTTATTTATTTTTGAGAGAGAGAGAGAGAGAGAGAGAGAGAGAGAGAGAGAGAGAGAGAGAGACAGACAGACCGGGGAAGGGGCAGACAGAGAGGGAGACACAGAATCCAAAGCAGGCTCCAGGCTCTGAGCTGTCAGCACAGTCGGATCCCCAACTGACTGAGCCACCCAGGCACCCTAAAAATTGAAAAAAAAAAAAAAAAATGTTTTGATGGCAACAGATTCTATGTATAAAAGTGGATCCTGGACAGGTCTCTATTTGTCAGATGTTACGAAAAGAGACTTATTTGCATTCTTTTACATAACTCTTAGAAAACTACTACAGGGAAATGATTCCTCAAATTTTAAGGATGAGGCACAGAGAGGTTATTAAGTCCTCAAGGTTTCACAACTACTGAATACTAAAACTAAGATTGCAACTCCAATCTCTTGCTCCTAAGTTTGTGTTCTTTCCCCTCTGACTTACCGTCTCTCATAACAAATCATCCATTTAATATATGACCTATGTGAATCTCTTGGAGCCAAGGAGACAAAGAAGGAGAAACACTCACACATCTTAAAAAGCTTATGAAAAGTCAAGTGACAATCCAAGAGTTAAAGTCAGGTCTCCTTAAATGTATCTTTGCCAATCATTTCTTCATCTCCTTCTTATGGAGGTAGAACCCTCAAAAGCAAGAACCACATGTCTGTAAATTCTTGAACCTTATGAGATTTATCCCACACAATGCAAGGGTCATCCCAAAGACAACCAAGATTCAGAGTCTAACTGACACTGCCATCTAGTAAGGAAATCACCATTTTCATCAACGTTGCCACCTGTGAACTCCCATCCTATGGCTCTAGGCAAGTCTTCTGTAGCTACAAAAAATAAAGCTCACCTCCCAGACCTATTATAGTGGTGGGAACACTAGACGTATAGGCAGAAAATTTCAAGTCAAGGCTCACCATGTAGCAGTTCTCTGACATGAAACAAATATTTAAACATAATCCTGAAACATCACTGCCCTTTGGTCTTTTACCATTAAACAATGGTAATTACCAGTAACCACTGTCCTTTCGCATACTACCAGTAAGAATCAGATGGAAGAACTTTATAAAAAGATTTTAAAGGCAACAAAACACCATATAAGGTTAATACTTGTTCTCTTTTTTAAGATAAATAGAAGCCATATAGTAGCATTAACTTTGCAGGATGTAAGTAATTCTTTTAAACTTTCAGAGCTCAGTTTTCCTCATCTGTATAGGATGGGGATAATAATCTCTATTTTGAAAATATCAAAATGAGATGGTGCGTTAAAATGCTTTACAGACTAATGGTTTCTTCAACTCTGAGAATGACACTTTATACTCTTTCTTGATTGTGGTTTACAGGCTTTTCACATACTAATTCTCCTACTCTGGACTAGATCTAATATCCAAGCTCTGATCTGATCATAAAGACTACATACACTGAGACCACTATTTTTTCTGGTGACTGTCATTATATCACAGTTAATGCAGTCAAAGATTATACTGCCTTTATCTAGTAGTCCTATCACAGTAGATTCCTAAGATGAGTAAGATAAATAAATTCCTAGGCCTGTTTTCCAAAAAGATTTATTAAAGCAATTCCCCCATGGTGCCCAGGTGGCTCGGTCAGTTATGTGTCTGGCACCCTTGATTTTGGCTCAGGTCACGATCTCTCGGTTCGTGGGATCAAGCCCCACACTGGGCTTGGTGCTGACAGTGTGGAGCTTGCTTGGTATTCTCCCTCATCTTCCCTTTGCCCCTCCCCTGCTCACAGGCATGCTCTCTCTCTCTCAAAATAAATAAATAAACTTAAAAAATAAAATTCCCCCGAATTCTACATTTGTATGGCTAATGGAGAGGTGAAGGGCAGCTTCATGCAAAAGTTTATAGTTATCCTTACTGTAATTCACCTTTGAAGCTTAATCTGACACTTGCATGTCAACCTCTAGAATTCTGATTCTGTCATCCAGAAGAGTGGATATTCCACACCAAATCTGCATGATGGGCAAATGTAGTAAGTCTTTATCCCAAGTTCTTGGCAAACATGTTAAATGGGTCAGAACCAAGGACAGCACCCACGATTCTAGATCTGTATTTCCATCGAGGCTACTACTGTGGATCCATTCATTAAATACTCACAGTACCAATACAGAGCCACTGGTTCTGTGGCCACCCGGATGTACTACTGTCCAGCCCACATCTCTCTATTCAGTGTTCGGATATTTGGAGAAACTCTGCCCCCCATAAAGACCCTATCACCTTTACCTTTGCACCATTCTTCTGACCTACTAATCTGATAGCCTTATCCCAATCTCCCACCCCACAATCAAGTGAATTTGGTATGGTCACTCTTTGTAGTCCCTTGCTGGTGCTTCCTACATGAAGTTGGTATTGTATTTTTTTGTTTACAAGTTGGCAAGGAGCTGCTTTGTAACCCTTTTTTAACATATATAACCCAAGTTCATGACACAAAAATTATAAAAGGCATATAAGCAAAAATTTTTAACCCCTAAATCCTCTCAGAGATAAAGGTTCCTAGCATTCTGTATACATCCTTATAGGTTTACACAACCCTACACGGTCTCTTCAGCTGCAAATTAATTAACTTTGACAATCCATTTTAAAAGTCTGCCACAGTATAACATTAAATTTACTAGCCAATATCCCCCAAATACACCCAACCTCAGGTCTCCAGCTCTTAACACCAGGAAGTCTGCTCATCAGTCATCTCAGAGTACTATCCACGCAGGGCTACCAAACGCAGTTGTACAAGCTGTAAAGGGTACAACTGTACCTAGTAGCTCTGCCTACGGTTTTCTAATGTTTGTTTATTTTGAGCTGCAGAGAGAGATGGAGAGACGGAGAGATGGAGGGTTAGAGGGGAGAGAAGGAGTGAATCCTAAGCAGGCTCCATACTGTCAGAACAGAGCCCAATGTGGGGCTGGAACCCACGAACTCCGAGATCATGACCTGAGCCAAAATCAAGTCAGACACTTAACCGACTGAGCCACCCAGGAGCCCCTCTGCCTATGGTTTTCAATTACTTCTCAACGTTCCACAATTCTGAAAATCACAACTAAGTGTTCAATCACTACCCTGGCACACAATGTCTTTAGGTCTACTTGTCTATAGAAGCTGTGTGTTTCCTTTTTGTGTATCTCCATGATCATGTGCTCCTTTCTTCCATTTGCATTTAAAATCAGGGAGAACCATGGATAATCATAGGGTACTTGTACCTCTCCACTGCTAGGGCTGACAAATTTACTGACAAGAATTTCAAATTTCAGAATCTCTCTGCCCTCTACAATCACATTTTCTTTTAGCACCTCTCATCATGGGCTAATAGATTTAGCTCTTCTCTGAGTTTTTCTAATTCTGGGTTCTTATCTAGTTTCTCACGTCCTATGAGTACAGTCACCTTTCAAGGTCCACATTACTTCCATATTGTCAACTAAATCCTCCTAATTGGTTATAAACACACCCCTAACCAATTCCCCTCATGAGTCCCTCGCTCTGAGTGATGAAATGCATAGTGAGATAAGAATACATCGGATAGCTGCTTTCTCACTGCAACTCAGTGCAACTTCCTCAATGACTGCAACACCTCCATCATCTGTATCTGAGCTGGGAAAGTGGCATCCATCCAAGTCTTCTACCTGGCTGGGTGGTCCAGGAGCTGGCTCTCAGAAGCCTGTGTAGTTGTAGTTGAATCACTTAGGGCAAGTGATTTTTAAAAATAAACAGGGGCACCTGGGTGGATCAGTCAATAGGGTATCCGACTCTTGGTTTCAGCTCAGGTCCTCAAGTCATGACCTCATGATTCGTGGGATTGAGCCCCGAGTGGGAATCTGTGCTGACAGCGTGGAGCCTACTTAGGATTCTCTCTCCACCCGCCTCGCTGTCCCTCCCCCATTCATGTGTGTGCCTGTGGGCTCGTTCGTTCTCTCTCTCTCTCAAAAAAAAAAAAAAAACAACAACAAACCAACTTAAAATAAAACAAACAAAAACACCACCACCAAAAACAGATTCCCTGGACATTTTTTTGGTCTACTGAATCAGCATGTTTACATGGTGAAGACCAGGAATCTGTCTTTTTAGAAGTGCCACCAGATAATTCTGATACTGGGAACTACTGCCTTATAGCAATTGATATCCTTTTTTTTTTTTTATTTTTGGGACAGAGAGAGACAGAGCATGAACGGGGGAGGGGCAGAGAGAGAGGGAGACACAGAATCGGAAACAGGCTCCAGGCTCCGAGCCATCAGCCCAGAGCCTGACGCGGGGCTCGAACTCACGGACCGCGAGATCGTGACCTGGCTGAAGTCGGACGCTTAACCGACTGCGCCAGCCAGGCGCCCCAATTGATATCCTTTTTAGTCTAGTTCACCATTAGACTATCACTGAGTTTCTACATAAGGAAATCTCAAACACATCTTTCCTCCTCTTTCAAATGCCATCACTCCAATCCAGCCACAACTCCATCATATCTAGAAGACTGACTTCCCTTGCATAATGCTTTAAGTTCACGCCATCAATTCCAGGAGGCAGGGCATTTCAGTCTCTTGGAAAATGCACTGGCTGTAGAGTCAGATAACCTGGGTTGAAGCAAATCAGTTTTCCTTTTTGGATCTCAGTCTCCCATAAAATAGGAATAATATTAGACTCCTGTCATGAATGATCTGATATAATGTGCACAGTAACACTCTGACAACAGTTATTCTCAATATCCTCATTTTACAGAGAAGGAACTTCTTAGCCTTGTTGGGAAGGTTAACAGGAGAAGGCTACGAAGGAGCCAGATACAGAGCAGGCTCTTGCTAGTGTCAGTCTCTGCTCTCCTTCCCTCATCTCCAAATCCCCTTAACTGCTACCATTGGTCAAAGAAACTAAGCAATGTTGCTCTTGTTATTTTCCACAAAGAAAAACGCTGAACAGCTCCTCTAGCAAAGCACTAAAGCCCATTCTAACATCTTGGTGCTAAGTCGCATATCCCCTTAAATGTCAGCATAACAGGAATCCCACAACCTCTACGAGAACACCTTAGAACAGTATCCCCAGGAGCCAAGCAGACCATGTAACTTTCTCGTTTCAAGCCTATTCAGGACAAAGAAGTTACTGAAGAAGGTGGGCCATCTGCTCAGGCCAGAAGGTGCTTTGAAGTGTTAAAACTAAGCATTTTCTTAAGTACCAATATCTGGCTCTGATTTCTCTATCTTGCTGAGACCCACCCCCCACCGTCTCCCACTACCACCTCCCTTCCCAAGGCAACAAGAGGACACATTATGGTTTCAGAAAATGAGGCCAGAATACGGCACACACAATGCTGAAGAAGTGCTTCTGTTGCTAATTATAGGCACCAGACGAAGGTCTGGAAAAATTTCAACAATAAATTAAAACAATTAAGAGGCACAAATTTCAAAGCTCAGTATGTAAACAACACTATATCAAAATGAAACTCAAATGTATAATGTCACTTCAATGCCCTTGACTACAGCCAGTTTTAACACAGCTGCTTAGATCATACAATTACAGAAACTTTTATTATTTTAGAAACACATTTCAAAGGGCAGCTGCAAAGAAACTTCCTTCCCCACCCACTCCTGCTGTCCCTTCCTAGTCACAGATCTAGTGGTAAAATCTGAACTTAGCAACCTTTTGAAAGAAAAAACAATGCAACTGCTGACAGCAATAGGATGTCAATGGATGCCTTTAACTTGGCATATACAGACCTAAGGATTCAGACAGAAATGAAGTGAAATGACCCTCAAGTCACAAAGTTCAACATTTTGTTGTCCCAACAAAATGGCACAAGCATCTACCTCTATGATGTCAGGATGAATCAATTCAGAAATTAGCAGGTGAATAATTAAAACTTCCTGGCAACAAATCTTACTACCTCTGGAGAAGCAGGTGTTTCCTGTCTCTCCAGGTTGTTTTTTTTTTTCCTTTTTTCTTTTTCTTTTTAAAGCTACCATCCTCACAATACCCACCAGATGTCAGGCATATTACATTGTCTTTAATCTTTACAATATCCCATGAAGTATTATTATTATTATTCCCATACAGATAAAGACACTGAGGCTCCAAAAAGTGGGCTCATGTAAGTATCAAGTGCAGGGGTTGGGATTCAAATCTAGGGACTGTCTAAATCCAACACCCATACTCTTTCCACTCTGTCATGCTGGTCCTTGGCCCTACATCCAGCCTAAAGCCTCAGCTATGCTCTCTCAAGACCTTTGATTTAGTCTGTCACATTTACAGTCCATAATGGTTTATCGCCCTTACTTGGGGATAAGACAAATGAATAAACCATGGCCAGGAAGCTAAGTGTTTCAAAATTCTTAATTGCTCAGATACCTCACCAAAAACATCGCCAATGCTTATCATCCTCTTTGAAGTACAATCTGCCTCTACTTCAAATGATGTAAATTTTCCCTTTAACAACAGTTCTTACAAACCACAAACTTAGCCTGCAGAAATTGACATTGCAGACTAAACATTTACCATGATTTTTAGAAAAGCATATCATAATTATCACTTTTTCCACTGAACCAAAAGGAGCCAGAGACCACAAACATTTTCCATTTTCCCTATACTGACAGGTATGATATTCACAGCATTAAAAAGCGAGAACTACAGACAATTTTTATAGAATTAATGGTTTTCCCAATCAAAAGAAGTCTTAAGTTGACAACTGAAACAGAGTAAAACTTCAAACTCAAGATCATCTATGGTAAAAGTTCAACACCAAACTAGAATAGTGATTACTAAGTTGCTCCAAACATTATTAAATTTAAGTATGCACGTACACATGGACCAGTTTCTCCCCTAATACTCTTAAGGCAGGGTCTGTGTTAAGGAACTAATGCCAGGTTTAATCCAAGTCTACTAGACACGAACACAATCAACTTGGCCAGCTTGTCCCCAGCTATTAGATTCGTATGTATGATATATACTGACATATGTATATATGTTCAGATCAAATCCTGTTAAAACAAATAGCATTTTAACAAAAATATTTCCATGTCCCAGCCAATGGTCCATTCATTTCATGTAATATTCAATACCACAAAATTCCACTTTAACAGAGATATGGACAATGCCTTAAAATTCGCTGTAATGAAAACTGAATCGTATGCAATTATACTAACCATATTTATATACATAACACATGTTCATCTGTTCTGTCTCTTCTCCAAGACTGTACACTCCCCAAGAGAAGGGGTTGCCTCTGGACTGCACTCTGCAAATCAAGAGAACTTCAACAGTGCCACCTTGTGGATATTCTGTAAATACAAGGTGAGTTTCCTGGCACTCTAAAATGTTTGAGAAGCAAATTACAGGCAAAAATAAAATAAAACCAAAGCAGCAGAAAGCAAGCACACCAAAAAAACAACAGGTTTCCTTGAGCAAAATGGAGGCATAGTTTCAAAGCACTTATGAGGAACAAGTACCATCATCGAATATTTAACTGTCTGATCTTTTCTAGATATGAGATGCAACCTGAGTCCACAGAAAGGCTTGGCTGCTGGAGGTTCTGAGTTCTGGCACTGCTCATACCAGAGAGACGGCACCACATGGTCAATCACCTTACTTAAACTCACTTATAATTCTCTCCCCCTGAACCCCTCACCCTCCTTCCCTCTCATACAATTAAAACCATATCTGTTTCCTCCTTTCTCCCTATCATAAATAACTGGGCTGTAAATTGGGTTGTAAACATATATTCTATACTATGGCCAATAAGAATTTTCCAGAGTAATCCTAGCAATTTCAGCCTTTGCACTAACTTTTGAACCAGCCCCCACCATCACCCACAATTCAATCACCACAATAACCAAGATGTATGATCTTTGTCATTTCATGAAATTTCTCTGATCCTTGGCTTCCTGGTCTATAGAATGAGAAAGAGGATTAAGTGATGGCTAAGATCCTTCGTAGCAATTAAATACTACACAATTCTAGAAAGAGAGGGTTCTTATTTTCTTTTCTAGAAATACTAATGAATGAAATGGAGCAAACAGTGCTATATTTCAGCATAAAATAAACCAGAAGAGTCAAAATTTCCTAAGCTAACTCTCAAATATCCTTACACTCCCACTGTAGAAAGTAAATTTACACATTTTGGAAGAAAGATTCGAAATTCAAAACTGGCCTTTCAATTTGCATGAGACCTGAGAACAGCTCCTATTTGCCATGAAAATACTTAGAGCATGGAGTCCTGGTGCACTGTAAATCACAGACAAGCTAAGGAAGGAGCTACTCTTTGAAGAGAAGAGCTCTTCTTTGAAGAGAAGCTCTGACGGGACAGGGCTGGTGGCAATGGCACTTTTATTCCTGGCTATTTCTAGGTCTACCCTGGCATGGCAGTTATAACCTCTAGACCACAATGACTGTTATTAGAAGAAACATTCTGGCCAGCATTCTCTTCAGAAATCTATCTTACCTAGCCAAATTTAAAATTAAAGTTAAAATCAAAATTAAAGTAAGAAGGAGAAGAAGGAGGAGGAGGAGGAGGAGGAGGAGGAGGAGGAGGAGGAGGAGGAGGAGAAATAAAGAGAGAAAAGACAGATTAATGAGTGATCAAAAATCAAAGTGGGCATAAAACAGGCAGAGCACAGAGGCTTTTTAGAGCAGTGAACCTATTCAATATGATACGATAATGGCAGATACACGTCATTACACATTTGTGCAAACCCAAAGAATGCACACCAAGAGTGACCCCTAATGAGTATGGACTGGATGTGTCAATGTAGGCCCATGTGTCCCAGAACAAATGAGCCACCTGGATGGGATGTTAACGGGGGAGGCTGGATGGGATGGTGATAGTGAGGTAGGATGGGGATATGGAGACTATATGAATTCTCTGTATTTTCCATTCAATTTTGCTCTGAACCTAAAACTACTCTAAAAAAATAGTTTCTCTCTCTCTCTTTTTTTTTTTTAAATCAAAGTAAACTTAACCAGAGGAGTATGGGGATGGAAGGAAGAGGGAGAGAGAGAAACAGAGAGGGAGGGAGAGAGAAAAAGAGAAGTGGTGAGGGAGAAGATCCAGAAATAAGTTTTTCAAAAAATGTAATAAAGACATGCCATCAGTTTTTCCAAGACATTTGTACCATTCCCTACCCTAAGTGTCATTTTAAGTACAAATGAACATCCTAAACTTTGGGACACTGCTTAAACATAAATGCTGTAGGAAAAATTATCTCATATATTTTTTAAATTACTTATAAAAGCAAAATCCAGATTATATATAGGCTACATCAAAACTAACAGCATAGGGATGCCTGGGTGGCACAGTCAGCTAAGCGTCCAACTCTTGATTTCAGCTGAGGTCTTGATCTCACAGTTCATGGGATCAAGCTCTGCACTGGGCTCTGTGCTGACAGTACACAGCCTGCTTGGGTTTCTCGTTCCCTCTCTCTTTGCCTCTCCCCCACCTCAAAATAAATAAACACTTTAAAAAACAGGATAGCATTAGCTCATTAAACTAAATTAAACAATGGTATGACCAATGATCAACACCACTAATCGTGGCAACTGCCTACATTTCCTATACAGATCCTAAATTATAACTCCTTTTCCAATGCCATAATAAAATATAGTACGGGTACCAAAGAAACTCACACTGTAGTCACACTGTACTCATTCATTCATTTCACAAATATCTACTGACTTCTGCGTAGGCCCTTGGACTAGACATTCTTCTACTGCTCAGCTTTTTAAAAGACAAGTACAGTTACCTGGTAAAGCGGTAATAAAGTCCCGCTGCAACATGGGCTTCAGGTAAGAGTTAATATGTCCATGCTGATAATGACACATTCGTGAAATAAGGTGTTCCACAAATTCCACTTGATCTGATTCAGACCACTGGTCAAAATATTTAATACACAAGTCTTTTTCTTTTTGATAGTTTCCTTCTGATGGCCTCTTTCTGGAGACGATCACAGATGATGTTCCATTACTTATCTATTTTAGAAAAATAAACAAAAAAAATAATTAGTTTGACAAGGAAAAAGACTCTAATTAGTATTTTATTGGAAACATTTTTCACCCTGTGTATTTAATCTTAAAATACCAGCTATACCCTGAAGCCAAACTCATTCCTTTATTAATTCATTCATGAAGTAATTTAAAATGTATTTAGGGCCTCAAATTAAGTCTCTAAAGTAAATGTCGAATTTACAGCTATTTATAAAGCTATCTGGTGTCCCAAGTCATCATTCTCCAATGCTTATGCCAAAACCATGTGGTTATTAGATAACCAATGTCAGAGATAACTATCTTAGAGAACGTGCTCAACTTGGCAAAGTAGCAACTGATTGACTATTAGTAGTTTGCTTTACTTCTTCAAAGATCAAAGTCAATGCTATACTCATCTAGCCAATGGTTCTCACACCTGTGTGTGCATCAGAGTAACAAGAGGGCTTCTTAACAGACAGACTGCCAGGCTCCACCACAGATGTCCTCATTCTATAGGTCTGGAGTAGAGCCTGAGAAGTTGCAAGTTCCCAGGTGGTACTGGTGCTGATGGTCTGGAGAATGCACTTTAGAGACCACACTTTGAAAACCACTGGTCCATTTAATGAAGAAATCTGAAGGCAATTCAATCTAAAAATTGAACCCATCTCCAAGCTGTTACCAGAGCTACTAGACTGCTAGCAAATAACAGTTTAGACTTTCACTCCCTTTTTTTGTTCACCTACTCTGAAAGCAACCCAAGGTAAACCACATATACCTCAAAAGATTCTCGTCCTATAGATTGGTCAATGATATCCCACAGACTCCTATACTACCTATGCATCATTTCTCCTCAAAGCTACATGGATGATGGTTCTTGCATAAAACCAGTATATTTCTTAAAAAATAAAAACTACATATACTTTATCTGACAACAGCATCAAAAAAAAAAAAAAAAAATTGGAATCCCCAGACTGAAGCCACAACTGCCACTGGTGCTATGAGCCTCAGTAACATCCCTGTTTAAAACCAAAATTACTTCAATGTTTTTGTCAAACATTTGCCAAGCTATCTACCAGTCACTCCTTTGAGAGCCCCTTCATGTGTAACACCAGAAATAGCCTAGAAGAGAATTTTGAAAACTGAAGAGTTATATTACAGACATGCATTAACTCCATGCATGATCTTATCTCAGAAGTTTTACACAGAAAGAACCAAGAGCTTTGTTATCACTATGTCCCCTAATTTAACTGAATCTATCCCAGAAAGAAGACACCTTCATAAATAACCAAAGAAGTCTGACTTTCCTTATTAAAATCTTATATGTCATACCTCTCTGCAGCAAGTTTTTATGTCCACATTTAAAGGTACATAGTGAGAAGGCATTCACCTCCCATCCCATTTATCTTACTACCTCCTTCTCTAGGAATGTTTCCCCCCCCCCGGAAATTGGATGGAGAGCTCACTGACACTGGGTACCACCAGAGGGCAGCATTGAACAGAAATTTATGATGCTGCTTGTAGTTAAGACCTCTATCTGACAGAGCCCAAAAATCAACGTTCAAAACAGTCAGAAGTGAAAATTCTTCACGGTGGTGAGTATCAGCTAGTATAAGGGACATCTCTGCTAATTTTAAGTATAAAGATGTTCACTATAATGTTATAGTAACTGCCCGACTATAGGCAACTGGTTAAAGCAAATAATAATACATCTACATAAGGTACTATAATGAAGCCATTAAAATTAGGTTTATATAGTAACATCTTAATAACGAGAGAACATGTTTATGAAACAATATTAAGGGACAAAAGACAAGATGCAGAATTTTATATAGCATTACAATCACGGTTAGTTTGTGCAATGGGGAACACACAAGACAGAATAAAGGATATATTAAAAAAACAGCCGTATTTCCTTCCTCCTTCTTTTCTACATTTTACTCATTGTAACTTGTCAAAATAATTGCTTTCCTGACAGGTTAAATATATGGTAACAACTTGCATTTGTGTACTGCTTTAGAATTTCCAAAATACTTTCACATCCGTTATCATTTGATAAGCAAAGGGATTATTATTTCATTTACAGAAGGGTTCTTAAACATCTAACTTCCCTACAGCACTGGTATACCATTAACTAGTTAACTAAAAGAACTTACGAAAGAAAAATTGAAAGGCAAAATGTTAAGAACCACTGTGAACTGAAAAATCAATAGTCAATGAAGAGAACCCTATTGCAAAATACGGAGCATGAAGGAGGAACAGACATCAAGCTGCACACAGTTCCCCCGACGCAGTGGCAAGTGCACAGTTCTACAGCACGTTTCCCATTTCTACTTCTAGCCACCTGCCGAGCCCAGATTTTCCTGACATTGTTTTGCTTTGCTTATTTCATCGTAAATTTGTTGGGCATACTTTATTCTTGCTAACTCATCTACTCCTCTCATTTCAAATCAAATGAACGCAGAGAATATTTTTAACATTATTCTCTTCATCTTTAGGTTTATTTGCCTCTTACTGTGTCTTTCTGAGGGGCAAAGTTATTTGCACCATAATGGTTGATGGAAAGATCCAATCAGAAACTTTACATAGCATCCCTCCCCGTAGCTAGCGCAAAAAAACCCCTGGGGAATTGGGAGGAAAACTGGCAGGACTAAAAAGAACCAAGAAAGAAGAAAGGAAAGGGCAAACTAACAAGAAATGGGGGAGAAGGGTGAGGGTAGGGAGACAAAATCACCAATGCACACACACTGGTATGGCACGGTGCTATTCTGGTGACAAAGGATGCCACCACTGACCATCTTTGGCTTGGACTGTGGCGACAAACTGAGTATTTTAGGCTACAGACACTTCAGAATCTTTGTAGCAACTCCAAAATTTTTTACTATTAGTAATGACACTTCCCTGAGGAACAGAAGATAAATTAGGGTGAATTCCGAAACTAGCAAAATTGCACAAAAGAAAACAAAAACGCTTGCTTGGCTCTGGTTTTCATTGAGGACATGAGCTGAGGGAGCATCTTATCTATAGTAAGTCAACTGCTCTTATCTGTGCGTCGTCATTCCTACCTGCCAAAGAGTATTTTTCTTTGGGGACTCATCTTCATTTTGATCCTCCATAACTGAAGTGTTCTAAGGGGGGAAAAACAGGTTATTTGAATTATGCCGAGTTTTGCAAATCCTACACCAAAATATAATTTTGAAAACCCAAAGTAGAATGTACCAACACCAACCCAAGAACTATTTGGCGTGTGACTAACAGATGCCATTTTGGGGTCAAAAGGGTTGTGCTCATCTTCATACGTTAGTCGAAGTTACAGTTAGTTGCTGGACAAAACTAAGCATAAAGTCTTTATTTATGAAGGCTGGGAATACTTAGAAAACAGCTAAATTATGGGACTGGGGCTGAGGCTCTACCTCAACATCACTGTTATTCTTTTAACTTGTGGCAAGAAGCCACAGAGACCCACTTAGTTCTTTGATTGCACAAACATTTACTAGAATGTCTGCTATTCAGTAACCCATCCCAACCATCACCTGCATTTAGTACTGCCAAGCTCTGGAAGTCCCCCCTTGCTTTTCTCTTTCCTTCCTTGATAACCTTGTTTTTCTAGACCGGCTTTGCAATCTCCCTTAGGCAAGCACCAGTGGTGGGTGCCCCAACTTCTTCCCTGAAGGGGAGGATGCTGGTAGCCAGTAACAATCTGGCTTGCCTTGGGAATGCATTAGCTTTTGATTTTTGTGTTTACCGCACAAAGAGGCACTGTGCGATTATTCTTTCTGGTGACCTAGTCGCTCAATAGATGCCCATTAACTAGAGATTATACATGATTGGATTTTCCCTTTTGAAGCTCCTACCTAATGGCTAAATGGAAACTTAATGAGAAGGGGAAGTGGGAGAGTAGTGCTCTGAAAGGAATAACAATTCAAGAACCTCTAAGATTCTTTCCCAAACCTAAAGTTCTAAGATTGGGGTACAAAAGATAAACTATAACACTCCACAGTATTATTCAAAAGAATCCTATAGATCTGTTTAAGTCACTGGTGTTTACAAGATTCTGTTTACTGCCTTTAGGGATAAGCCTATCTCTCAAAACTTCCCTATTTTTCCTTTGTTTTCTTCAAGTCATAAAATGTTTGCACCCACACAGTATTTCCCAACGTGGGTAATGACAGAAGAATCACTACAGAACAGTAGTGCTTTGCAGGTCACATAGCTCGCTCTGATCAGGAATACAGTGTGTAGTACAACAGTCAAAGGCTTTGAAACCAGAGAGACGTTGCATTTGTGAGGTGGTCACTTAGTGTGTGTGTGTGTGTGTGTGTGTGTGTGTGTGTGTGTGTGATTCTGAGTAAGGTCTTTTACCCATGGACAAATACAAACCATATAGAGGTACTGTGGGATGGAGACTCCCCAGCACAGTGCTTGGTGTGTAACTGGTACTCAAAAAATCATTCATGCCCAGCTTTGAAGATGCTACTTTCCCTTAAGTGTTATCTTCTCACACTTTTTAACCTCAGGCTTTGACAGAATGGCTCCAGATGGCTGCCTGTAGAGAAAATCCACTGGCTCCCTCAATAAAATCTTACAAGTCCCACAGTGCCAAGGTCTGCAATGGGGGAGAAGGGCAAACGGTCAGGATTCCCCGTATGTGAAAGCCAACCATGAGCTAGAGAGGAAGACATTGTGTCCAAGAGTCCAAAACAGGTCTAGAGTAGACGGTAATAAATGATCCTGAATGGGAAGAAGAGGTTGGAGAAGAGAAAAACAGAAGTAGTACTTCTCTCTCCATGTAATTTTCCTTTTACTGCTATCTTGAAGGATTTAAGATTCATAAAGCTGGCAGGGGAGTGAACAAAATGGAAACAGTGACTTTATACATCATCTGCTGGGTCCAACTAGTAGTTACAAAGCCATCCTTGCAAGGTCACAATGTCCTGGGTTCTAAGAGAGTAACAAGAAGAAACCATGGCTGGAAACATGAAGAGTCAAGCGTATAAAGTAGGAGAAAAATGGCAAGTCCCTGCCCCCATCTTCAGGCACCTGAGGAAATGTATGAGGAATGCATATATGTAGGGTTTTAAACTAAAAATTTTGGGGGCGCCTGGGTGGCTCAGTTGGTTAAGCATCCGACTTCGGCTAAGGTCATCATCTCACAGTTGGTGGGTCCGAGCCCCATGTTGTGGGGCTGACAGATCAGAGCCTGGAGCCTGCTTCAGATTCTGTGTCTCCCTCTCTCTCTGCCCCTCCCCCATTTAGGCTCTGTCTCTCAAAAATAAATACAATGTTAAAACAATTAAAGTAAAAACTTCTGTTATACAGGAGTCTGAATCCACCAGAACTCTTCTGACCTAAGCTACCTAAATACTTTCCTTACTCAGGGAGGAAATAAAAAGTCAGAAGTCCCTACAGATTACACAAGAAACAACTGTCTTTCTTCCTTTCACTCATTCCAAAACAGAGAAATGGTGTTTATTTATACAGATGAGAAAGAAACAACACCTCTGATAAAAATAGCAACTATTCTCTTAAGGCTTGATAAAAGTGGATAAAAAGATACGATTTAATAAAATTGTATTTAATAAAGCCTTGGGGTGGCCGGAATAGCTCCCCCATCATACATATCTTTTCAACTTCTCTTATAAAGCCCTGAGGAGAAGCTGCCAAAGGGGAAATGCTACTCTGAAGCTACATTGATCAGAGGATCATTTCCCAAGAGTCTTCCAGGTGACACAAGAGATGCTCAGAGAAAAAAGGGTCCCTTGGTCTAATAAAATCTGACAAATGCTATATGCTGCACAAACACTTGCTCTCTCCCTCCCCACCCCCAAGGTTAAAAACCACTTCGTTAAGGGGCACCTGGGTGGCTCAATCGGTTAAGCGTCCGGCTTCAGCTCAGGTCATGATCTCACGGTCTGTGAGTTTGAGCCCCACATCGGGCTCTGTGCTGACAGCTCAGAGCCTGGAGTCTGCTTCAGATTCTGTGTCTCCCTCTCTCCTTGCCCCTCCCCTGCTCATGCTCTGTCTCTCTCTGTCTCAAAAATAAATAAAAACATTAAAAAAAAAAAAACAACACTTAAGACACGAAAGGTTCAGAGATGTCTCATAAGTAACAATCAGGTTAAGATAGTTTAACCTAGCTTTCCCAAGTTTGTTGGACATAGACACCTCTCTTATTATAACAATACCTCATTTAACAAGAGCTCAGCAAATACTGGAAAACACTGGACTAGGGCAATAGCATGCAGAAGTCCTCCCTCCTCTCACTTCACCAGACCCAGGTTTCTGGGAGACAAAGGAAATGACCACTTTGGTAGGCACAAAATATTCCGAGTCTCCTCTCATCTTTCCCAGACTGCTTTATGAGCTGAGTCTATGTGTAGGTACAATAAGCTCTAAGTCGTGATACATCTTTGCCAGTAGGTGCCACCAGCTAAGAGAATATATGTCACTTGGAAAAATCTACTTTAAGAGTTATATAAGAGAAATACATTTCCTACTTTAAAAATGCTACAAATTCGGCATTATGAGTTTCATGATAGAAATGCTTATACAGGGGCACCGGGGTGGCTCGGTAGGTTAAGCGTCCGACTTTGGCTCAGGTCATGATCTCAAAGTTCGTGACTTCAAGCCCCGCATTGGGCTCTGTGCTGACAGCCCAGAGCCTGGAGCCTGCTTCAGATTCTGTCTCCCTCTCTCTCTGCCCCTTCCCTGTTTGCACTTTCTCGCTCAAAAATAAACAAACATTAAAAAATTTTTTTAAAAAAGAGAAATGTTTATACAACATAAGATTTTCATACAAAAGGAGTCTTTACTCTTTAGAGGAAGCAAAAATAAAAAAAAAAACCACAAAGGATCTGGAAAACATGGGAGCATTGTGCCATTTTCTTTAGTGTTTTAAAATTGGGGGACTTAAGACATTAAGAATGACAGACATATAATGCAAAAATGCTATTAGCTAACTTCATTGGGTCTCTAATCTAGGCTTGTTTCATACATTGCCTTTTAATTTTGAGGAAAAAAATATGAATGTATATATTGCAATTTTACCAAAAAAAATGAGGAACAGATAAGTAAGTGATTAAAAGTCACAAAGTTGGTAAATGAGAGATGCAGGAATCAGATCTAGGTCTGTTCTAATCAGAAGTCAATGTCCTTTCCATACAGAAAAACACATCTCAAGTATTTTCCAACTGCTGGTTGTAGCCTATGAAGTTCATTTAATGGGCCGCAATCAGCATTTTCTAATAAAACGAAATTGAATCTGGGCATTCCCCTGCTCACAAAGGTAAGCATAACAAAAATCACAAGGGGTAAATAAAAGGAATGAGCAAAACCAGAACAGGAAAATTCAAATTAAGGAAAGAAAAACTCATTATTGCACAAGGAGAACGATACTCAAGTCAAATCACTGAGTGACAAAGAGTTTTTAAAAATCTCTAAAAGTCGTAATTTGTGAAGAGGATAATGTGTACTTTTATATATACACTAAATATAAAATTCCACAAAATATATCAAGGAAAAAAGTAATTTTTTTTTTCAATTTTTAAAACACCCTTGCATCTTTGACAGATCAAGTAGACCAAACAAATAAAAGCTTGGCTTTCCATAGAACATTAAAAAAACAACCGACAGAGTATCCTAGGCCACAGAAAAAGTATCAAATACAGTCAGAAATCAAGAAAAGATTATTGTGTTAAGATCAAGCCAAGCAGAAATGTCCAAATCTAGTTTGCTAGTTACTAAGTGCCACAAATTCCAAAGATAAACAGAACAATGACTCACACAAATAAACCAAACACCTCTGTGTTGTTATTGTTAATTCCACCCAGGCCCCTAGTCTAACCTAAAATTCTTTCCCCTTAAACCTAAATCTTACCAACACATTACTGGTAAATGAGATCACTGAAGAGGGAGAAACATTCACTTGGAAAAAGAAGAGACAAGCTTTTCCAAAAAAGCAGTCCCCTCTCTCATAGTAATCTCACAACTCCAGAAGGAAGAAAAACATGAACGCATCTATGCATAACATGACTTTTTAAAGCAACAACTCCAGCCACCATTAAACATAGCTAATCAAAAATCTTCTTGTCCCTCCACACAAATATCAACATATAGGAACAAACCAGTTGTTTTCTTTCTACAATTAAAATAAAATTTTTAAATTTTAATTTTTTGGGAGTTTGTCTGAAATCACTGCCATGTAATTTCTATAATGTAGTAAGTTCTGTTCCAGTTTATCTAATCTGCAGTTCTACTCAACACTTCTAACTAGGTGTTTGGCTGTTCCTGACACTACATGACAAGATCATATCAAAGTATGTAGAAGAATGAACACAGGGTAAAATTTTTCTTCCTTTCCTCACCACCAATTATTTTTTAAAAGAGGGGAATGCTTATATTATTAGATATTTTTTAAAAAATTTAAGCTACAATAATTAAAGCAGTATGGTTCTGGCAAAGCAAGATCAATGAAACAAAATAGAAAGTCCAGAAACCGATCATTTATACTTACAAATCTGTGTATTTTAAAGTCAGAGTTTCAAATTGGTGAGAAAGAGATAATACTCTTTATGGGATTACAAATAAAAGATGGGGGTGGAGGGCGCCTGGGTGACTCAGTTAGTTGAGGGTTTGACTCTAGATTTTGGCTCAGGTCATGATCCCAGGGTCTTGGAATCAAGTCCCCTGTGGGGCTCACATTGAGTGTGGAGCCTGCTTTAAGATTCATTTATTCATTCATTCATTCATTCTCTCTCTCTCTCTCTCTCTCTCTCTCTCTCTCTCTCGCTCCCTCTGCCCCTGCCCTGTGCACACACGCACATGCTCGAAAAATATAAATAAAAATAAACAAAAGTTGGGCACCTGGGTGGCTCAGCTGGTCAAGCATGGGACTCTTGATCTCAGCTCAGGTCTTGATCTCATGTCTGTGAGTTCAAGCCCCACACTGTGATCCACACTGGGTGTGGAGCCTGCTTTGAATGAATGAATGAATGAATGAATGAATGAATGAATGAATATAAAAACTTTTTAAAAATAAAGAAAAGTTAAAATGCTACCTCATATTACATCCCAATAAATACTATGGATACAAAGAATCAAGTGTGAAAAATTACAACCATAAAACTACTAAAAGCAAGCATACAGGAGTTTCTACAAATTCATGGAACCAGGGAAAGGCTGTCCAAGCATGATACCAAAGACAGAAATAAATGTAGATGTGATTGGATAAAAAAATTCAAACTCATGAATGTTCACAATAAATTTCAAAAACAAATACAATACATTGGGGGAAGTATTGCAATGTATGATAAATAAGTTACTATATAAATATTTCTAATAAATTAATAAGGAAACCCAAACTAATACCCTAATAGGCAAATAAGACTAAGTAGATACTTCAAAATGAGAAATTTAAATGGCCATCAAAAATGAACACCTACAACAATAAAAAGATGCAATTTTTCACCTACCAAAATTGGCAACTTTTATTTTTATGTACTCTACAGGAACTGGGCGCTCTGGTAAGATTATAAATTGTTACTTTTCAGAGAATATTTATCAACTTCAAAAAGTACTACTTAACAATGGACATAATTTAACTTTAGCAATTTTTCCTAAGGAACTGTATTTCTATAGAAAATTATAGCTATGACCATTTATAACATGGAAAACTAGAAAACAATGTAAATGTCCAACAATAGGGTATCATTTAAAAATATGATACAGGCGCCTGGGTGGCTCAGTCGGTTAAGCGTCCAACTTCGGCTCAAGGTCATGATCTCATGGTTTGTGAGTTCGAGCCCCGTGTTGAGCTCTGTGCTGACAGCTCAGAGCCTGGAGCCCGTTTCAGATTCTGTGTCTCCTTCTCTCTCTGCCCCTCCTCCACTTGTGCTCTGTCTCTCTCTGTCTCTCAAAAATAAATGTAAAAAAAAAAATTTGTTTTTAATATATGATAGTATAAATTTTTAGTTCTTTTTAAAAACATTTCTATTGAAGTATAATAAAGGGTTTAATTCTCAAGTGTAACTAGTACTCAGACCAACATAAAGAACATTGCCAGGGTCCATAAATATTTTCCTCATATTACCTTCCAGTCATTAATGGCCAAAGGTAACCACTAATTTTTTTAATATCACCATAGATTTACACATTCATTTTTGAACTTTTTTTTAATGTTTATTTATTTTGAGAGAGACAGAGACAGAAGAGACAGAGAGTGCACACATGTGCACAAGCAGGAAAGGGGCAGAAAGATGGAGAGTCCCAAACAGGCTTTGTGCTGTCAGCACAGAGCCCAATGTGGGTCTCGAATCATAAGATCATAACCTGAGCCAAAGCCAAGAGTCTGACACTTAACTGACTACTGAGCCACTCAGGTGCTCCCATTTTTGAACTTTAAATAGATTCTTATCATACATACTCTTTAGGTCTAGCTTCTTTTGCTTAACACTATGATTTGAGATTCTTAAATACAGCAACAGTTCATTCTTTTTCACTGCTCTATATTATTTCAAAAAATATTTATTCATTTTACTACTGATTAACATGTAGGTCACTTCCACTTTTGGCATTTAAAATAATTCTGTCATGTCTGCTGGTGTACATGGGCATGTATTTCTGTTGGGTCTATAGTAGGGGTGAGCAATCAGATCATAAAATCTAGTAATTTTTACTGTACATGCTTAAAAATGCAGACAGTAATGCTGAACTTCAGGGTTTAGATGTACATTCTCTGGTCATTGACCACATCTAGGTGAACAAAGCCCCCAGGATGCAGCACAGAACTTGCAGAGCTCATGGTCGGATTAACCCATACATGAACTCTCCCTGACACATTGAGATGATCCTTACTGAAAAAGAGCAAAGTATTCCTAAATCAGAAGAAGTGGTTGCACAAAAGAAAAAGATATCCAAGAGGAAACTGGAGAAACAAAAACTTGCGGCCCAGGAATAAATTCAGAATAAAATAAATGTTAAAAAAAATAGCTTTTGACCATTTTTAATTGGACAGTCTTTTCTTACTCATTTCCAGAAATTCTTTATTTATCCTAGAATAGAGTCCTTTTCCAAATATATTTATTGCAAAGGTCTCCTCTTAATCTATGGCTTAACTTTCCATTCTCTTAATGGTGTCTTTTGATAAAGAGAAGTAATTAATCTTAATTTTTTAATGTTTATTTATTATATAGTCTCCCATGGAGTAGCCTAGAAGTTTTACTTTTTTCCCCCCCAAAGTTTATTTATTTTGAGAGAGACAGGGAGAGAGGGAGAGGGAGGGAGAGAGAGAGAGAGCACAGGCACACACATTGAGTGAAAACAGGGGAGGGGCAGAGAGAGGGAGAGAGAATCCCAAGCAGGTTCCATGCTGTCAGCACTGAGCCTGACTTGCTCTCTCAGGAACCGGGAGATCACAACCTGAGCCGAAACCAAGAGTCTAACACTTAACCGAGTCACCCAGGTGACCCTATTTCACCTTTATACTTACATCTAAAATTCATCTATACTAATCTTTATGCAAAGTAGGAGTCAGCATTCATTATGTTTTTCAAATTGCAGTTTACAACCCACTGTGGTTTAATAATACCAACTTAATGGACACCCAGCATGAAAGAAAGAAAGAAAGAAAGAAAGAAAGAAAGAAAGAAAGAAAGAAAGAAAGAAAGAAAGAAAGAAAGAAAGAAAGAAAGAAAGAAAGAAAGAAACAGAACACACAGCACATCTCTTATTTCATCAATTCTAACACATATTTTTTCACATTTTAATATCTCTGAAATTGAGATATTTCTTAACCATCAATGGCATCTTAAAACTGGTAGCGTTTTTTTTCTGAATGTTACAGAAAATGGCATATCTTACAATCTATGCTGTCTTATGTGTCACAGTGGAATACAGTATACATTGGGGTGACTTTAGGAATGTATGTTATGTTACACACACAAACATATATAAAACATATACATAAATATGTGTGTGTGCACATATGATTACATGTACTAAGTCTAAATGTAAATCTGGGCGGGGTCTAAATACAAGTTTTATTTCTCACTATGAAAATACTTAAAAACACTGAAAACCCCTAATTAAGGTATTGGAGTACAATGAATCCCATACTGCGAAAGTTACCTACCACCTTTTCAGTTGTCTTTCGATTCTTCTAACTATATCAAAAGATATTTTTTACACTGTTTAATACTTTCAATTATCTGTTTTTAACAAAAAGACCTAGCTTCCTATTCAGTTTACTGTAGCAAACGGTATGTGGCTAGAATTTTATATGGGTCTCAACAAGTGCCATGATTTTCCAGTCATACAACAATACGGTCTCCTTTTCTGATTTTTTAAAAGAGAGCAGATTTTTTAAATATGTGAAGTAGATAAAAGGACACACAGTATACAGATATGTCCAAAACTGTGAAGATAGTACTCACCTGTCTAAAGTTATGGGAAAACTACTTCTTGGAAGAACAGTGACATGAAAAAAGGTCTAAGGTAAATTTTAAATGAAAAATAAAATGGGGGGGGGGGTCAGAATACATCTGTAGGACTCCATCTTCATGGATAAAACTTAATTATTGATTTATTTAGAGCAGTGTCTAGAAAAGGTGTGTTAAAATGCTAACAATGTTATCTCTGTATATTTTGCTTTCTATTTGCTTAAAGACATCTCTTTTTAACAGTAAGGAATGGTGATTTTTAACATTAAACTTTCAAAAGTAAAAATCCATGCCAAGACCCCAGATACATATGCTCTAGTCTAAGGAAACAGAAACTAGTTACTGAAAGTTGAGGCAGGATCCTCCTGCATGTCACCTGACCTCTCTATGCCCACTTCCTCATCCAGAAAACTGAGGTTGAAACAGGCCTCCCCGACAGAGGGAGTGACAAAATTTAAAAGAGAATCCTGGCACTTATAAGGGCTCCCTTAGTCAAATTTAACCTCCAAAGGGCAGAAAAAGCTTGGCTGAGTTATTCATTCTGTATTCCTTCCACTTCTGATAATTCCTGGCACACTACTTAAGTACAGAAGTATAATAAGTATCTGTTGATATGAGTCTTGGCTATAATTATTACAATCTTCCTATGAATTGTAATGACAAAAGTGGTAATTTTGTTTCTGCTTACTCCTTTCCCATAGTTTCCAAACTGTCTACAAAGAGCAAGGATTCAAAATGGGGAGGGGGGGGGGACATGCAACACAATTTCTGGCCCTCACAAAAAGCAGTAAGAAACAAAATCTAGTTTCAGAAAGGCAGTCATCTTTATTACCCCTAAAGTATTCATTTACCTACATAAAAGAAGAACACCTCATTAATTATTTGACTGCTTAAAAAGGTCCAACAAAAGGATGGATAGATAAAAGTCTGCCAGAGTCTGAGAAAGCAAACGGGGAGCAGCAGAATGTGCCCTTAATGCGTCCTGGTGCTTAACACTTGGAAGAGAACTACTAAAGTAAAACCTGTAAAATGTTTCATATTCAGTAGAGGAAGGAAGCCAGAAAAAGAAGGTGCTTTCAAAGTAGTAGAAGAATGGCCAAAGGACACTGAGTCATGGCACCACAGAGGGAGTCAGTCAGCTGAAGAGTAAAGAGCAGGCCTTTACAGACACAATGCCCCCACTGCAAACTCTGGGCTCTGACAATGACGAACTGTCTTGACTTCCTGTTAGTGACTTGACTTCTCTCTCGGATTCAGTTTCCTCTTTTCTAGGGCAGGGAGAACACTGCCTACATTGCAGGAAGAGAAATAACACGTGCAAAGCACCTACAGGATAACATTGCTCAAAAATATAAACCAGAAAGACATTTTTACTTTTTTGCTTCTAACATTAACCATTTTAAAAGAAACCTGACGAACACCTGGATGGCTCAGTCAGTTAAGCGTCCAAAATTTAAGTCATGATCTTATGGTTTGTGAGATGGAGCCCCATGTCAGGCTCTGTGCTGACAGCACAGAGCCTGTTTGGGATTCTCTCCCTCTCTCTCCCGCTCTCTCTCTGCCCCTCCCCACCCCTCTCCCTGCGCACATGCACTCTCTCTCTCTCTCTCAAAATAAATAAATAAGCATTAAAAAAACTTTTTAAATAAAACGAAACATACCAATAATTAATTAAATATAAGTAGTCAAAACACTCCAATTAAAAAGCAGAGATTGTGAAACTGGATAACTATATGCCCTCTAAAAGAAACCCACTTTAAACATAAAGACACACTGCTTAAAAGGACAGAAAAAGGTATACACCATGAATTACTTATCAAAGGAAATCCAAAAGTCAAAGTAAATTAATATTAATAATAGGCAAAACAGATTTCAGAACAAGGAATGTTATCAGGGATCAAGTGAGGTATTTCATATTGATGAAAGGATCAACTTATCAAAAGAATATAACAATCCAAAATATATATGCCCTTTTCTAACAAAGATTTGAGATACATCTGGAGGAAAAAACAATGACACAACTCCAAGGAGAAATAGACAAATCCAAATTTATATTTGGACACTTCAACACTCCTCTCTTAGTTATACATAGAACAAGCAGACAGAAAAGAGTAAAGATATGGAGGACATGAAAAACACTATCAGCCAACTTAACCTAGTTGACATTTATAGAACACTCTACCCAACAAGAGAACACATTCTTTCCAAGTACACAACATTCACCAAGATAAATGTTACTCTGGGCCATAAAACAGGTTTCAATAAATTTTAAAGGGCTGAATTTATACAAAGTATGCTCCAGAATGACAAAGAATTAATCCAAAATTAATGTAACAGAAAATCCCAAAAGGTTCAGAAATTAATATATCACTAAAAGATATCACAAAGAAAATTAGAAAATATTGTGAACTGAATGAAAGTAAAAATTCAACATATTAAATACTGTGGGATATAACTAAAATGGTGGTTAGAGAGAAACTTACAACATTAAATGCATTAGAAAAGGACATGGTCTTCAAAGCAACAATCTAAGCTTCCCCTTTAAAAAACTAGAAAATTAGCAAATGAAACCTAAAATAAGCAGCAGGAAGGAAATAGTAAGGATGAGATCCAAAATTAATATAATATGAAACAGAAAAACAATAATGAAAAATCAATGAAACCAAAAGCTGTATCTTTGAAACAATTAATAGAAGTGATAAACCTCTAGTCAAGCTGATAAGGAAAATAAAATAGATAAGAAACAAATTTCCAATCTCAGGATAAAAAGTGGGACCATGAATACAGATCCTATAGACATTAAAGGAAAATAAGGAAATATTATAATTTTACACTAATATATTCTACAACTCAGATGGAAGAGACAAATTCCTTAAAAGACACATGGATACCAACAAGAGAAATAGATAACCTCAGCAGCCCCATACCTGTTAAAGGAATTGTCTTCACTGGTGAATTTTATTTAGTATTTACAAAAGAAGTAATATTAATTCTACATAAACTTCTAGAAAGTAAATGAGGCAAGAACATACCCAATTCACATTCTGAGGCCAACACTACCTTGATACCGAAGTCTCTCAAACACATCACAAGAAAAAAGAAAAAAAAAAAAAAAAAAAAAAAGGATAAATATGACTGCTGTGAATGTTATATGTGTTCATTTGTCAAACCTACATAAACTACACACTTAAAATTGGAAAATTTTATTATGTATAAAGTATACCTCAAAAAAGTTAACTTTTTAAAAACTTTAAGTGCTACACAAAAACAAAAACTTTCCCACAAAGCAAATTCAAGGCCTAAATGATTTGCTTGGTACATACTATCAAACATTTAGACAAGAAATAACAGCAATCTTTCACATTCTTTTTAAAAACAGAGAGAATGAGTCACTGTATTAGAATAATCCTAATGCTAAAACCTGAGAAAAGACATTATCAAAATAGAAAACTGACCAATTACCTTCAGGCAGGAAGGTGTAAAAACCCTCAACAAAATATTGGCAAATCAAATACAAAATTACATAAAAAGGATAATACATCATCATCAGTTGGGGCTTTCCCAGAATTAAAGACTGGCTGAAGAGTCAAAAAATCAATGTAATACACAGTAAGGCAGTAAGTTATACAATGATTTCAATACATGTATTTAGGGCATATAACAAAATTCAAAACCCTCTCATGATTAAAAACCCTTAGGTGTGGGGCACCGGGGTGGCTCAGTCAGTTGAACATCTGACTTCAGCTCAGGTTATGATCTCGTTTTTCATGAGTTCGAGCCCCACATCAGGCTCCCTGCTATCAATGCAAAGAGTGCTTTGGATCCTCTGTCCCCCTCTCTCTGCCCCTCCCCTACTTGCACTCTCTCAAAAATAAACATTTTTTAACGCTTTTTAAAAATTATTTATTTTTGAGAGACAGAGACAGAGCATGAACAGGGGAGGGGCAGAGAGAGAGAGGGAGACACAGAATCCGAAGCAGCTCTAGGGCTGTCAGCACAGAGCCTGACACAGGGCTCAAACTCATGAACCGCAAGATCGTGACCTGAGCCAAAGTCAGACACTTAACAGACTGAGCCACCCAGGCACCCCAATAAACAAACATTTTTAAAAAAATAAAAACTCTCAGGTAACTTACTCAATGTGATAAAGAATATATAGATGTATATGTGTATGTGAGCACACACACACACACACACACGCACACACACACACACACACACACACACCCCTATAGCTAACACACTTAATGGTCAAATGGAAAACTTTCCCCCATCCTCAAGAACAAAAGTAGAATGTCCATTCTATACAAATTTCACTAATCATAGCCAGTACAATAAGGCAGAAAAAGGCAAAATAAATGTCAGGAAGGAACCAGACGGCATGACTGTCTACACAGAAAATCCTAGGAAACCTACAAAACAAGTCAAACTAATATGTGATGGTAGCAAAGTCACAGGATACAAAGAATAAAAAGGACGAATAAAGCTGCATAAAACTCAAGCCCTCAGCATAACCAGAAGGAACAAAACATAAGAAGAAAAGTAAATAAATTCTGGGACACCTATATTCTCCTGCCATAAGCCTTCCTAGAGAGCAAGAGTAGACCAGGATAAAATGCACAAAAGACAAAAAGAGAGAAACAAGCAACAGACCGAAGATGGACATAAAACCACATTAAGTATGAAAAAAATGAGAATGAGTCCTAATGTATCAGAGTTGATTATAGATAAGCAACTTAAAAAAAAGTATCAGAGATGCAAAAAAGGAGTCATCAAGGAGAGGCTCTTTTTTAAAAAAAGAGTGCAAAAGGAAAGATGAATAGAAGGAAGCTCCTTAATTTGATTTAAAAAAAAAATCTACAAAAAAAGTAAACATAACATCATACTTAAAATACTTGAAGTTTTCAATGTTAAGATCAAGAACAATTCAAGGATGTCCCCTCTCAACACTATTTTTCAAGGAGGTAGTTAATACAATAAGACACCAAAAAAGAAAAAAAAGGTATACATATTGAGGAAAAAAGAAATGCAACTGTCTTTGCTCACAGATGACATGATCATCTATGTAAACAAAAAACCAAACACATAAAACCTAACAAAAAAAGAAAAAAAAAAAAAAACCTCCTGAAATGAACACACAATTGTAACAAGGTTGGAGAATGCAAGGTTAATACATAAAAGTCATTTGCATTCAGGTACACCAACAGTGGTATTTTTTTTTTTTTAACGTTTATTTACTTTTGAGACAGAGAGAGACACAGCATGAATGGGGGAGGGGCAGAGAGAGAGGGAGACACAGAATCGGAAGCAGGCTCCAGGCTCTGAGCCATCAGCCCAGAGCCCGATGCGGGGCTCGAACTGGCGGACCGTGAGATCGTGACCTGAGCTGAAGTCAGACGCTTAACCGACTGAGCCACCCAGGCGCCCCTACCAACAGTGGTATTTAAAATTAAGAATACATTACCTTTGTCTACAGCCATACCATCCTGAACGCACCCAATCTCACCTGATTTCAGAATACATTACTATTTATTTTAGGATCTCCAAAAATTAAATATTTAGGTCTAAATTTAACAAAATATGTTTAAGATCTATATGAGAAAAACTATAAAACTCTGGTGAAAGGTATCAAAGAACTATATAATTGGATAGATATTCCATGTTCATGGATAGGAAGACTCAACACTGTCGAGATGTCAACTCTTCTCTATTCGATCTAAAGATTCAATGCAATCCCAATCAAAATCTCAACAAGTTATTTTATGGATATCAACAAATTTTAAAAGTTTATATGAAGAGGTAAAAGATCTAGAACAGCCAACAAAATATTAAAGGAGAAGAATAAGCTAGAAGACTGGTACTTTCCAACTTCAAGGATTATTATAAGCGACAGCAGCAATCAAGACAGTGTGGTATTGGTAAAAGAACTGACAAATAAATCAATGAAACACAGAGTCCAGAAACAGACCAAGATAGTCGGCTGATATTTGACAAAGGACTAATGACAATACAGTGGAGCAAAGACAGACTTCTCAATGAACAGGACTGGAATAATGTAAGAGAAAATCTAGGTGATCTTGGGTATGGTGATGACTTTTAAGATATAACACCAAAAGCATAATCCATGGAAGAAATAGCTGATAAGCTGGACTTCATTAAAAGTAAAAACTTCTGCTCGTGAAAGACACTGTCAAGAGAATGAAAAGAAAAGTCACAGACTGGGAGAAAATATTTGCAAAAGACACATCTGATAAAGAACTGTTAGTCAAAATATATAAAGAACTCAAAAAAAATAAAGAGAATAAACAATCCAATTTTTAAAATGGGCAAAGGACATGAACAGAAACCTCACCAGAGAAGATATATAAATGGCAGTAAGCAAATGAAAAGATGTTCAACATCGTATGTCAACAGGAAACTGCAAATTAAAATGAGGAGATACTACCATACACCTATTGGAATGTCCAAAATCTAAAACATGAAAACACTAAATGCTGCTGAAGATGCAGAGCAACAGTCCTCATTCACTGCTGGTGGGAATGCAAAATGGTACGGCCACTTTGGAAGACAGTTGGACAGTTTCAAAACTAAACATACTTTTACCATATGATCACACAAATGCACTCCACAGTTATTTACCCAAAGGATGTAAACACTTATGTCCATACAAAAGCCTGCATACAGATTTTTATAGCCACTCTATTCATAACTGCCAAAACTTGGAAGCAATCAAGAGGTCCTTCAGTAGGTGAATGGATAAACTATGTACATCCAAGAATGGAATATTATTCAGCACTAAACAGAAATAAGTTATCAAGCCATGAAAAAAACACAAAGGAACATTAAATGCACATTACTAAGTGAAAGAAGCCACTGTGAAAAGGTTATATACTGTATGATTCCAACTATATGACATTCTGGAAAAGGTAAAACCATGGAGACAGTAAAAAGATTAGTGGCTGGCAGGGGTTGAGAGGAAAGGAGGGATGAACAGGCAAAGGAAGATCTTTAAGGCAGTGAAACAATTACATACGGTACTATAATGGTGAATATGTATCATTATACATTTGTTGAAACCCATCAAGTGATCAACAGGGTTCACCAAGAGTGAACTATGTGAACTATGAACTGTGGGTGATGATGTAGATTCATATCGTAGTAAAAGTATCACTGTCATGAGAGGTTGTACATGTGTGAGGGCAGAAATGTAGGAGAACCCTCTATACTTTCCACTCAATTTTGCTATGAACCTAAAACCGCACTAAGAAAGTCTATTTTTTTTAAAAGAAGAGAAAAGCCTAGGCATCTTTTAGAAACTATATGAGTAGAGGAAAAAGAAATGCCAGGGGAGGGATTTTAAGATCCTGCAACATTAAAGAATTTTTAAAAACCATTCAAAGGATGCAAAGCTTGCCCCCACCATATCTCCTACTCCCTATCAATCCCCCCTCCTGCAAAAAAAGATCATCCAATAAAGAAACTATACTTTGTTACACTGGCAAAGGATGTTCTTACACTAAAATTTTGTGAATTTAACTTCAAACTGCCAGTCCTGTCCCAAAAAATGTAGTGACATAAGCAACCTTCATCAATACAAAAACAGAAAAACACCTACACATAAAAGAAGGAAAGAGAGAAGGGGGACAGAAGAAGAAAACTAAAATACCAGAAATCAGCCTTTCTTAACTGGGGTTCAACAAGATAATTAAGCCCTAATATCAGTAACTATCTTCTTAATTTTCCTAAGGACAGTTATATAGGTAACTATCATTCTAGTTATGTATGAGAAAAGTGAATTTATAATATACCATGCATGCCTTAACTGCTCTTACAGAATCTGATTGAAAAGAGTTACTCCAAACTGAGTTACATATGCTCAAAAAAGTTTTTGAGGGGCGCCTGGGTGGCGCAGTCGGTTAAGCATCCGACTTCAGCCAGGTCACGATCTCGCGGTCCGTGAGTTTGAGCCCCGCGTCAGGCTCTGGGCCGATGGCTCGGAGCCTGGAGCCTGTTTCCGACTCTGTGTCTCCCTCTCTCTCTGCCCCTCCCCCGTTCATGCTCTGTCTCTCTCTGTCCCAAAAATAAATAAAAAACGTTGAAAAAAAAAAAATTTAAAAAAAAAAAAGTTTTTGATGTTATTTTTTACATGTGTTAAGTCAGAAGTTCAAAACAAGAATAGAAATGCACCAAAAGCAGAAAGAAGTGAAACATGACTTAGAAAAGAAAAACAAGCCTATAACAAATAAAAGTAAATTATAATGCCACAAAGTGATAAATTCAAATGAAAAACATAGTAAGAATCATTGAAGAAAAGCAGGAAAATAACCTAAGAGAATGGAAATGAGAAAAAGAAAGAAGCAAAATGGGACAAAAATTAGTTGAAATAATGGAAGACAAAAAAAAATCCAGCTCAAGTATAACTGGAGTTTATACACACATATACACACACAAAATGAAACCAAAATAACATTTAAAACTATGATCCAAGTTTTTCAAGATAAAGTTCTAGGGTTCAGTGAGTGAAGAAGAATAGAGAGTGACAGCTAAAAGGGTTTCCTTTTGGGGTGATGCAAATGTTCTAAATTGATTGTGGTTAATGCTTGCACAACTCTGTAACTATACTAAATATCAACGAATTGTATACTTCAAATGGGTATATTGTACGATATGTGAATTATACCCCAATAAAGCCGTTTTAAAAATACTATAATTCAAGAAAACATATCAGAAATAAAAAGAAACCTAAACTGCAGGTTAAAAACGTGTCCAGGTACTACAGAAAATTGGTTCACAGCATTAAACTCTAGTGGATAGCTAAGGAAAATTATTAGATTTTAAAGAGAAAGAGAAAACTTCTCACAGTCTCTAGTCCAAAATAATTTTCATTGGGGAAAAAAAAAAAAACTTACAAGAGAGAGAGCATTAGACTAGCATCAAATGTCTTAAAAACAATGTGTCAAGCAAGGCATCAGTGGAGAAGCATTCTCAAAACACTGTAGAAAATAAAGTGTGGAGGGGCGCAGTCGGTTAAGCGGCCGACTTCGGCTCAGGTCATGATCTCACGGTCCGTGAGTTCGAGCCCCGCGTCGGGCTCTGTAATGACAGCTCAGAGCCTGGAGCCTGTTTCGGATTCTGTGTCTCCCTTTCTCTGACCCTCCCCCATTCATGCTCTGTCTCTGTCTCCAAAATAAATAAACGTTAAAAAAAAAAAAGAAAAAGAAAAAGAAAAAGAAAAGAAAGTGTGAAGCAAAGATGTTCTATCCAAAGGCAATAGAAAAGGAGTTTTAAACAGGTAAATAGGTCAGAGAATTCTGTACCCATGAGCCCTTCTTCAGAAACCAAGAGATGACTCAGAAAACTTTAGCAAAAAGATTAATGGTAGACATTTAAAACAACTAATTATGGACCTATGAATAAAACAAAGGGAGAAGGGTAGAAGAATATGCCATTCATTCTGGCAAAGTCAAAATAATACAACTTAAAAATTGGAAGAAGAGGGGCACCTGGGTGGCTCAGTCAGTTAAGCGGCTGACTTCAGCTCAGGTCATGATCTCCTGGTCTGCAGGTTCAAGCCCCGGGTGGGGCTCTGCACTGACAGCTCAGAGCCTGGCGCCTGCTTCAGATTCTGTCTCCCTCTCTCTCTGCCCCTCTCCTGTCTCTATCTCTGTCTCCATCTCTCAAAAACTAATAAACATTAAAAAAAAAAAATTGGAAGGAGAGGGGCACCTGGGTGGCTCAGTCGGTTAAGTGTCCTGACTCTTAATTTCAGCTCAGATCATGATCTCAGAGTTTGTGGAATCCAGCCTCACTGTCAGTGCAGAGCCTGTTTGGGATTCTCTCTCCCCTAATCTCTCCACCCCTCCCTGCTTTCTCTCTCTCTCTCTCTCTCTCTCTCTCTCTCTCTCTCTCTCTCTCTCAAAATAAAAACTTTTTTAAAAAAATTGAAAGGAGAAGGGATCAAAAAGAGTAAAGAACAAACTCTGTTATACAGGCAGTAGGTGGGAGTTAAAGGATTTCACTGAAGATTGATAAACTTCTTAATAAAACATTAAGTAAAAAACAAAGAATTAGAGGCCTTTAAAAAATTATAAGGGTAATTAACAGAACAATTATAGAATTATAAGGGTAATTAATAGAGCCTTCCTAATCTTAAAAAGAAGTTTCAAAAAGAAAAAACTACATCATGAAAAGAAAGTAGAAGATATGCAAAGAGACATGGATTGAAAATACACAAACACATACTATTCCCAGTACAAGACAGATCAAGAAGACAAAACAAAATTCAAAAGAATAAATGGGGAGGCCAGGGAGGCTCAGTCGGTTGAGTGTCTGACTCAGTTTTGGCCCAGGTCATGATCTCACATTTGATGGGATCAAGCCCCACATCGGGCTCCAGGCTAGTAGTGTGGGCCTACTTGGGATTCTCTCTCTCCCCATCTCTCTGCCCCTCCTCCACTATCTCTCTCTCTCAAAATAAATAAACTTTTTAAAAAAAGAGTAAGCGCAGGGGCGCCTAGGTGGCTCAGTCAGTTGAGCGTCCAACTTCAGCTCAGGTCATGATCTCACAGTTTGTGAGTTCAAGCCCCACATCAGGGTCTGTGCTGACAGCTCAGAGCCTGCAGCCTGCTTCAGATTCTGTGTCTCCCTCTCTCTCTGCTCTTCCCCCACTCATGCTCTGTCTCTCTCTCCTTCAAAAATAAGTAAACATTAAAAAAAAATTTTAATAAAAAAAAGAGTAAATGTAACCAATAAAGCAGGCAGATCTCAGAGATAGTAACTTTACACTCTTTTTTAAAATTAATTTCACCTCTTTATTTATTTTTAATGTGTTATTTATTTTTGAGAGAGAGAGAGAGAGAGAGAGAGAGAGAGACAGAGTATGAGCAGGGAAGGGGCAGAGAGAGAGGGAGACACAGAATCCGAAGCAGGCTCCAGGCTCTGAGCTGTCAGCACAGAGCCCAATGCAGGGTGTGAACTCATGAACCACAAGATAATGACCTGAGCTGAAGTCAGATGCTTAACCCACTGAGCCACCCAGGTGGCCCTAAACTTTACACTCTTAATAGAGACTAAACCTACTGTTCAAGCACACATGAAAATTTCATGAAAATTGATCACATTTAGATCACAAAGAAATAGTAACTTCCATAAAAGGAGAAAAATCAAATAATAGTCACTGATCAAAAGACAATAAAACTAAAAATGATTTCTATAAAAATAATTTAAGCATTTCCCTTCAAAACCAATGCTATAAAACTTATGAAGCTTCTGGTCTGTATGTCCTTTGAAGGTTTAGTAGAATTCCCCCCGTGAAGCCATGTTGGTCTGATGCATTTTTGTGGACTAGTTCTTTGGTAAGTTTCTCTATTCTTGTCTTCATAACTTGTTCTTAGATAAGACAACTCAACACTATAAAGAATGCAGTTTACCCTAATTTATACGTTTAACACATGCCCAACAATTACAAAAAAGGTTCTTGTGGAAACAAGCAAGTTGATACTCAAGTTCATATGAAAACAAAGTTGTTAGAATACTCAGGGAAAAAAACATGGGAAAAGAAAAGCTACAAGGGACGGGGTGGGGTGGGGTGGGGTGGGGTGGGGTGGGGTGAGGGGGAGTGGAATCAGCCCTAACAGACATTAAAATACACTACTATAAGCCATTCTAATTAAAAATAAGGAACTTCTATGGCAAAGGAATACATAATTACTTCAGTGGAGGGTCAGCAAGTTTTTTTTCTGTAAAGGGTCAAGGGTAAATATTTTAAACTTTGCAAGACTCACCGTCTCTGTCACAACTACTCAACTCTTCTGTTGTAGCATAAAAGCAGCCATATACAATATGTAAATGAGTGACTGTGGCTGTGTTCCAAAACACTGTTATTTACAAAAACAAGGCTGAGTTTGGCCAGCAGGCAATAGTGTGCCAAATCCTGGTCTAACAGAATAGAATATCCAGAAATAGACCCAAGTACATAATGGACATTTAGTATACGATAAAAGTGCCATCTCAAATCACTGGGGAACTTATTTTTTTATTCTTTATTTATTCTGTACAGACATTTGGAACAAAGCCTGGACCCACCAACAGGCTTTACAGACAAGTTTCGTTAAACATTACATATTGCCTGTAATTTAGTCCCACAGATTAAACCACACATATTTTAAACATAAATAACCTCATTATATGCGCTGCTAAAGATAGCATGTTACGTATTACCAATCACTGGGGAAATGTTAAACCCCAATGATAAAGGGTTTTTTTGTTTTTTGGGGTTTTTTTGGCATTTCTGAGAGTTATTGAGAAATAATTAACAAACATCAATTTTAAGTTTAAGGCATACAGCAAGATGGTTTGATTTACATATATTGTAAAATGATTACCACAACAACTAACATCCATATATTTACAGTAAAAAGAAAAAATAGAAGAATACAGGGGTAATTTTTTTTTCCTTGTGATGAGAACTCTTAAAATTTACTCTCTTAACAATATTCCTATATATTGTACAGCAGCGTTCACTATGGTTATCATGTTGCACATTACATCCCTACTGATGTTGGTTGGTACCTTTTGACCACCTTCCTCCAATTCTCCCACCACCCATATCCCGCCTTGGTAACCACAAGTCTGATCTCTTTCTCTGTTGAGTTTGGAGGCTTCTGTTTGTTTGCTTTTTAAGATTCTCATAGAAGGGAAATAATACAGTATTTATCTTTGTCTGACTTGAGGTCTATTCAAGGTATGTCACAAATGGTAGGGTTTCCTCATTTTTTATAACTAATATTCCATTGAATATATATAACACAATTTCTTTATGCATTCATCCATGAATGAACAATTAGGTCGGTTCCATGTCTTGGCTACTGTAAATAATGCTACTATGAACACGCGAGTGCAGATAATCTTTTCGAGTTTGTGTTTTCCAAACCTTATATTCCCAGATCTTTTTAACAAGAAGTGTTGGGATAACTTGTTAACCATTTGGAAAAAGATAAAATTAGATCCATACTTAACAAATCATACAAATCTTTGAATAGATTCCAAATAGATCAGAAATTTAAACTTAAAGAGTGAGACCCTAAGTACTGGAAAAGACATTTGTGACTTTCTTTAAAATCTGGGTGCAGGGTAAGGTTATTTAATTAGCTAGGAGTCAAAATCCAAATGCAATGAAAGAAAAAATAGGAAAATCTCACCAATAAAAATTTTTAACTTTTGCATAGCAGTTTTTTTTCTTCTTTCTTTTCTTTTCTTTTCTTTTCCTTTCTTTCTTCCTTCCTTCCTTCCTTCCTTCCTTCCTTCCTTCCTTCCTTCCTTCCTCTTCTTCTTCTTCTTTCTTTCTTTCTTTCTTTCTTTCTTTCTTTCTTTCTTTCTTTCTTTCTTTCTTTCTTTCAGTTTATTTATTTGGGGATGGGACAGAGAGAGAGGGAAAGAGAATCCCAAGCAGGCTCCTCAATGTCAGAGCAGAGCCCGACATGGGGCTCAAGCTCACCAATGGTGAGATCATGACCTGAGCCAAAATCAAGAGTCAGATGCTTAACAAACTGAGCCACTCAGGTGCCCCCTGCATAGCAATATTTTTTTAAAACACTATAAAATCAACAAGAAAATGAAAATACTGGGAAAAAAATATTTGCACATATGTCACAAATGAAAGGACTTACATGCCTAAAAATTTCTTTGGGACTGAGGGATAAAAAGTTACCAAACTCCTAATAGGAAATGGGGATAAGACACGAGCACTTTTTGAAAGATACAAAAATGACCCTTAAAAAAAAAAGATGTTCAGACTTGCTCATAATTATAAGAGATGCAAATCAAAGTTACACATTGCTCACCTAACACTGGCAAATATTTAGAAGTATGACCACACATTCTGTCAGTGAAACAGTAAGGAAAGAGGCACTCTCCTATGTCTGGTGGGAAAGCAAATGTGTACAACCCTTGGGAGAATTTGCCAATATTTAACAAAATTACACCTATGGTTTACATTTTGTTTCAGCAATCCCACTTTTAAGAATTTTCCCTGAAGATACACTGTAATTAAATAACGTTATGAAAATAAGACAAGGTTATTCATTGGAGCATTGTTTATAGTTTGAAAAAAAACTGGAAACAACCTACATGCTCATATATAAGGTACTGGCTGAATAAACTATGGCACATCAACACAAAGGGAATATTATGCAACCTTTAGCAAGAATAAAGAAGGCCTGAACAGATCAAAAAGAGTAACTTTCAAGATATATTTTTGAGTGAAAAAAGCAAAGTGAAAAAAGGTATCTATGTACCACCTTTTGTGGAAGAAATAAGCAGAAATAATAAACGTATGTGTACCTGTTCATTAGTGTGCTAAGAAACCAGAAGAATAAGAATAAACCAGAAGAAACCAATGAAATTGGTTACCCAGTGGAAACAATGGAAAAATGAGAACAGGACAAAAACGATGACTATACCTTCTTGTGTTGTTTTGATTCTTAGAACTAGGTAAGTTAAATGCTTTATATACTCAAATAAAAATGCAATCATCAAGGACTGGGAGAGATGGAGTATCAGCAGAAAGAAATAAAACTAAAAATATCTCAAATGAATAATATAATCACACTTAATGGTAGGGGGAAAACTATATCAAGTGACTCTTGAACTCAGTAGTTAAGACTGACTATACAGCCACAAGCAAAAGACTTATTTTTTAATTACAAAGAAATATTCAGAATTGATGAGTACATTTATTTTCAGTGATGTAAGTGAGCAATCCTAAAATGACTTAATATACATTCTAGAATTGAATAAATATATTGTGGAAGACAGAAGCCAAGTTTCTCACCGTCAGAGAAGGGAGTTATAAAAACAAAAAGCATGACCTTACAAAAGGCTAGAATGAAATTATGAGATTAGACTAGATTTGGAGATATTGTGAACTCATGGATTTAATACACAGAAAAGGAGGGAATTTTTTTTTTTTTTTTACATTGAAAGACAAAATTATACGTGTGTTACCTAACATGATTGGCCGAAAAGGCCTAGAAGCAATGACTAGAAGCAATCCCAGTAGCACTAAACACACCTACCACCAAGATTTAACTGCCATTCTTTTTTTTTTTAATTTTTTTTTTCAACATTTATTTATTTGTGGGACAGAGAGAGACAGAGCATGAACGGGGGAGGGACAGAGAGAGAGGGAGACACAGAATCGGAAACAGGCTCCAGGCTCTGAGTCATCAGCCCAGAGCCTGACGCGGGGCTCGAACTCACGGACCGTGAGATCGTGACCTGGCTGAAGTCGGACGCTTAACCGACTGCGCCACCCAGGCGCCCCTTTAACTGCCATTCTTCACTAAAAGTCACCAACACTCCTTGGAGAATTGACTCAACCCAGCGCTGAGTATGGGAAAATATAAAATGAGCCTGGAACATTTTTGTTGCAGCAGAAAGTAAGAAGTGTTTAAAGAATTATGAGGACGGATCAAAAGGATACAGGAGGCAAGGTGAAAGGGCATCCATCCACTAGCCAAACTTCGAACACTGACCATCAAAATAAATACCTTCTTGTGTTTATACCAACATTATAACTACTGAATAAATAGGAACCACAAATCTATACTAATACAGTAAATGAATAAACTGACATTCTAATGAAAAGAGGATATTTATACAGTTTAAAAATACCTCTCCACAAAATATTTAATTACAAAGGGAAAAAGGATAACTTTACAGCGAAGAAAGTTGCTAGACACTACCTTACTTGGGTAATCAAGGTGATCACCATTAGTAGTGAGGCAAACCAAAATCCTACACCACCTGATAATCAGATGCAGTGAGAAGAACACAGCACCACTTTTGTGTTATTCCTTTCAAAGATATGTAACCTAAATCTATTCATAAGGAAACAGACAAACCCAAATTGACAGACCTACTACAAAATAAATTATCTGTAATCCTCAAAAGTGTCAAGGTCAAGAAAAGTCCAGCAAAGACTGAGAAACTGTTCAAAATTGAAAGAAATTAAGTATGACAACTTCACGTCATTCTGAACTGGATATCTGTGCTATAAAATTTAAAAAAAAAAAAACAAAAAAAGTTACTGAACCTTTGATGAAACTTAGAGACTGAAGACTCAATGGCAGTCGTGTATCAAGGTTGTTTTACTAATTTGATTCTCATATTAAAATTATGTAGGACCACCTCCTTTGTAAGAAATATACACAAACATTAGAGCATGACAAAACACTCATTCAGCTTTACTTTCAAATAGTTTGGAAAACAAAAAGTTCTTTGCATTGTACTTACAATTAAGCTTGAGACTGTCTCAAAATAAATAAAACGCAATCTTTCAACAGTTGGTTTGCATTAATTAGTAACACTTCAAATTGTCAGATCATATCCATAGGAAAAAAATGTGCTGAAATCTTTTGTGCTCTTTTTCACCACTACTGCCAAATGATCTTAGTAAACATCTCAAACTAGTACTGAGGACACTATAGGTTCAGGTCTTCCCCAAGCCATTCACTACTAAATCAGCAATGAGGGGTTCATCCATCTATCCCTTCCCTGTGAACTCTACCAGATCCCCTGGGGCAATGTTTCCTTTGGCAAAATCTTTTTCTTTGAAATTAATTAGGTAATAGTGTCTTCTGCTACCAGTACTGTAATCCTTAATTTTTCATTTCCTGTTGTCTTAAAGGTGGATGATTTAACATTTGCCTTTTACTCCAAATTAAACAACTAGGAAGCATCCTATAAGAAGAGATCTTACAAGGACTCCAGTAACTGATTCCTAGTTTTCTAAAGGAGGACAGGGTAGAAAGAACCTTCCTTCTATTAGGGTAAGGAGTATTTTTGTGCAATCTATCTACAAAAATTGGTAGTTGGTTCTTTGTATTACCATGCCATGGCGTGGTATCTGATGCATGGCACATAGTAGGTAGTCAGTAAATATGGACAGGATTTACGAATGATTCTAAGATTTCTTAAGTATTTTCTGAATAACCTCATTCTAACCGAATGATCTCAATTTTGAACTCCATCATAGCACTCAGGCAATTCAGTAATTGGAAGGAACAGGCTGGTACAGTTGCTATGTGTCTGAAAATGTCTCTGGAGTTCTTTTCCTTGGCCAAGCATATCCAGTAGTATTATATCTTCTTTTAGTAGGCCATGCCTTAGCTGACTCAGCATATACTCAAATTGCTCAGAGAGGAGAGGTGCCATTTGCAAGGAGGCTTGTGAATTTAGAGTATACTACTGAACAGGCTTGTTAAACTTTTTCGAAATAAAAATGTTTAATCCTAGTCTGGGTACAGCAAGATACAAATTCTTTGGAAAACAATTTAACAAAACATACCTAGTATATCTCCTGAAAATATATCCTAAGGATTTCAAAATGAAAGCAAAGATTTATGTACAAAGATGGTGCTTAGGTTTTTTATAGTTAAAAATGAAGATTCTAAGCACCCAGAAAAATTACAAATCGTGGGATGTTCATGAAATACATTTACATGGAAATTTCAAAGTATGCCATGAGAAATTTTTAATAGGAAAACATTTACACAATCATCCTGAATAAATGTACAAGGCATATAAAGTAAAATAAGCATATGAAATTATATACACATATAAAAATTCTCAACTACATAAAACACACCCGTAGATTAAATACTAAGAAAAAATATGCCAAAATAGTAAAAATTATACCCCCTAAATTGAGGATTATTTCTCAATTTCCTTTCCATTCTTATCCCAACGTTCTACAATATGCATGCATTACTTTTATAATCAGGAAAGAGTATTTTTAAAGCAAAGCAAAAATACAAGCTAGTCTTCAAAGCAAAATCAATTTTTACTCAAGATACTCTTTCAACTCACATGAACACTTGGATTCAAAGAATTCAGAGAACAAAGTTCAAAGCAGTTCTAGCTAGGACAGCAAATACCACTATACCATATAATCCGAACAAAACTTAAAGACAGCCATTCCTTCACATTCCAGTTTATTATGCCTATTTGGGAACTATTCTAGAAACGGGCATATTTACCATGCAATGAACAAGACACAACTCTTTTTCTTGTGGAACTTACATGCTGGTGGGGGAGAAAGACAACAGATATGAGGAAAAAAACAAACATGGAATATAATTTCAGGCAGTGCTAAGTGCTATGAATTAAAAATAAAGCAGAGTAAAGGAACAGAGTGAAAAGGGGAAGTTATTTTAGATTGGATGGTCAGAGAAGGCCTCTAAAGAAGAGATATTTGATCACGTAAGCTACTCGCTTAATAACATAAATAGCATTCCTATTGCGTAATTGTTCCAAGATTTAGAAAACTCTATTTACAATATAAAAAACCAAATAATCATCCCTATGAAAATAGCTTCTATTTTTAAGAGGCAGTAAGGTATACTGAACTAGACAGACTAGGTTTAAACCCTTCACTTTGCCACGTAGCACGTGTGTGCCCTTAAGCGAGCCGTAAGCTCCATGTCTGTCTGTCTGTCTCCCTCTCTGAATCTCAATTTCCCCATGTATAAAAGAGACATACTAGTACCTGGTTTATAAAGTTGTTCAGGGGATTAAGAAAAATAATGTATGGGAAAGAGTCTAGTAATGTAACAGGTATAAGTATTCATTCACTGTGAGTTCCCTACACATTATGGTTCTTCCACCACATGAATGCTATATATATATTCATTCAGGATATATATATACTGAATGATTTTTCCTGAAGACTCGTTATTGCAAGCATACCATTACTACAAACAGACACATATGTTTTTATCTTCCAATCATATCAGGGACTCCAAAGCCCAAATCACCTCTGACTAAATGCTTGTTAGACATTGGTGATATAAACGACACTGGCTTGACAAGGTTGTTATCATTTTTACAATGTCACACTCACCTTTTCTTTCTTCACTCGTCATGAACTGCCTGTTTCCAT